>NW_025335954.1:439497-537268 GCF_004798865.1 Varanus komodoensis
CATGTTGTTTTTGAACCAAGCCAAGAATGCCAAGTATTGCTCCTGGCCATTTCTGCAACTCCTTCATGCCCCAAAAACAGCTACCCAGAAGTCCCCCAATGCACTTGCCCATTCCTGATGAGGAATAACAGAGGCAGCATGGAGAGAGACAGAGATGTCAGGGAGGTCTGTCCCTTTTCTAGATTTGCTGGGTAAAAGCATGCCAGGTCACAAACCCCAGCACTTCCAAGGCTTCAGAGAGTGCTGTGGGCTATGCTTCCTCCATGAGTGTCCATGTGGTGACCGACCCAGCTTTGCTGCTCTGCGATGTATGAAACAGTCCTAAAGTAAAAAGAACTCTTTGAGAGTTAGGTGACTGTTATGGAAAGGGCCAAGTTCACATCCAAAATTTATAAATTTCTGGCCTTGCATTTTGAGTTCATTCGCATATGGAATGAAGGATGAGGTTTTTCATGTCAAATTGTGGAGAGGAAAGAGAATGCTCTAGGCAACACACCTTTCAGCTGAGCTCTTTAAGAACAGTAGCCATAAGCAAAAGAGGCAACATAGTAAGCTGCCTCACACTGAATCAGACAAACCATGGGCCCATCTACTGCCAACACTGACTGGCAACCGCTCTGCAGAGTTTCAGGCAGGAGTTTTTGTAGCCCTCCTTGGAGATGTCAGGGATTGAACTGGGGACCTTCTGCATGTGAAACTGCTGCTCTTCCACTGAGCCCTGGGACAGGGCTTCCACCTCCTCAATACTTGCATAAAAGCACATGAACTCCCTTCTTCTGGATTATTATGAGAGGAGCAAGAGCTCTGACCACATTGTGTTAGACCCTTATTCATCCTAGAGTAAACTCACTGAAATCAGTATGACCTCAGATGGTGGGTCACTGAAGTCCTACTAAGAGCTCTGTGGGTCTACTCTGGGTATGACTGAATTTAGATCCAACCTCATATGTAGATACAGAGCCTTTGTGGGGAAACTTGCCCAACATGGAAAAGGTCACTGTATCCAACATGCCCTTTGCAGGTTCGGTCCCTGGAGCAGCAGAACAAGGTGCTTTCTACCAAGTGGGAGCTCCTGAGCCAGTGTGTCCAGCCTACGAGGAAGAACCTGGAAGGGCGCTATGAGAATTTCATTGCTTCCCTGAAGAAGCAGCTGGACTGTCTCTTGAGTGAGAGAGAAAAGCTGGAGCATGAGCAAAAGAAGATGCAGGAACTGGTCGAAGAATACAGAGCTAAGTGAGTAAACCCAGTGGGGAGTCTGACTTTCTCTGGCCGCCTTCTCCCTCCATGCCCAAGGCAAGTTGAGATGGTCAGAAATAAGCAACTTCACCACTTTTAGAACCTCTGGTTTCCTTGAGAATAAGGAATTCTTTTAACATTGGCACTGACCTTCCAAACATGAATCTGTCCTGCTACTTTCCAAGTTGAATGTTTGGTATCTAAGGACTCTTTTACACTGGGAAAAGCTGGCGATCATCTGGAGATCAGCAGTCACTTCTGGAGTGCAGGTGCTCCTCTTGATGGTTCCCATTGTCACGGCCTCAAAGAGAGACCGGAGATGCGGGCCTCTGTGCCAAACCTCCTGGGCATGCAGGCATCCCGTAGACGAGCAAGGGATCAGTTATCTTATTGCTGGGAAAACCCTCTTCCTGTCCCCTCTTCTACTGGGAGGATCTCAGTCAGAGGAGACAGGAAAGTCAGAAGGGGATGGCAGATGACGTCAGAGGCCCGGAGCAAGTAGACGTCCAGGTGCTTCTAGACTATGAGTCCTGGCTGCACTTCTCCACTGCCGGAGATAAGAGTGATGCAGGGGTCCTGTTAGAAGGATCATCACTGGTGGTGCATGATAGGACTGCACTGATGGGCTGGGGGGTGATGGTCAGGCTTCAAGGGTGCCCAGTATTTCCTGGGGTCTTGGAGAGCCCGCGTGTTGCAGATCACGGGTTGCTGCTTCATTGCCTCTCCTGCAGTGTTATTTTGTTCTTCACTTGGCTTCTCTTTATTCACTAACATTCAGGGCTCTCCCTGCCAAGAAGACCCATCCCTTATTTATCAATGAAATTACTGCAACCCATAAAATTGCCACTTAATACTGTTATTGCAAGATTATGCCAGCAGCACTTAAACAATATCAGCAAAATAAAACAGGCAGATCTGTACAGTGTATCACACACACACATACAAGAAAGAAAGGGGCATTGTTTTTTTAAAAATAAAATAACAACAACAATAGCAATGAACCCTTTTCTTTTTTGTTCAGCTGCATGGGTGATCCCATCATAATGTTGTGGGGCTGAGTAGCCAAGGCCAAAACTTTCTGTGCCAGCCATGTGGTGATCCCAGCCAACCGATGCGCTGTGGCCCTCATGCCCCCACGGCCAGAAGGGTTCTGCTTCTCCCCACTGCCAGCAACACTTCTCAGAAGTATCCTTTATTTCTTGTGTGGTCTCACAGCTGGTTCACATCAAACAAGGTTTCAAACCTTCAAGCCGAACATTCTGGGCAGTTTAACAACCACGTTTTATTTATTTTATTTATTAAAACGTTTCTATGCCGCCCCTTGCCGAAGCCTCGGGGCGGCTCACAGCACAAAATAAAATACAATAAAATACAAAAATAACAATATAAAATTAACAATATAAAAGAAGTCGCTCTGGCCAGATAAATAAGCAAATATTGTTAACAATTAAAATGACGCTTAAATAAAAAGGTCTTCGCCTGGCGCCGAAAAACAAATAACGACGGCGCCAGGCGGACCTCTCTGGGGAGCGCATTCCATAGATTGGGCGACACCGCAGAGAAAGCCCTCCTCCGAGTACTCACCCTCCTAATTTCCTTCACGGAGAGTTCCTGGAGAAGGGCCTCTCCCACAGATCTCAAGGGGCAGCCGGGCATATATGGATGTAAGCGCTCCTTCAGGTAGCCAGGACCCAAGCCGTTTAGGGCTTTATAGGTCACCACCAACACCTTGAATTGGGCCCAGACTTCAATGGGAAGCCAGTGAAGCTGACGGAGGACTGGAGTCATGTGAACATAACGCCCCGTCCCCGTCAGCAACCTGGCAGCTCTATTTTGCACCAATTGAAGTATCTGGACCGTCTTCAAGGGTAGCCCCACGTAAAGCGCGTTACAGAAGTCAAGGCGGGAAGTCACCAGCGCGTGTGTCACCATCGCCAGGCAGTCATACTCCAGGTAGGGGCGCAGCTGATTAATCAGCCGAAGCTGAAGGAAGGCGCTCCTCGCCACTGCCGTCACCTGAGCTTCCAATGAAAGCTCTGGGTTGAGGAGCACTCCTAAGCTGCGGACCTTGTCCCTAAGAGGGAGTGCAACCCCATTCAGGACCAGGTCAAATCCACCCTCTCCGAAGCCCGATCCGCCAACCAACAGGACCTCCATCTTGTCTGGATTGAGCTTCAGTTTATTGGCCCTCATCCAGCCCATTACCTCGGCCAGGCACCGGTTCAGCACAGCCAATGCCTCACCTGGATTGGTGGAAAACGAGAGGTAGAGCTGGGTATCATCAGCGTACTGATGATTCCGCAGCCCACACCTCCTGATGACCTCTCCCAGCAGTTTCATGTACATGTTAAACAGCAAAGGGGACAAAATGGACCCCTGCGGTACTCCATGGCATAACTGCCATGGCGCAGAGCCATAGTCCCCCAGCACCACCTTCTGGAATCGGTCATTGAGATAGGAGCGGAACCACTGCAAAGCAGTGCCTCCGACCCCCAATCCCGCTAGCCTATCCAGAAGGATACCATGGTCGATGGTATCAAAAGCCGCTGAGAGGTCCAGGATAACCAACAGGGACGCACTCCCCCTGTCCTTCTCCCTGCACAGGTCATTGTACAGGGCGACCAAGGCAGATTCAGTACCATACCCGGGTCTGAAGCCGGACTGAAAAGGATCCAGATAATCAGTTTCATCCAAGAGTGCTTGGAGTTGTCCCGCCACCACTCGTTCTAACACCTTGCCCGGAAACGGGATGTTGGCCACAGCTCTATAGTTAGTGGCCATCTCTGGATCCAGTGACGCCTTCTTCAGGACCGGTCGGACTACCGCCTCCTTTAAAGGGGCAGGCACCCGACCCTCCCTCAGAGAAGCGTTAACCACTTCCAAGATCCAGGTCCCAATCCCGTGCTTGGAATTATTTATTAACCAAGACGGGCAAGGGTCCAATAGGCAAGTGGTGGGACGTACTCGTCCAAGCACCTTGTCCACATCATCGGGCCGCAGTAACTGAAATTCATCCAATAATTCTGGACCAGACGGCAGCATTGGCGTCTCCCCAGAAATGTTCTTCTGATGTAAACAATTGGCAACTCTTTCCCACTTAAATGGATGCCATTTGCCCCACGGCTCATGAGCTGTCTGGCCAAGATATGCCCATGAGAGCTGCTTTGGGGTTAAGTGTTGCTGGGCTCATAGCAGTATGTGGGTTGCCTCTGGGCATTGGCCAAGCGCCATAACTGCAAAGTTAAAGAAGGCTCCGCAGAGTTCTTTGTTTTCTTTCCCTTTCGCCTGATTATATGTCATTGCACTACCCTCTCTCCCTCTCTGTGTGTCTTTAAGCTATAGTTGTACATTAAATTTGAGTACTGTCTCAGCTTGTTGTTTCATTTCTGGTGTTTGTTGATGTTCTTCATTTTGTTGTTTCATCATAATATAGCAGAAATAGCCAATGCATTCCTCACAGGTCATTTGTGACTCAGAGTACCCCCACCTGCCTGCTTGCCTGCCTGTCTATCTAATCATCTATCTCTATACCTCCTATAGGGAAACATAAAGATGGCCATGTAAGTGCTATAAAACAGGTCAAATTGAGTTTGTTTGAGGCTAAATTTGACTTGTATAGCAATAGCTCTACTAATTTGGTCTTGAACTATATGAACTATATTTCTGATATCTCTATGAACTATATTTCTGATATCTCTATGAACTATATTTCTGATATCTCTATGAACTATATTTCTGATATTTCTATGAACTATATTTCTGATATTAAGAACACATCCTCACATTTCTTTCCTTGCACCCCGAATCAAACAGATACGAAGAGGAAGTCAACAGGCGAACAACAGCGGAGAATGAATTTGTAGTGCTCAAAAAGGTAATGTAATATTACCACGACTGCTAATAATCACAAACAGCTGCAAACACCAGAGAGCCAGTGGAGCTCCATCAGTCACCAAGCTCCTTTAGGCAGCACAGCAAGAGCAGCAGCGGATCCCAGCTGTGTGAGATGCTGCCACAAGGAAGAGGCTTCCTATCCCCTGAATGGGTCAGGGCAGAGTCACCCCTGTGTGGCTCAGGGTAGTTGGCAACTTACACTCTTTTCACCTGGCCGTGCTTCTTCAAGGGAGAAGGCCTTCCTGAGTCACTACCCTCCTCACGAGCCAGGTTAGTCCAAAATGGGGGGGGGGGGAGGTCCTTCCCCTGACTCTATTTTCTCAAACCTGCCTATGTCACAGGGTTGTTGTGAGGATAAAAAGCAGGGAGCAATCTATTCTATCTCAAGCTCCTTGGAGCAAAGGCGAGCTTTTTAAAAAAGGCAAAAGAATTGAGGTTAACCAGCTTTACCACATCAGAATGTTGTTGATGGTGAAAGTCTGATTTTTCCTGTTCTCTCTCAGAAACAAAACTTACCTCTTATAACAAATCATCACAGAGAGAGAGAGAGAGAGAGAGAGAGAGAGAGAGAGAATGGTCTTCCTCTCTGCTGCTTAGTTTACATGGAAGGAGTTTTGTACAGGCAAAATATTTAAATATACAACCCACACCCTAAAGTGTGGTTTCTGAAGCAAGATGGACCATGGTTCTACCATCCCATTTTGCATCATGGGCAAATGCGCTCAAAAGTGGCTCTTCTTTTGATCCACCTGGGTCAGATTGCTGGATTACTGGACCAATCAGCCATTTAGGGTGCAATTCTGTTGTTGACTGGGATGGAAACTGTAGCATTTCTTCCTGTCTGAACCCACCCAGGATCACATCCTTAAAATATTGCAAGATTTTAATGTACGTGTTTAAAATTAGGCAGAACTGCTGCTCCCAGTGTGAGAACCTTCTAACTGTGATGGCAGGAAAGCAACCAGTGTTTTAATTTGTGTAATGTTTTAATGGCCTGGCTAATCCAGAAGACTTTGTGGCTAAGCCTGCAAATGCTTATTTGGAAGGAAGCTAATTCTGTATATATGGAAAGCTTGTGAGCTAATTTCTTGTGATTTTATAGGGCTAAGAAATCTAAGAACCTGTATCCAGCCTGCCATAGTTTCAGCTTTATAATGTAATGAAACTGCAAACTCCAGGGCAAAAGGAACCAAATGGACTCAAGAAAAATCCCTATTACCAGTTTTTATTTCCTTTAAACCCAATGTTTTATGTCTTCTTCTCCCGTCTCCAGGATGTTGACTGTGTCTTCCTCAGCAAAGAAGAGCTGGACTCTAAAGTAGGTGTGTTAGCACAGGAACTGGAAGTCCTGAGATGCATCTTTGCAGAGGTAAGTTTCTAGCTCATAGCAATCCAAGTGGGAAATATGCCCCAAAGAAACGGGACACTCTCTTACTGGGTGCCTCCATACAATATGGCAGCTCCATGCATCTGGTGCCCTCCCCGTGTTTTGGACTGCAATTCTGATGCTGTCTGTGAGGTGCTGGGAGTTGTGGCTGGGGCGGGGGTGGGGCAAGCCGGCAAAGCCTTCAAGACGGGGGCTGATCGTGCTCCACCACTGTCCCATGGGGCTGCTGGAAGGTCTGGAGCAAATCAGCCTAGCGGAATCCCATTTCGCTCTTAGCTTCCTGGCCCTCTCACGGCATTAAGGTGTGCTTCCCAAAGGGGGAACCCCTGCTTTACCTGGCCATCACCTGCCAACAGGAATTTAGGCCGTACTGTCAGGGTGGTTGTCGCAGGTGATGCAGGAATGACGCGGCACCATGTTCTGCAGGAGCTAAGTCATCTGCAGTGCCAAATCTGTGACACTTCCGTGGTTCTGAAGATGGACAACACGCGAGACCTGAACACAGACCTCATCCTTAAGAACGTGGAAGCCTGGTATCAGAACATCGCTCAGAACAGCAAGCAAGAAGCTGAAGCCTTTTACCATAGCAAGGTAATTCTTGTTCAGAAGGCCGGGACTGACCCACGGCAGGACCCTTCCCAGATGGCGGGAGTATGAAATGACACGCGCGCGGTTGCTTCTTGTTCATGGGGATGGATTGAGGCGCTTGCCTCATCTGTGCGAAGGGGGTCACATGTTCCCATCGCGTAAACTGCAATGGATCGTAACGGCTGGGAGAACGTGGCTTCTCCCCGAGTTGGTTGAGCCATGGTGATCAGGAGCACGGCCTGCAGGGCGTTTGTGCAAATGCCACGTGTGCCCTTGCTCCAGTGCCCGTGAGTGTGACAGCACTGCAGCCGTAACACCAGCACTGAGCCCACCACTCCATGGACGCCTCCCACCCTGAAGCAAAGCCACTCCCCTAAATTTCCCATGACTTGAGGGTGAACTTTTCTTACGGCCTTTGAATCAGGATTAGCGTGCTCTGATGCTGATTGGGACCGCTAAGGCCTTGCTGACGTCTGTGGGCAAAGGAGGAGCTGCCAGGCTTTGCATCATAGACTTTCTCCACAAGCCAAACCAGACCTTTCCCATTCACAGGAACATATCTATAAAAACTGACATGTACTCCGAACTGGACAAGTTTCCCAAATTTGAAGTCATGGATCAGGGCTTGGTATTTTTTTGAGGGGAAGGGAAGGGAAGGTTCTGTAAATTTTATAATGTGAGATCCGGACCTCCACCCCAGAAAGCCTGAAGCAAAAAATGAATGCAGGCAAGACAGTCATGAGTTCAGACATCACTGACTGTGCTTCAGATCTGGGGCATAGTCTAAAAAAAGTTGGTTATGAATACCGAGCGATCAGTTCCATGTTTACTCAGAAATAAGGCCCAGCACATTTAATAAGACTTACTCCTATGGACATGTGCACAGGCATGCAGCCCAAATCCCATGGATTGGAAAGAAATGGGGCTATGGCATGATCCCATGCATGACTTCTCAGAGATAAGTGGACCTTTCCTGCAGCAGGCATGCTAGAATCCCACTTGAATCTTGTCTAAGTTAAGCCATCTTCATCCTCGATCATTTATACTGCACCTGCTGTGACTGTACCTGGCACAATACAAAACTTAATTTTGAGAGGACTGTGCCAGTAGAATCCAAGCAGACAATTCCATGCATCTGAGCATCACATGTTCATCCATGTATATCCCCTTGGTAAAAAGGTCTAAGTGATGCCTAGAGAAATGCAGAGTCAAGCTGGTGTGATTCAGCAAATATGCTGTCCTTGGTCTTTCTCCTAGAAAAGCTAGAGATGAAGCCCTGGTTCCTGACCCTGACACATCGGCAACTGTCCCAGTGGGGGTAAGCAGTAACACTCGTCATCATGTTGTCCATTTACTAGATTGCAGAGATTCAGCACAATCGAGGCAAATACAACGAAGAGCTGAAGCGTAACCAGCACGAGATTGCAGAGCTCAACCGAGCTACCCAGAGACTCCACAATGATATAGAAAATGCCAAGAAGCAGGTAGGACATCCTTCTTGTTTTTCCTCACCTCTGAATGGCCTTGTTTTCCTGCAGGTAAGAGACTAAAGGATTTCAGCCTAAGTTGCAACTGGAAGCAGGAGATGAAGATCAGCAATGAAAGACATTGCTCTGTCACCTGGCAGAAGGGCAGATTATTCCATCCTCGGCCTGGGAAAATCCATTTGAGAGGAACATTTAGTCATTAGAAGCAACATTCTAGGAACATAGGAAGCCGCTGTGTACTGATCTGCAGTTTTGGTCCATCTAGCCCAGTTTTGCCAACACTGACTGGCAGCAAGGGCTCGCCAGGCTCCAGGCAGGAGTTTTGCTGGCCCTGCTTGGAGATGCTCAGGGCTGAACCTGGCGCTTCTGCAAGCAAAGCCACTGCTGGGCCCCTAAATATTACAACAGCCTTCCCCTCCAGATCTGAGATGCTTCTGATGACACAGTCCCTCAGCCCTGTCCGGCCTAGGGACCAAAATGAGGGGAATTGGAGTCTAAAACATCTGGAGCATACTAGGGTTGGGGAAACCTGCATATACGTAAAATGGGATTTCACAGAAATCTGTAATTGATTCAAATGAGTTCAGATTTCTATGACTCTGACCCGAGGTTTCCTCAGGAGGCCAGCTTGGCCTGAATTATGACTCTGTTCATTCATTTATTTAGTTATCTAACTTTCTGGCATTTTATACAAATTTAGTTGCAGAAAAATATTCTTTCAAATGACAGGTACAGGCTAAAGCATGAAAATATGCTTTTGGGGGAGAGTTGCAGATTTTCAGAAGCAAAAATTAGCACAAGTGCAAATTTGTTCAAAGGTACATGAGAATAGATTTGGGAATGGCAAAAACCTGGTGCCCTCAGTGAGAAGCTGCCGGAACAAAAGGCACCTGATGGTACGGGAGACCAGTCCACCTTCCTGCGTGCTTCCCCTCCCTTCCCAGTGCTGAGTCCAGTCACTTGCCTCCACGTACACAAGCTGCAACAATGAAAGAGGAAAGCTGATGTTATGACGACTAACTCACCGGCATGGCAGGGCACCTTGTGGATGCTGCTGTCCATTGTTTTTATGCCCTGTCTTCTAAAACCCCTTCAAGGCTGACTGCTCCTTCGTTTTCTTCTCCTCCCTGCTTCCCAGGTTGCCAACCTGCAGTCAGTGATCTACGATGCTGAGCAGCGCGGCGACATTGCCCTGAAAGATGCCCGCAATAAACATGTCGAACTGCAGACAGCCTACCAGCAGTCCAAAGACAAGCTGGCTTGCCTGCTCCGGGATTACCAGGAACTGCTCAACATCAAGCTGGGCCTGGATATCGAGATTGAAACCTATAAGGCCCTACTGGAGGGAGAGGAGAGCAGGTGGGGCATTTCTTGAAAACTCACTTGAAAGAGAGGGAGTGATCCTATTTGTGCTCAGACAGAAAAAAGCCCTACAACCCTCACCATTCCCCAACCAGTCGTGCATGGGATTGGGCTCTAAAGGATGCCAAAAATGGGGCGGGAAGCTGGCATTCGGAGCACTGCAGGGGAAGGCTGGGCAGGGAATAGGTGAGATCATCCATTCCTTGAGGCCAGGAGGCCCAGCGGACCATCACCCTTAAGGCTGGGCTTGCAACAACCAAGTAGAGGATTTGCTCTTGGATACCCAGTTCATCACCCTGCTAGTCTCTTCTTAAAGTTTCCAGCCCCCTGTGAGAAAACCAGTCTGAATCATGTGCATATTGCTCTATGAAACCTCAGAAGGCAGAGAAAAGTTCTCAGGGGTCCAAAGGCTGAACTTTGGGATCAAGGAATAGGAATGTGCAGGAATGTAACTTCGCTTTGCAAACCATCAGGCCTCACCCCATTCACAGCCACACACAAGCATGAGTGGGGAGGTGTTTGTCTGTGTGTGTTAAAAAAAGCTCCCAAGCTTGTGATCACATCAGAACAATTCATTTCTTTTGAAAAATGGGCACTTTAATTCTTTTTTATCAATGGGAGAAAATGCTTGTTTCTCTTTAGAAAGGCTCTGTTCTCCCATATTTGAACAAAACTAGGCTGCAAATGAAAATGGGAGCAAGTTGAAAGGAGCTTTTGGGTGGTGCTTGGAGAACCTCAGAAAGCCAAGTATCCCCGATTCTCTCATCTCTAACAGGAATGGGTTTTTATCCCTCTTGGCTATGAGCAGAATGGTTTTTCTGAAGCGTCATCTCATGCAACTGCCTGGATCCCTAAAGGCATCCTGGTGAAAGCCACCTGTGCACTTCTTCAGCCCCGAAAACGTCTTAGACAGCTGATTTGGGCCAATTAATTTTCGTGTCAGATGTGCTAGAAGGACAGGCTGAAGCACTGCCAACATACAGCAGAGCCTCACTTCACCTCCCCCCTGCCTCTTAGCACACCCCCAAACCTCTGGCTCAGAGGTCTGTTTTTCAACCGGGGAGCCACAAGCAGTCAGAAAGAAAGAGCTGGGCCAGCTGTGCGGGTGGGGGAAGGTTCCCCAGTGCTGGCATCCCAGCTCTGACCTTGGAGCCAGTTTCCAAGGTGGGGCTGACACTGACCTCTCCCATGGCCATCCAAGAGGTTTCAGAATATAGCCAAAGTATGCAAATCTACCAAATTATAAGATGTGGTGTTTCTTCAGTTTAAATATGGAATCCAACCCTAGTTGATAGGCTTGATCTCATATTTGTTGTTCCATCTACTGTGAGTAGAACTTGAACTCAGGTCTCTGACAGGGGACCTCTCTCTCGTTTGATACTTGCTAGAGCCACTTAAATGGAGACCCTGCCTGACAGGGTCTGGTCTACATCTTGTCTTGTCTACTCAGCAATCTAGGGGCCTTGTCTACATAAAACCACTGAAATAACCTATTCTCAATACCATGCTTTTCAAAACGCACGTCAACAAGGATCTTCAGCTGCGGGATATACTGAATCCCTTTTGCCTTTCTCTTCCTGACAGGGTAGGTGTAAGGAACCCAGTCAGTGTTGGTGAGTATATACGCAAGGTTCACTCTTGCTCGAAGTCACATCCCGGGGGCTTTGTTTCTTTGGGAGTGGAACATGGTCCCCCAAAATAAGAGAGCCTGTTTGTCTGTTTCCTCGCAGCTCTGCTCAGTGGAGGCTACCCGGTTGGCGAATGTGCCCCCGGCATGGGAGCTGGGGTGTCCTACGGCGCGGCTGCAGGATTAGGGGTAGAGCACGGCGTCGGCACCTTTGGGGGCATGGCCGAAGGGTTCGGCCCTGGCAACTGTGTCCACAGCATGGGCTCCCGAAGCGGCTCGGCTGGCAGGGCATCGGGAGTGGTTTATGGGGTCGGGCAGGGTGCTGGAGTGGGAACTACAGGAGGGTTTAGCTCAAAAAGCGGGGGCTACGGCTCCAGCATCACCACTGCTAAGCACGTGGTGACTTCTGGGGGTGGAGGGCACAGCTCAGGCCTCTCTGTGGACGGGAGCTGCGTGAGTGGTCACCACAGCGGGATCCATCACACGACAGGGGGAGCTGGCAGCATCATGGGTGCCTCCGGGGGCTACAGTGGCATGGCCTGCGGGATTGGAGGCTCTGGGATCGGAGTGCACAGCGGTGGTGCTGGGTCTGGGGGAGGCATCCACGGAGCGCAGTATGGCAGCTCGCATGGCGAATGCCCCACTGGTGTTCGGAGCGTGCATGTTACAACTATCACCAATTCAGCCCGAAAATGTGCCTACTAAAACCTCCATGCGCCCTGCCTGTGGGCAGCTGGGTGGATCGTTTGATTCATGGCCAGAAGCATCCGTGCACTAACAAAAAAGCTATGCCAGACCTATGCCGAAAACAAGCAAATAAACATAGCCCACTGATGCCCATCAGAATGACATCCCACCGTTGCAAACTGTCCTGCGATGCATAAGTATGGGATGGTATAGTAAAGTTGTAGATAAATAAATAAATCCTGTAGCTTGAGTTCAATGGCAACAGCTGTCTTTGGGAGATATTTTGGCTCTTCGAGCAAATCGCCTCCCTTGCTCCTTCCATGCTTTTCCTCCAGCCCTGAGTCTTCTGGAAAATCTTCCCCCATTCCTTAATCCTGAGTCTTTTGGAAAAGGCTCAACTGGCGCCCACTGTATTTGAATGCAAGAACTCTTCCCCATTCTACAGAGCCTGGCAAAACATTTCAGAAAGGGAAGTGATGCCTGAACTGCCCAAGATGGGATTAGAAATAACACCTATCTCTCGCCCTCACTCTCACTCAGGAACGGATTTATATATTTCTATATAAAGAGTTATTTTTACTGAACCCTTTCGCACACATGTTCTCATCATGCTAGATCACTTACTTTACTATAAATCACAGCGTGTTTCCATCTTGACCTGCAACACATCGGGTGAGGCTGAATTTATAGTGCCAGGTGGTTAGAAGCTGCACTCAAAATCTGCAGTTTTTAATTACAGTCCGACTCTTTAAGAGCTTTGAGGTGGGGGTGAGTAGTGGGTGGGTGCGGCTTGTGTATATCCGTGTTGCTCATGTATCCATGCACAGATTTTGCTGGCAGGGGCAGAGTTTCAGACACCAAAGTAGCATTTGAAACTGAAAGGATGTAATAGGAATCTTTAGTTGTGCTGTGTGAAATTCTGGTTTTAGCTCTGATTGCAATAATTAAGCACTGGTATATGCTTTGGCCACACTTCAATGCATGCACTACTAGTCTATTTAAGGATTGATGAGGATGTCTTGTATTTTCTGTATCTGCACAGTTGTAATGTCATTGCCTACACTTTGCTTCTTGTTAAGAACACTAATCCTCTTCTGTATTTCCAATAAACTGCATGCATGCACTTGGATTCTGTCTTGCATTTGTGTTTCCAGCTTCCTTTGGTCTCTTCTCAGTTACACAAGGATGACTAGTTGTGACTGAACCTCTGTGAGGTCCAGTCTCCCTGTGCAGAGGAAACGGTGCCAGCGCATGTCTTGGGATGGGCAATGGACTATACCAGTTTGGATAAGGGTTGGCATGAAATTCCCCAGAATCCATCCCTCTTGCATTTGCGGGCTTCCTCTCATGTTTGGCCCAGTCTTAGAAAGAGAGCCATGCCAAAAGGAAGTCCACAAACACTCACAGAGCAAAGGTTGTGCAAACACCAGCACAAATGCTGCAGTGCATGATGTGGAAGGAGGACTCCCCTAGAGCCGCATGTGGGGCTCCATTCCTGGGAAACTTGGACCCGGGGCTGAGACACGGCGGACCGGAGTCTGGGAGCCGAGCCCAGGGGAGCAAGCAGAAGCCCACCTCAAAAGGGATTCCTCCAGATCCCTAGTTCAGACTTAGGTGTGAGACCGTATTTTTCATGCTCTGTGTGTGTGGGGTAGGGAGCGAGAGAGAGCCGTTTCTGCTTTAAAGCGGCCCCCTGAGCTTTCCATTTGCTTGATATGGGAGCCACCCAAAGTTGCGCTTTCCCCACCTGAAATCGGAAATGGTCTCATCTGCCATTTCAGGATTCCACTGCCTGGATCTGCTCTAGGGTTAACCAGCCCAGAGTCCTCCACAAGGCCATACCATGTGACTTTCCTGCCCACAAGGCTTGCTAGGCCTTGCTGCACCTCCCCTAAAAAGTTATATTCTGCAGCAGAGTCAAAGGACTGGTTCGCCCAGTGAAAATTATCTCTACAGGGTGGCCTCAGACTTCCTCAGTTAGGCACATGCCCACAGGAAGCAAAACAAATGTAACATCCGCCTCATCCCATCCCTGGATATGGCATAATGATCTGGCACTAATGTCCATTATTTCAGGAGAAACACTGTTGTCAGTTTCCTGTGCTTATGGGCACGATCATTATTTCCCTTTAGCAATGACAGGACACATAGGTTGCATCCCTGTAGTTTTACGGAGGCGATGTTGAACCAAGTTGACCCTACCAATCAATTTGTTTATTGTCTTGTGCCTAAGAATGGCATTGTCTGGACCTGTCACTTTTGCTTTCTCCCAGATCGGCATTTTTTTAAATCTAAGGTTCTTTCTCTCCCAGATATGAAGCACTGTGCTCATGTTGGTAAATGCTTTTAAAAAACAAAGTTAAATAGAATTCTCACCCTCCTGCAGTAGCCAAATTCAAGAGATATTCAATACGGAGAGGGCCATATCGTTTACCTGTTGTTTACCTGCTGGTCATATAACAGAAAGCTGAGGCGCCTGTGGGGAAAAAGAGGCGGGCAACGCTAACAAAGCGCCAGCATGATTCACACCCAGATGCAGAGGTGCAAACCCCTTCGAGCGCTGGGTGTTGTATCCCACAGTTTTAGAGGGACCAGAGACCAGTTGGTATTTTTAGAACAGATTTTATTGCCTGCACAGGGACCAGCACAATCTCACAAGGGTGGGATTGAGTGCCGGCCCTCTGCAGAGGGAAAGCAGAATTTTTATACCAGGTTACAAACAAATGGAAAATTGTTTATTGGCAGCCTAAAGCAAGCTAGCATGATACAGAAGCGAGACGGTTTGCAGTTAGTCTATTTTCCGATACAAAAAGCGGAGCGGCTTTGCAGTTAGTCTATCCTTTTAAGTTTTACGCCTTTGATGAAACTTGCCCATTTGCTAAAGTAACACTCTGTATATGCATGGGGTAACTGATAAACCTTCTATTAGGCTATTTTAATACATGAAGCCTTCTATTATGCTTACTCAATACACAAAGCATTCTATTATGCTAATTTAATACACAGCTGATAACATTCTGTTATATTGATCTTAAGCCAGTTGGGTCAAGTCCAACACTGGGCCTGGGCGGACACATCCATCAATGTTCAGATTTCCCCTTCAAAACGGCTTTTGTCCCAACTATGGAGAAATGTGCGAATATTGGTAAATTCACAAACCAAACTGAAACAAATTTCTGACGTCTCTTCATTTGAAGGTGGCATTTGACCTGAACTTTCTGTTTCTTTGGAAGCTCACAGATGACATTTGGATGGGGGTTTATTATTCTGTTTGTGTTTCATTTTGTCTGGATGTAACATTTCATAACATCCTGGGTGGAAAAGAGACGAGTGGCAAACAATGTCACCCAGTGATAAAGCAGAGCTATTGCTTTCTGAACTCAAGGCATAAATGTTAAATAGTGACCCCTAGTGGCAGCCTGTTCCTTAAAAGCCGACAAAGAAGTCAGAAAACAAAAGAAGGGTGTGCTTCTTAAGACTGAACCACTCCCTTAACGAAAAAAAAGGTTTCAATTTTGGAATAATTTTCTCTAATTCTGTGGAAGCTGATAGATCCTTAACCTTAGCAACCCATGGCAGACTGCTGGGGAAAACAACAGAAAAAAACAACAATCCTGCAACTTGCACAGAAAATGCTCTACATGACCATATGAGTAAGAAAATTTTCACCCATAAATGTTTCAATACAAAATTAAGATGCAAAGATCTGGGTAGAAAACGGATAAGCTTCCTTCTACCAAGTCACACAATCCATCCTCCTAATTCAGAAGTGTCTCTACCATCCTTCCCCAATGCAGTGCCCTCCAGCTTATGTCAAACTACACCTCCCATCGTTCTCATCTATCCTGGGTTGATGGGTGTTGTAGTCTAAAATATCCGCAGGGTACCACTCTAGGGAAGGATTGGGGTGTGGCATCGGCAGTGCTGCCATGACGACAATGCTCAACTCTCCTTCCAACACTTGGCTCTCTCAAGTCAGGACAGGGCTTCCCTTCCCCTGTCCACACCTCCTTGGAGGCCCACTGCCTTCTGCCCATGAGTCATCCCATCATCCCCAGTATGGGGACAGGGCAACTGAGGAACAGCAAAAAGAAAAGGAATGATTGAGCCATGCTGCATTGACATCAGAGAACAATTACAACAATTCCACGTATTTAGGGAAGTATGTGAAAAAAATTACTATTATTAATACCATTTGTGTACCACCCATAGCCAAAACTCTCTGGGTGGTTTCTGCTCATGGCATTGGAGGAAGGGTTACCATCTTGTCCTTGGGCCAGCTGCAAGTCCAAAACATCTGGAAGGACCTGGATGAGAGTCGGGCTTGCCTGGCTTACTTCTGAATTTGGACCCATGGCCTACCCCAGGGATGGGGAACATGCAGCACTCCAGGTGCTGTTATACTGTACTTCGCTGATGGCTATGCTGGCTAGGGATGATGGGAACTGCAGTCCAACAGCATCATCAGGGCTGCATGCCTCCTTCCCCTGGAGGAGGCTAGCGTCTCAGGAGGCTGCAAACTGCCCCCATAATGCTCCCTGACCAAGAGCTCGGAATGGCAGGGGGATTTCTGCTAGATGTGTGGATACATGGGCTGCCTGGGCCTCTGTTGCCCTTCTGCCCTTCGCCTGCACTGGGGGGCTGCCTGGGCCTTCTTCCAGCTGGCTTTCAGCTGGACCAGGGACCAGTGGGTGGATGCCCGTTCCAGGAAAGGCCCTGAGCCACCAGCTGTGCGCTCCATCACTGCACAAGGTGCCTGGGAAGGTGGCATGCGACCAGCCAGCCCGAAGGAAAAGCCACTGGCAGCCACTCTTTTTGCAACCTGTACTTTAAGGCTAGATATACCTGGAAGAAACCCCTTTGCTTGCTTTAGCCGGCTTGAGTATTTGTAATAATCCCATGAAATTACAGGGATGATGCTCATGACTAAAACCAACAGCAGACATTCTTCCCCCTTGCAAGCTGCTGCACCTGATCATCACTGCCTCCACCACTGAGGATTTTTAGTGCCTGTCGCTGAAGCTTCCAGAAAGGGACGAATAAGAATTGCGGGTTGGTTCTGCTCACAAAGGAAGATTCTGGATTTCCCCAAAGCAGCAGGGTCAAAGCTGCTCCATCATGCCAGTACCTTCCATTTCATCCAAAGCCTGGGCACAGCTGTCCATTTCCATATCTTGTTTTATTCTGAGTCTTATCATGCGACCAAGTCTGGCTACACTCACCACAGGGCCGGTCTGTGCTACCGCTGACAACCCAGCATGCCAAACACAGCCCGTTACAGCAGAAGGGAACTCCAGATCCTAGTGGCTGATGCCTTCGCTTCACCCTCTTGCAAAAGACTGCAAGAATGCTGAGCTAAGGAAGAATCAGTGTACGAGCCTGGCTTGCAGTGTCATTGTGATTAGCACTTTTTTATTTTAAATGAGGCACTGGTGACATTAAAGGGCCTTTGTGCACCAGGAATTTATTGTGCACTCTTGAGTCCTCACTTTCAATACTTTTGAGGTGCTTTATACATTGTTGTCATCCTCAGGGGTCACTCCTTTGCATGTGTTTTTCAGGGCAAGGAATGTGCAGTATTATCCAGAAATGAAGGAAAGAACTGGAATGCATGCGAGTGCACATATAGGTTATACAGGCTGTTATTGGTATGGAAACGTTCAAATGCCACCAGAATGGTTTGGACAACACTGAAAACATCAGAGGCAAATATATGGCAGAGTCGTGTAAAGTGTGTTGGCTGCCAGACAGTTTGGAGCCGGACGTTGAGTAGCTGGAACTGAATGACTGAGGATTCATCTCCAGTTCCTTGGGTTGTCCTGAAAATGTTGGTAGCATTATTTCAAAACTGGCATGGAATCCAAATGCATTATCTTGCACATGACTCCTAACTAAGCAGCTAGTGTTGTTTGTTTCCGAATTACACATTTTTGCAAGGCATTTTCCCTATTAGGAGCTCTTCCACATTATTTTCTTGATTGTGTGCATTTTTTTTTTTTGCATGCAACCCAAATTTGGGAATGTGTGAATTTCAGTGCACAACTCTGCCTGTTATGTTCATTGGATCAGCACGAACGAACTTAACGACTTCACCTAAAATTGAGACAGTGCTAATTTCCTGCTTGTCTCCAGCAGTGATCTGCCATTTAATGTAACCAAAAGTGAGGCGGGTCTTTAGCGGAGAGGCTTGGGCACCCCTCTCCCTGCAACCGAAGCCCTTTTATGCCATCCACGCATGTGGCCAAAGTCAGCAAGGGATCTGGTTGCATGCAGCTCCCTCCAGGTCTCCGTCCACACACACGATGATCCACCCTCTGGCTGAACCTAATTATTAGCTATAGCAGCTACTTTTCCCTCCATCTATTAGGCTTTCAACTTAGTGGCATGGGCTTAATTTATGCCTGTCACTGGAATGTGTCTGCCAGATATGTGCGGTTTTTTGTGTAGCACCTGTCCTATTTAGGCTTTGACTCCTATGACCATGGAGTTTCAGGCTGGATGTTTTCCCAGCCCTGCCCAGAGATGCCAGGGACTGAACCACAACAGCCACAAATAGTCTGCCTTATGTCCTGAAGTCAATCTACGTGGGTCTTTGCACATACATGTGCCAACACTCCTATGCACTCCGTCCCGATTGCCCAGCCATCTGGAACATAAATTAGAACTCAGAAACATCCCAAAGGTATCCGGGTTGAGAAACAGTGCCTGGGTTTGAACCTGGAATCTTCTGCAGGCAAAACCTTCGTAGGGATGTGTGAGGAATCTGGTGGGGAGAGTAAGAAGCAAGTGGATTGAGCGCAAGTGGCATAAATCGGCCCAGGTTATGAAAGTTGTACTAGATCCATGTGCTTTTGGGGTGCTGGTTTGCCTATAGCACTATAGCTCAGTGCTGTGATTTAAGTAATGTTGTGCCAGTGTGTGAATGAATGCAAATGTGTGCAAATGTGTGCAAATTTCTTTAGCGTATAAAAAAATGCATGCACCATAGCCTGTCCTAGAGACAGAAGTCAAGGGAAAGAAATCTGCCTCAGCCTGATCCTTGGATCAGGCAGGAAGCTGGGGAAGACAGCTCTACACTGTTGGGCTCAAGCTTCCAGGCTTCCCAACACTGGCAAATCCCTTCATTTAGGGATTTCTTGGGGAATTCTGGGTGCACCAAGCACCCTGACATAAGAAGGAATGGAAGTTCTGCCTTTCCATGCCCATTATGTTAGGGCTGCTCTGCAAGCAAGGCAGGATGTCCACACTGCAAACACAACGGGGTGTTCCACAACTTACAGAAGCACAGAGGGAAGCTCTTGCACACGTCAGGCTCCAAGCACAGAGTAGAGACTCTTTGAACCAGGCATCATGTGTAGGCAGATGGTTCCAGCCTCGGTGGGATGGTTCATTCACTCCAGGTTGTGCTTGGGGCTTCTGAGGAGCTCAGCGTGGTGCTGAACCTAGCGGGGAGAGAGAGTTCAACACCCCAGGGAGCTCCTCTGAAGTCTGGATGAAGGCTCAGAGTGGATGACCCTCCCCAGTGACGTTGGAGCTGCCAGTCCAGGAAGATCCAGCTTTGGGCCAGCTCGGAAGCTACGCACTGGCAGACCTGGTCAAAGCAGCAGTAGCGCCATGCTGCTCTTTGTGAGAGGGGAAATGGGAAAAGTGTAAATCCACCAGCCTTGCTGCTCAGCCGGAGAGGCGCATTGAGATGATAATCTGACTGGTGTTCCATATATGCAGCCTTGGCATCTGGGTAGGGTCAGAAATGCTGCACAGGGGCCACCCTTTGCCTAGTGTTGGAATACAATTCCCATCATTCCCAAACAGCATCGCGAGCACACTAGGTTGCAGGAGGATGGTGTATCCTCCATCCTTCCTCTTTGTCCATAGAACCACGCACCCTGTTTAATCGAAGGCTCAAGAGGCACTTCACAAATTACCCATTAATGTGCATGCATAAGATGCTTTAAACAAACACCTAAATATCTAAAGGGAACAATGAAAGCATGTTTGCAAACATGGATATTTTATTCCCATGCTCACTAGGGAACTGCAAACTTCCTTTTCACTGTATGCTCTAAGACAAACTGCACACACAGTGTGCTAAATAGATTTTGTACTGTGGACACAAACCATTGTTTTTCACTTGAGGGTTAGAGCATTTTAATTAATATTCAGGTTCCTCCACCAAATGGCACAGTTCAGCATTTTGGAGAGGCACTGTAAACATTGATTCACATGTGTTTAATATTTTAGAAGTACTAAATAATAGGTATAATATATGATTATAATAATTAACATGGGTGCTTATGTATTTTTAAATTATGGCATTTACAGGATATAAATCACAGAGCACAGATTCACTCTGAATCACCTGGATCCCTCTCTCTCCTTGCACCTGCTCCATCAACTGAGCAAATCTAAAATACTTGCCATTCTTCTTAAATCATAAAAATAATAATTGACATGGAAGGATTACATTGCAAGGTCTGTTTAAACTATATCAATTGCAGTTCAGGTTTGCAGCCAACTACGGTTTGTGCCCTCGATGCTTGTGAGCCCCCAGACTTGGAGGATTAGGGGCATCTTATGCTGAGTGGAAGGAGCCGTGCAGGGGCTCCGTGCCTGCCTGTCTTCCTGCGCTGCATGTTAGCTAGACGGTCATTTTCAGCCATTAAGCTGGGGCACTTTGGTGAGGGAGGTAATGAGGCTGCAGATGAGACAGGATACAGCATAGCCAGGTCACTGCGGTCTCCTGCATTTCAACTGCCCCCTTCACCTGCTACCTGAGGTTGTGTTTTCCACCCTGGAGAGGCAGCTAGTGTAGCTCTTTCCATGCTGGCTGTGAGGGGAGGCGAGACAAGTACGGATTCCTCCCTGCCAGACTGGAGCTCAGTTTCTGCTCTGGGATCTGGGAATCTGAAGTATCCCGTGGCCCCCAGATGATGTAGGGGTCCTACGATCACTCTGTTGTGTGTGTTTTAGGGTTTTAGATATTTTCTCCCTTTCTTGTAGAATTCCATTAGGCAGGTTGGGTGACTTAACAGGTTTTTGCTGTTACTGCTTCAGACACATTAAAGTGCAAAAAAATTACATTTCAAAGGCCATTAGATAGTTTCAAAATGCAATGAATCTATAAAGAAATAAAAAGGAGGATGTTGCAGTAATCTTCTAGGACTTATTTCGGGTACAGATATGGTAAGAACAAGTATTTTTGTTTGTTTGTTTGTTTGAAGCTCTTTCATGTGTTGGTCTGATTTAAAATAGAGCTTGGATATCTCTGCAAGCTTGCTAAACTGTGTAGGCATGCTGCAAAGAACATTGGTGAAAATGTCCAGCACTTTCTCCACCGTTTCTGCATCTAACTGGGAGGCATTTCCAGCAGAGGAGAAATTGACAAGGGATTAGATCTTCCCTGGCTGCAGATGCCTCTGCTGGGGGTGGGTGGAGGAACACGCCAATGCCATCTGTGCCCTTTGCACCAGAACTGGTGAGAGCCAGTGTGGTGTAGTGGTTAAGAGCCTGGGACTGGGACTCAGACGATCTGGGTTCTAGTCCCCGCTCAGCCATGGAGCCAACGGGGTGACTTTGGGCCAGTCACAGACTCTCAGCCCAACCTACCTCACAGGGTTGTTGTTGTGGGGATAAGATGATGGAGGAGATATAAGCTGCCTTGAGCCCTTTGTAGGAAAAAGGCAGGATATAAATCGAAAAATAAATAAAAATAAATAAATAAATAAAAACGGGATAAGGCACACACGGCCCATGCTGCAAACACCCCCCCCATCGTGCAAGAACACTGCGCAAGACCGTGGACCATCAGACACGGAGTTGTAGATACAGGAGGCCAACAGGTTTGCCCATCTGCATGATGTGCGCATTATCACATGCAGGAGTTTAAAAACCACATGCAGGTGTTGCTTGTAAGGGTGTGGGCTTCCCATGGATGTGTGCTTTCCTGGATATTTAAGAACACAGGGCAGAAACATGGAACACCCCCCCCCCCCGCCGGCCGAAAAAGGAGCTGATTGGTTTTATGCAGCCTTTCACCTGATCCTCATCGCCCATTGATGCACTGAAACTGGCTCCCATGTTCCAATGCCTAGTTGGACTAGGAACTCCGCAGGTACATACATGGTGCCGACCTGATTCATCTCTCCAGACCAGGGACTATATGCATACAGCTTCGCTGGGACATTCATGATAACACCGATCAGCATTTCTGAGGAGGAGGTCTGTGTTCTGCTCTCCCCTGCTCCCCACACTGCCAAGCAGCTGACTGGCACTGGCACAATGACCGATGCGAGGCAATTTGGGAGTTCGATTCAGCAAAACTCATCAAGCTTCTTCCAGTTCCACCATGAAGCTTGCTCCAACCTGTCCCCAAATCAGACTTTGCACTTCAGTCCATTCTTCAGTCTTTCTGCATGAAGATTTGTATTTTTGTGTGCAGTTTTCCATAGAATGCTCGAGTTGTGCACATGTACACTTTTGTCATAAACTTTTGCTTGTGAAGCAAGGTTTGGCCTGCGTAGCTCCAGCTGCTGCCATGGCAGACAATAAGATATGGGCTTCTGAATGAATTCTTCAGAGTATCCAGGAAGAATATTTTGTGCATTATCCATATATACCACTTTGTATTTTCCAGATCATCCAATGATGCTGGTGAACCTATTCTCACGTTTGTCTATTTCAGTTTTCTCATATTGTACAAACCTCCCTCTGCCTCACACATAATGCAATACCAGTGTGGCATGGCCTGCAAAGATGCAATTTTTGGAGGTGATGTACCACTGTAAGCACCTTTTTACATGCACAGACTTGTGTGTGGCCACTTGTGTGTATGCATGAATTCTTGCACAGCTCAGAAGGGATCCTTGGTCTAGGTAAGCATGTGAGCCAGTCCGTTGGAGAAAAGAGGGGTGCAGTGGCAATGGTCATAAGCCATTCAGTAAACAGCACAGTCGTCATTTCCAAGAGCAGCCCCAGAGATGGAAACCTTGCAATGGGTAAGCAAAAACCAATGTACGAAGGAGTAAAACTTCAGGTACTTGTAGTGTCTTTTGCCAATGTGCAATAAGTAAATATTCAGGTGCTTGTAACGCCTTTTGCCCTCACGACTACTCACTGAAAAGGAGCCAATCAGTTAATGAAACTAATACCCTTTGAATGAATGTTGCAAAGGATGCATTAAAAGTGTCTCCTGTGTCTTACCATCCTTAACAGCATATATTTACTTCATGCTTCAGCCTCTGAAAGCCGAAGTCTTGCTGCCAGGCAAGACAAAGCCAATAATAGCCCAAATTAGCACTGCAGATGTCAAAATATCAGCCTGTCTCACGCTCTGCATAAAAGGAGTTCCTGGTCTTGCATCAAAGAAGCTCCTTCCACCATTCTTCTCTGGTGCCTCCCTTTGTATGGTGCTTTGAGTACTTCTCTGACTGAGACCCACAATGGGCCAACAGTTTGTCACTGGTGCTAATAACCGAAGAAGCTTTGCTTCGGCATCCACCGTCGGAGGTGGTGGGGCAGCCAGAGTCGGTGGAGCACCCATAAGTCAACCTGGGGGGACCACCCGAATGTATGGAGGCTGCAACACTAGCAGAAGTTTCCATAACTTTGGTCGAACCCATAGGATTTCTTGTTGTCCAGATCAACTGAGAAGACACTACAGATATATTGATGTAGACAGGGGAAGTGTGGCAGGTTACAGTGCCCTTCCGGGCACCTTTGCTTTTGGAAGCCATGCCGCCAGGCATTGGGGAGATGGACTCCATGAGACTTCTATTAACAAGCACCTCTTAGAACCTCTCCATCTGGGGATTGACCCGCATGACCAACAGAGGAAAGCGCGTGAGAAGGAGCAGATGAAGGACCTCAACAATCAGTTTGCCGGCTTCATTGACAAGGTGAGAGGATCATGATTTCTCTTCTTTTCTTCCTCTTTATTTTGGTGCTAGGGCACAAGATTGCAGCTGTGACTGAATACTTGAATATACAAGGCAGAATTAGAGTCTCATGTATTGTCACCACCACGCACCATGGTGACTTGTGTAACATGAATTTCATACCGCACATGGAGACAATGTATATATCTTGTCATGCCTGGTTGCTATACCCAGAAAGACTGGATGTGTGAATAGTGTCAATGGAAAAACATGGTGATTAGAAGGTAGGGAGAAATAAATATTTGGCTCATGGGATGATTCATAACTCTGAGGAATGAAATTCAGGTTATGTTGGAGCTCCCTGACTAGGGACTCCTTTGTCCAGAGCAACCTTCTTTTCCTGGTAAAAGAAGCTGCGGAGAAGAAGGGAACTGATATTCCTTCCATGGCTGAGAGCAGTTCCATTGAAGCCATAGCACAGAGTGGAACACCACCACATGCCCTTCAGCCCATGGCTGTGGTCCTAAGTAGCAGTGGGGATTCTTCTACAAACCACTGTGTAGGTTGACCCTAAGTCGGGAAGCCCTGGACTTGGTTTTGATGATGAAGCAGAGGGGTGGCTGCAGGAGGCCGTGGCCACTGTCTCCCTGTTGGTGTGTGGGCCTTTAGCACATGCCCAGCCATGCCTTCCCTTAGCACAAACTTTGTTCTCAGTGCAGAGAAGCAATGAGATTAATTATTCTCCAAAGATGCTGCCCTTTGTGTCTCTGCATGAGTGAATGCTCAGGCTGCATTTTGCCAGTTAAAAGGCATCCTAGTGAGAATGTTTTGTGCAGAAATAGGGGTTAGGCTTCTCAGAAATGGGCCGATTTTAAAAGTTACAGATCCTCCTTCAGCTGTAAGAGTGACACGTGTACCTTCAAAAACCAATGTGACATAGCAGCTAAGATTTTGGATTGATGCTCAGGAGAGCAAGTCACCGGGTGGCTCTGGCTAGCATTCTTCACAAGGCGATTGGGAGGACAGAATGGAGAGGAGAATTGTGTGCGCTGTTTTGGTTTCCTTGCAGGCAAGGTGGGCTTTAAATGTAACACAACTAGAAATAAGAATGAAAAAGTGCCACCACGGCTATCTGAGTTTTGGAAAATACTGTTTTAGCCCATCCCATACATTAAGGAAAGGTCTTTCTGACATTCCTATTGTTGATACCTTAATTAACTCTAATATTGATAGTTTTTAGTCAAGACAAATAAACAAAAACTGGGGGTGGCTAAAATGAAGCCTGTTCTATTTTCAGTGCCTTGTCCACAGCAGCCGGATAGGCTAACCCAGAAATCAGGTTGGAGTGAAGAGGCCTTCAAGGGGTCCAAATTGTTTTGCAGTCTACTATGGTCACACAAAGCAGCTCAAGGGGATTTTTCTTGGATCATTTTTTGCTGGTCCAATAAAAAATGGAATGGAAAGTGGAAGTATCCTCAGGCTTTTGATCTTTACTTGGTTTTGCTGTTTCTCTAGGAAGTGTGATTCCTGGTGGTATTTTCCTTAATGATTATTTAACGTACTCAGTTTCTGCCAACTATTCGAGAGGCAAGGAGCAATCTGGGGGTGGACTGGCTTCTTGTGTAGTCACTGCACATAAATGGCTCCTTTTCAGGGGGCTTATCCCTTTATAAATCAAATGGGTGCTCACATGGAGACCCCTCCAGACCTCATTCCTGGGAATCAAACTTTTTTAAGTGGACTCGTATCCAACAAGTGACCACCAACCAATGGTACTTCAGATTGAACGACCAGGAGAGGGAGGCCACATCATGTCCACAAATTTTCCACCCAACATCTAACTTGTTGAATGGCAATTATCATATTAAATAGGCAAATGTCACTCTAGAAGGTTGGAATTGTATATTGTCCTCTGATCATCTAAGAAATTCTATAGTTCTAGAAATGGTACTTGGTTGCTACTCCCAGGTAACTTCAGTATCACATTCCCTTTTATTTTGGGAAGTTCATGTAAGGAAGTAAGAGTCAAAGAATGCCAGTCTTCTATCTGATAATATCTATAGATGAATTAAAAGGGAAAGAGAAAAGTAAGTAGCATAGCATTCTTAAGATCTTTTACCCCATCATTATTTGGCTTCACCTCATTATTATCAAGAGCTGATTACAAGGAAGACACATGAGTATTTCTTGACACAATGGTCTGAACAGCCCTTTGCTCTCTTGCATTATCACAGGATTATATTTCAGCACTTTCTTCCACCTGCAGGGAACACTGGTGGCTCTTGCAGCAAAACTATTATCCCAGGGTCTGAATGGGAGAGTGGCTTCCCATTCTTTCTTTTTGGACTTTCTTTTTGGAAGAGGCAGTTGGGCCATCACCATTGTCGATGGACAAGTGACTTTGGGCTTCTCTCATTCTGGGTTCTGATTACTTGTGAGGATGCAACGCTTTTATTAAAGAGTTGATGAAGGGATCACCTGTGATGAATAGAATTCCTCCTGGTTGGTTTTTTTTTCATTGTTTTGACATTTTTATTTGCCTATCAATAAAACCAGATTTTTTCTAGTAACCATGATGTTTTATTTACCAGAAAAGTCTAAGAATGGGCCCAGAGAATGTCTCTTAGTGCCATATAAGTCTTTTGCATATAGCCAGAAAATTATACATGGGGCTCCTTCTGGATGAGGCAGAAAACAGGTTGACCTCAGAAAGTTGTTGTAGGAGCATGAGACAGGTTTCCCCCATCATAGATCAACAACTGACCATGACTCCTTCCTGAAATTTATGTCCTCACCACATCACTATATGCTGCTCTTGAAGATTTTGGGGCTGCTTTTGATTTCATACCCTGGTCTCTTTGGCACAAGGTAGCTCTTTGGAAAATGGATCATAGCTTGACTGGCATTTGAAGACCTGGGAAAGAGTGATGGGCTACCAAAATGTGTGGAATAATTTCTACTCCCACCCCTGTGGGCTCGTTGATTGCAAGGGGCTAAGATGGTGCCCCTCTGGAAGTCTCAGGCTGTCTGATCAATGCTGACTTCTGGACTACCGCTGTCCCAGCAGCTAGGTGTTCTTCCAACACACTGTATAAGGACTGCACAGCTCTTCCTGGGAGAGAATCTCTGTAGCTGTCTTTTACCAGTCTCCACAGTTTCAGATGGTATTAAACTCAATGAAGATTAAATACCTTGTAGGTAATGGATGTTAAAAGACAGAGCAATGGCCAATTCAGCTCCACTAGATGTTGTCAAGCCGGATGCCTGATGGTAGAGGATCTGGCTCATCTTCTTTGGGATTGCCGTTGTATCTAGATTTCAGAAGTGGGTACCTTGATCCACTTTCTGCTAATATTAGACAGAACGCTCTTTGAACAAAACCCCGTTTTTAATTTCTGCGACAGATTGTTTTGTGACATGCTTCATTTTTAAGTTTGTTAAATTGACTTGGGGGAAGGTTTTTTTTTTTAAAAAAAAATCTCAACAGATGACAATATAGGGTACTGAACACCCTGAATTAATGTAATAATTTTAGTATGCAAATTATTCATTGTTTCTTTTTGTGATATCTTTTGTGTTTTAAGACTGATGTACCTGAAAAAGCCTGGTTGCATATCAGGGAATACACTGAACTGAACTCTATTAGCCCCATCAAATTCACGTACCCACACAGACACCACAATTTAGAGCTGTTTTGAAAAGAGGCCTTGGTTTGGTGCCACAGCCATGCATTAATTCTGAGTCTAAAGCTGATTCAAAAAGAACTTTTAATATGCTCATGCCATGACTTTGCTTTCAGACGTCTGAGCAGCTCAGCAGTGATATCCACCATCCTCTTTCCTTCTGCTTTTCAGGTCAGAGTTTTAGAGCAAAGGAATCAGATGCTGGCCACCAAGTGGGAGCTGCTGCAAAGCCATAAGCTTCCATTGGCGCAGAAAGATCTCCGGCCTCTCTGTGAAAGCTTCATCAGCAGCCTGGAGAAAAAGCTCGACTGCCTGCTGTGTGAGAAGAGCAGACTGGAAAGCCAACATGAAACCATGAAGAACCTGATCGAGGACAGCCGGGAAAAGTGAGCAACTGATTACGCAACCCGTTTCCACAGTTGGTCCCTGAGTTAGTGAACCCGTAGCGATGCTGGCCCTTCCAGAGGCCCTGCCCCCCGAGATCCAAGCTCAGAGCCAGATGTTACAGCTGGACAGAGGAGCCCTTCTTTCCACACAGTCCCCAAACACACACACACACCATAGCACTGCTGCTTTAAAGCATGCAGTGCGGGGTCACTGTGGGGAGACCTCCTTTGCACTTCATCGACTGCTGCTTGTCAGAGTGGAACCCATGCAGATTGATGGCGTCATTTCTGACTTTCTGCAACAGCAGCATTTCCCTCCAGGCATTAGTAACATGGATGGGATGGGGAGGCCCACTTGTATGGCTGGGGACAGGGGCAGAGCTTCTGTCTCATGTCTCCCTACCCTCCAATGGCCACGTATTGAATGTAGAAGCCCATATTTGAGAATCCAATGGACTGGCATCAAGGACAGGCATGCTTGGGCACCTGCCAAGAGTCCGTATTCCAGCCAGGGTTGTGTGAGGAATCACTTTAGGGTGGGAATCCACCAGGTTCCCTGAGCTTGGTTCCGATGGCCCTGAGTCCGAGTTCTTGGGAAGACTGGGCAGGGCATGAAAGGAAGCCCACAAACACTGGAGGTTTCTTCCCAGCCTAAATCCCAGGAGGGGCCCACAGACAAGAGGCCCCTGGTGTTGCTTCTCCTCTTTGCCATGGCAACGTCTTCTTCTGAGCTGAACAGCGGAGATGGATGGAGATGCAGCCACAGAGGCCCCTGCCTGCTTACTCACTGGCTCTCTCCCCACCGGTCAAGCATGCGAGTGGCAGCGGTGAGGAGAAATGCAGGCAGGGGGAGCACCAGCTGTGAGACGGTGGGCGCAAGCGAGGTGGAGGCCACGGAGGGGGTCTTGCCCAAGGGCCCTCCTTGAAGCCAGCTGGCACTGAGCCTGTGCATGCAGCCCTCTACACAGGCAGGCCACCTGCAGCTGAGAGCCTGGTAAGGCAGGTGTTCCATACATGCAAGCCTATGCAGGGCCTTCCCCAGTGCAGGCGTCCAAGCACAGCCCTGTGGATGCCCAGCATGGGGCCGGGGGCCCCCAGAGCACTGGGAGCAAGGCCAGTGAGCAGCCGTGGCAGGGCCTTCAACTCCCTTCAGGCATATTGCACGTGAGGGGGTTTACATGTTGCCACAAGAGGCCAGACAGTGTGGCACTGGGGTTCGCGTCTTTGGCCACAGTCCCATGCCCACTGTAAACCCTCTTATTTTGACCCGAGGCTCTGGGAGAAGGCAAGTCTGTGGGGTTGGCTGACACTTCCCTGCAGTGCCTTCTGTCTACAGAGAATCCCGGCTTTATTTATTGACTTATTGTAAAAAATGAGGGGCTATTAGAACTCCATACTGGAAGCATTACCAAGCGGCGCACCAGTGCCATCTTTTTTTAATGGGCAGACCACATCCCTAATTGTCATTGACGGAGTAATTCAGCTAAGCCTTTGGTACTCACCAGGAACGGGTGACATCCTAAGGCAATTCTCCCCCTTCTTGCCCTACTGCCTAAGATCAAACGCAGGCCTTTCTTTCCCCTGAAATGCTACTATTCAATGGCAAGTGTGAAACTGGTGAGCACATTCCTAGAAAAGATTGCTTCTCTGGCTCCATGGACATGCATGTGCCAGAAGGTGCTTGGATGCACACTAGGGGCAGGCACTGTCCGGTGTTATGGAGGTACCAACTTTATTAAATTGCTGCTCTCTGCTCTTTGTGAATTGGTAGGCATCCTCTCTCTGCTCGGTGATGGAATCTGATTTTATTTTGCAATGGATGTATGAGAATTCTGTTCCTCTTTGCATTCGTGCATTTGCACTAATACACACTTAGTGTGTGTGCCCATACATGTGAGCACAAAAGCACATTCACCCACAGCAGTTAAAAAGCTCGTAACTCAGAAAAATCCAGTTCACTGCAGGATCCTCAGTTGAGACATATAGAAATCTGAGCTCACTTGAACCCAGCATTCATAGTTATTTTTATAATAATTATTACGCGTGTGTGTGGTGCTTTATGAAGAACTGGCATGACAGAGTCCTAGCCACAGGTCCTATAAACTAAACTTGGCACAGGAAAGCAGCAGTGGAAGATGAGGGGAGGGGCAGAACAGAGGAAGGAATTGGCAGGGGAAGAATATGTAATTATATCAATTACACACGCTTTAGCTACGGTATAAATTACAGCAACATTGGCATCTGCAAAAGCAGGACTGTGGGTGAACTCTGTTCCACACTCGCTTCGTGTGTTGGGATGAACTGACTCCCTTCCTGCTCTTTCTCTCCCTTTCCCTTCCTCTCACCCTCCCTCTGTGTGTCTTTATAAAATCCTGAAAGATACGAAGATGAAGTCAACAGACGAACCCAGGCAGAGAATGACTTTGTCTTGCTCAAGAAGGTGAGTGATCAAAATGGGCATGTCAGCTGAGCTGGCCAAGATCTGTGGCTGCCCGAGGCAAAGAACAACCTCCAGTTGCACAGGCAGAGCTTTTTTCCTCGATGAGGCTGTTCGTCCACCATATCCCCTTCCAGTCTTGTGGCAGAACTGAGCTCCAAGCACCATGCAAAGAACCTCCCCTTTCCTGCTTCTCTGCTGCAGAACAGGTGGCCCGGTGGTGCAGTGGAATGGTGCCATTGCACAAGCGGAAAAATGTTTTCTTTCCCTTTTACAAGTAATACCACATTTCTCCTGTTGACTGAATGTGCTCCTTAAAAGGAAAAGCGAAGCTGGTGGGTCCAGGCGTCATGCAAGGGACCCACGAGCTGTGAGCAAAGAATCGCAGGCACACAGGAAAGGCCTTCTGTAGAGGCCAGCCAGACTGGCAGAGGGATCCCACCTCAGCACTGGCCGCAGGATTGCTTCTCTGCCACTGGACGAGGGTCTCCCCTGCGTTTCCTAGATTCATGCTCTCTCCTGAAGGAGACTGCCGCCCCTCCCAGCTCATGACGACACACCTTTCTCGCATTCTTGCTTTACACTGTTGAGGCCTGCATTGAGATTGACTTGCTTTTAATTTTTATTATTTTTATTATGTTTAATTTTGATGATTACTTTTGTTATTGTTTTTGTTATTTTTAATACTTTTGTTATTTTTGTTATTTTCATTATTTTTGTTATTTTTATTTTTTAATTTGTATTATTTATATTACTTTTGTTACTTTTGCTATTTTCATTATTTTCGTTATTTTTGCTGTTTTTATTTTTTAATTTGTATTATTTATATTACTTTTGTTATTTTTGTTATTTTCATTATTTTTTGTTATTTTCATTATTTTTATTTTTTAATTTGCATTATTTATATTATTTTTAATTTTATCATTATTATTTTAGCACAAGGACGTGCTAGGAAGCCATCCATACAAGCACTGTAGGACAGTTTTGGGGCAGGCCCTTCTTGCTCCAGATGAGTGGGAGGAGTGGCTGGCAGGGCAGATTGTCCCACTGGCAGGAATACCATCTGATGCTGTAACTCAGCCCCTGCGGGAGGAGAGAAGAGGAAATAGCAGGGCCTGTTGTGCAATGTTGTTGCATTGTGCCATCAAGTCTCTGGAACCCTCCAGCCAGACGCCTCCAGAACACCGTGCCCTTGGCAGCCGTGCTCAGCTCCTGTAGACGCAAGGCTGAGGCTGCCTCGGCGGAGCCGGCCCATCTCCTAGCTGCCCTTGCTCTTCCTCTCCTGCCTTCAGCACGACTGCCTTCTCCAGTGAGTCGGGCCTCTTCTGCTGCAAAGTGTGACGGCCTTAGTTTTAGCATTTCTACTTTGAGGGAAAACTCTGACGTCATCTGATATAGGACACACTGGCCCGCCCTTCTGTCACTTTTTTCAGGGGTTTCCTCCAGCATCGTGTTTTGCTGCACTGCACAGACATGCAGCATTAATTATAACCCCCAACATACAGTGTTTCCCGGGGAGAGTAGATGAGCAGCGTCTAGAATACTGACTGCCAGATTATGATGCAAAGGTCACTAGAGAAGGTCACGCCTTCTTCCATAGGTGCCCCCCCGCCCCTTGAGATCTGCAGCAGAGGCCCTCCTCCGGGAACCCTCCGTGAAAGATATTAGGAGGAAAAGTACCCGGAGGAGGGCTTTCTTTGCGGTGGCGCCCAATCTATGGAATGTGCTCCCCAGAGAGGTCTGCCTGGCGCCGTCGTTATTTGTTTTTCGGTGCCGGGTTAAGACCTTTTCATTCCAGAAATATTTTAATAAGTTTTAATATTGCCTTTTCTCTGTTTTTAACTGCAGCCAGTGTGGGTCGGGAATTTATTTATATTTTATGTTGTAAGCCGTCCTGAGGCTTTTTGCGACAGGACGGCGTATAAATATTTTAAATAAATAAATAAATAGAAAAGAGGCAAGCCTTTGTGCAGTTGCCGTACATGTACATAAATCAAAAATAGTAGGTATCAAGTGAATTGCAATAATTTAATTTTCCTTTTGCTACACACTCTGATTTCACCGTACTTAAACCATCTAAATCAGGGGTCCTCAAACCTTTTGCATAGGGGGCCAGTTGAAAGACTGCAGGCTGGTGAGGTGGGGGTGCCTGGGGCCGTGGGCCGGTGAGGTGCCGTTGGGCGCGCGCGAGGCGGCATCGGGCGAGCGCAGCAGTGGCTTGCTCACTTGGAGATCTCCCAGCGAGTCCAAAACCCTCTCCGAGTGAGTGAGCCTGCGAGGCAGCAGGGAGCGTGTGCATATGGGAGGCAGGCGGTGGCGGCGCCTTGCTTGCTCGGAGACTATCTCCGAGCGAGCGAGCGAGCGAGCCACCACCTCCCCACCAGCACAGCAAGCGTGCATGCGGGCGGTGGACAGTGGCACTGGCCAGATGGATGGCCATGGCAGGCCGGATCCATCTCACGGGCCGTAGTTTGAGGACCCATGATCTAAATAGTCTAATGGCTTCCTTTTATTGGTGTCGTGATTTGATCTCTTTTGCTGTACTGATCTTTTCTTTATTCTTGTGTAATATTTTATTGGTCTATAAAGTAAGTCATTCATTCAACTCAGCTTGAACATGGTACTGATCCTGATGTCCAGTGCTCTTCCTCAATGATCTGCAGAAATACAGCAGCGTGGAAAGAGATCTGCACTCCAGAAACGATTCCAGCTTGCATTACTGCAGAGTGCGTCTCCCTGGAGTGCACCTCCCCAGTGCAGCTTCCAGAGAAGCAGCCCATATTGGCCTGCTGGAGCAAAACAGCCAAACATTCATTTCGAGACACCCTAAAGGCTGCTTCCAACCCTTCCACGGGCATCTCATGGTTCTGCTTGGAGCGGTATACGCACATCGGCCAGCCGATCCTCATTTCTTATTTAATTGATGTCTTGCTTCATGGACTAGCAGATCAAAGTGTGTCCTGGGAACACCACAAAGCAATCTCTTGAAGCCATTTGCCATGCTATGAAAGGCCCACTCAGCCCTCTGATGGTACAGATTCATGTGGCAGATTCACCCACACCCAATAATACAGATTCACGTGGCAAGCAATCCCTTTTCCGTGATTAATGGGCAATTAAGTGTTGCATTCCCACTGCTAGATGAATGTAGATCTCCCAGTGAAATGCAAATACATATCATCTTTTTGTGGCTACTCAAAAAATTTATACCTAAAAGGAGCCACCAGGAACTTCCATGTAATAGGAACATAATATGCACCGTGGCGGACTAGAGAAGCATTTCTAAGGATGCAATGCATCAAGAATCCTGTGTGGATTGGGAGGAGCAGTGGATCCCCCAAAATTCATACTGCTCTGATTTTTGCAGTCCAGTTCTCCAGTCGATATAAATATGTGCCAAAATGACAGGAGAAAATAACATTTAAAATTCCTTTCAGAAAAGTATACAGTAGGCAAGCATGCATACACAAATGCCTGTGTTGGGAGAAATGTCCACAAAAATACTTCTGAATTTTTATATAGACCTTAAAAAAGAAATCTCAGTGTTCCAAATAAACTAAATTTCAGACTGGTGAAATTCTCAGTTCAACACAAGCAGAATTTAAGATTGGAAGGATGAGAAACTGAGCAAAACTGAAACTGGCAAATTAATCCATCCCTACCGCTAAATACTCACAGATGCATGGATGCCTACTCCAGATTCCTGTTTCCAAACATCTCTCCACACACATTCATTCTATACATGGAGCAGAGCCCTAAAAACTGAGCATGGTTAATCTGTACTTTGTCTTAGCAGAGCACCAGGGGAAGAAATGAAGGATGTCCAATCACACTTCCAAAATTCGTATTTTGCCAAGCCTGTCTTGGCATCTTTCATCTAATGCTGGAAAATTAGAATTGTGTTCTGCATTCTGTAAAAAGATCCAGATCAGATCAGTGTTGTAGCCAGATCCCGTTACCATTCCCCTTGACTTTGAAATTATGTAAATATTCCAGCCCAGTCTTTTCCCACCTCCAGGAAGTTGATGATGCATTTGAACACCAGAAGGAACTGGAAATGAAGAAGGAATTGCTGAGTGAACAAATACACTTCTTGAGAAACTTCTTTGTGCAGGTCTGTATCCTTATATGGGAATGTGCAACATGGAAAACAACTCTTATTTGTCAATGCAGACATTTTAATTGTACAACCTGTAGATCAGGTATGCCCCGGTCCTAAATATATTTAAGGATCTCTACCTTCCGTGCCTTGGCTATTAGCATAAGGCAGTATCTGATCAAGTCATTTCCCCAAACTCAGCCCTAGCAAAGCTCCAACAGATGTTTTCTTTCCTCAAGCAGGTTCCTGTGATGCTCATGCATTATGTTGTTCAACTCCTTGCACAACCAGCTGCAAAACTGCAGTGCACAATTTGCTTGCACAAATGGAACGTCAGTGGGATTCTCCTCTTGCTCATCGTTCAGAACATGGTTTCTGCTAGCTGTCAAAACACTTACGCTAGTAGACCCAGTGCAGAGCTGGTTCCATAACGCGGGCTGGGGACACCATGGAGAAGGCCCTTCTCTTTTTGTGGTCGACAAAGCTTCCCTCAGAGGTGGCAATCAGAGGCAAGGCCCAGTTCTTGATGATTGTGTCCCGGCAGATTGCAGCTGGGTGAGGCATTCCATCAGGAATTGTGCTCCCAAGCGGTGCAGTACTTCATAGGTTAAAAGCACCTTGAATTGGGATCAGAGGCATACAGTGCAACTGGGCCAGAATTGGTGTTATGTGTTCAGACCTTTCTGTCCCTCTTATTAATCCGGCTGCCACATTTTGCACAAGCTGCAGCTTCTAAGGCCTTTAAGGTGAATTGCAGTACTAGAGTTTAGAGATTACCAGAACGTGGGTGACTGAAACCGGGCTACTTTTGTCCGGGTAGGGGTGTAGCTGGGCCACCAACCAAAGCTGACAGAAGGCACTCTGAGCCACGGATGCCACCACAGCCTCCAGTGACAAAGATTGGTCAGGAAGTGCCCCCAAGCTATAAACCTCCTCCTTCAAGGGGAGCACAACCCCATCCAAAACAGGATGAATTTTCCTAGCCACAGTTATAAGGCAGAGACCTCTGTATACTCAGAGCCTGATTTGCACTTTATAGCAAAGCAGGCAATTTGACTCCGGTGCCCATGGACACCAACCAACGGGTCCTACTGTCCCCCAGTCTTTAAAAAATTGAGAATCTTTCTTAGTGGCAGCAGGGATCACTCCAAAATGGGTTTTTGTCTGTGTGCAAATTGGCAGTTCAAAGTTGTTTGGTGTGTTGGTGTGTGCTTGTGGCACTCTTCTGCCTTGTACTCAGTCTCTCGGGCATGTGACTTGCCCCATGTCCCATGCTGGGGTATTCTTCAGGTGAGCTTCTCAGGCTGCCAGGTGTGTCCACAGTCCAACATGCTTGACTGGCCCTGCTTTAGCGGATCCTGTGTGAGCTCAAGCTTTACAAAACACGCACGTAGGGCCAAAACAGGCTTCACTTTAAAGCTTGATCTTCTGCCTCTTTTCCCCCCTCTAGAATAGGTGCCGAGAGCTCATTCCAGATCTTTAAAAGCCCCCTGCTCAAAATGCTAGGCTCCTGTCTGGATCCGGCGGAGCTCCACCTACTCTAATGTCTGTGTATAAGCACAGCCACTAGGGAAGGCTTCAAAGTAATGCCCGCCTTTTTCGGGTGAGATCTTCACAATTGCAATGATGCAGATCCGCCTTGCCCCCTCCCGCCACCTCAGGATAGGCTGCTGATTCATCTCCATGGCGGTGGCTCAAGATGCCATCCAACCTCTGTTCGTCTGCAGGAGCTCGCCGTGTTGGATCAGCAACACTGTGACATATCTGTGCTTGTCAACATGGACAACAGCAGAGGCTTCAACATGGATGCTCTCATCCAGAATGTGGAAAGCTGGTATCAGACTGTGGCACGAAGAAGCAAGGAAGAAATTAACCTCTTCTACAAGAACCAGGTACGAGCAAAGAATGGTCGTGGCGGTTAACAGACCTACGGTGCTACTTCACCAGAATCCCAGCACTGGTCTAGATTTGTGACATGCAACAGTCATGCTTCCGTCCATCAGAACTTCCCCAGTTCATAGCCTTGAACATGAATGGACTTGGGAATGTGAGCACACACTTCCCCGCTTGCAGTTGCATTTGAAAAAGGAGGCCTCAGGAATCATCCGTGTTTGCATGCACATCTTCCCCAGTGGACACATCAATTCTCATATTTATGAAATGTATATATTTCTCTCCATTGATTAAAAACTTTCTGCACATTTTTCAAGGGGACGCAGTTTTGACAGCATTGTTTGTTCCTCAGATTGCACTGTGTGCTCAGAAATATGTCGACTTCACATATTGTGAAGCACCAGCAAATTGTGTCGGGGTCCATGTTCACTTCTGGGAGGTGTGAACTGGGCACATGTTGCCAAAGAATGTTTTGGAATTGACTTTTCAAATAGCTCTGGCCTTCTATTTGAAGTGGTAAAATTACTATAGTCTATGAGGGGAAGCCAGGAGGGCTGCCTTTCTCCCAACGTATTAGCAGACAGTGAGTCCACATCTGTCCTGTCTTCCCTCTGGGTATTAGATGAATGATCTCCAGCAGAAACAGGGCCACTTCCATGAGGACTTGAAGCACAACCAAAGGGAGATTGCAGAGCTGAACCGACAGATCCAGATGGTGCAATGCCAAGCAGAAAGGGAGAAGAAAAAGGTAGGGAAGCTCTTTGTGCTTTGCTTCATGCAATGCCAGAACACAAATATACTTCCACTTGCAGTTGAGAAAAGGATCTATTTCTTTCTTCTGACATGGGGATCAAGCAAGGCTAACCCAGGGGGAGAACAACTTAAACAATGATTGACAAGGTGGCCATAGATCCAGTTCATAAAATGAGCATCCAACTCAACAGGTTGTGTGAAGACAGTGGTCCATAGGTGAGAACTTGAAAGGTGACTGGGCTTTTCTGCAGGAGCATCAGGGGGTCGTGACTTGGATTCCACTTCCTTGCTGCACCACCAGAACAGAGACTGCGGCTTCCATATTCTTTCATCCTACCTGCAGCCCAGGTATAAGATACCCAGAATCTTATCTGGGGTGTTGCAGGACCTTTCAAATAACGTTTGGAAGGCATGTGGGGGCTGCAGGGGAGCAGAGCAGACATGGCAGCCCCTTTCTGCCAGCAGTGTCTATTTTCCCAGTGCAACAGGGAAGTGGGACCCAGCCCCAGATCGATATTCTACTTATGGGGATTTCTGAGATACATGGCTGAGCAAAACAGGCCTTGGGGAGTCTCATAACACTGATCATACATACAAGGTATAACAGCTCAAATGTTCATTTCCTCTCTAGCTCAAATGCTCATCTGAGGTGGAGAAGGATTCCTTGGTTTGGATGGAAGATGGGTCCAAGTTCATGCAGAGTGACTCAGAATAAGCTGTGCAACTTTCTAGCTTGGGGCAGAAATAGCAGGACTTATTCCAAATCGAACCAAACTGAGCCTCAAGGCACTTGTCCCTACCACTCCTTCTATGCATCCAGATCTGGAATGCAGCAGATTCTAGCTATGAATCCCTTTTGCCCACATGAAAAGCACTCCCTCTTGCATGAACTGAGAGTGCACCATGAGCCTCACAAGCACCCAACGATCCTCTGCACTCACATGGTGGATCAGGAGAAAGTTCAGCAGTGGGCAGGCAAATGACCTTTCAGGAAAACTGGTCCTCTGTGAGCACTCGGAATCTTCCGCAGCCTATGATACCCGATTCCAAGCAAGCCCCAGTTTTCAGTGGGAAGGCGCTATAGAAATCGAATGCTCCATTCATGAGTGATAGCCTGGGGATTCAACATGCTGATCCTTACAAGTGTTCTCCTCCCACCTTTCCCAGGTCTCTTCCCTGCAGGCGTCCATTGCTGGTGTGGAAGAACACGGGAGCCGGGCTTTGAAAGATGCCCGGGCTAGGCAGAGGGAGCTTCAAAACCAGCTGCAGAGTCACAAGAACAATCTGGCCTCCCTCTTACGGAATTACCAGGACCTCCTGAATAACAAGATGGCCCTTGATATCGAGATTACTGCCTACAGGACACTGCTGGAGGGAGAGGAGCAGAGGTGAATGCAATAATAGCATCTCAGAATACAAAGACTTCTGCCCCCTGTTCTAATTGTCCAGAGTAAAGAGGGCTAGTTCACTTAATGAAGCTATCTCTGTCACGTGCAGCCCCCTTCCCCAACCTGATGCCCCACAGATGTTTGTGATTACTCCCTTCAGCCACAGCCAAATTCTGATTAAGTTCCTATGTGCAAAAAGGTGTTTCACAGTCCATAAAGCTAAGGATAACATTGCAATCATAACTACACAGTTAAAGTTATATCCAACCTTTTGTTCTTCTTTTCTCTCTATTTAAACAGAATATGTGCAGGAGCTCCTGTGAGTCTTGGTAAGGAATCTGAGGATTTCTTTTATTTTCTGTTACAATCCGATGTATTTCATTTCATTGTATTCTCTCTGCCATGCAGTATTGGCAAGAGCACTCACTGAATCCCTGCTTCTTTTGCAGATGTGATGAGCACTCCTTGTGCAGTCCACAACACCCCCAACATGTGAAAAAATAACTTGAACACTGGGAACGAACATGGTGTGCAAATATGGAATGTGTCTGTTTTCTGGCTGATGAAATTCCCAAAGAAAAGTTGCATATAAGCAGTATAATTACTAGTGGATTTGTAGGATGAAGGCATCTGTGCAGTTTAGACCAGAAACAAGCTGCAGGATTGCTATATAGTCTTCCCATGAAACAAATGTGGTGTCGGGAATGTCATGCAAAGGCATTTTTTCTTGATGGGAACAAGTCCAGCCTCCCTCTGACATCCTGTTATCCCTTCTCTTCCTCTGACACTGCCACAAAGAGCTATAATTAACCACACAGTATCCTGTCATCTGAACCTGACTATCCTCCATTGTAATTATGGTTTGCTTGAAGCAAGCCAACTTTGAACCATGGTTTATAAAGATGGCTTGTTTATACTAACCACAGTTAAAATTAAGTCCGGCTTGCAGATGACTTGCTAGACTGAGATGAATCTAAAACAGAAGTGACAGCTTCCCATTCCTTCCATGTGGCTCCTCCATTGTTCTTGTTTAGCATGAGATGAGGGAGGCGTTTCCTCCCCAGTGGAGTCGATGCATGCAGCCTTCCACTGTCTTTGCCTCATGGCTGGCCACAACAAGGATTCTGAGCGACTCACCCTGGATCATGCGGGGAGGCTTCTGTCCACCTGCCCCGCTTTCCTCTTCCTTCCCTGCTAGCTCCTAGCACTTGTGAAATCAATCGACCAGAGCAGTACTTTGGAGACGGAAGAGACCGAGGGGCTACCCTGGAGCTACAGAGCCCGCACAGGCTCCCACTGCTTGCTCGTGGTGTGACCTGGCCGGGCAGACACAGCCGGAAAGCCAGATCTGCCCTGTGGGTTCCTTTCCACTACAGTACGAGCGTGTTGGCCCATGACCTTCCTAGTGGGGAGCTGCCATAGGAGGCCTCTAGCCTGCTGTGTCAAACCACAGCACACTCTCTTCATTCGCTTTGCGGCCAGGGAAGGGCTGCGGTGTGGTGTGCTGCGTGACTTGGAAGGCTGGGGGCGCTCCCAAATAAATCCATTGCACTCGCAAACCATGTGCCCACAAAGAGCAGCAGGACGGTCCGGGAGAAGCACAGAGAGGCTTCCTGTTTTCATGAAAGAAATCAGCCAGTGCCAAACTCCTGCACACTGTGAGGAAGGTGTTTGTAGAAGATGCACAAATGACAGATGCCTTCAGTTTCCCAGCTTCCGAGGGGCAGACAAAAGGAAAGTTTATTTTATTTATTTAGTAAAAGTTTTTATATGCTGTCCAATACCACAGTCTCTGGACAGCTTACCAAATCACATATGCCCAGAAAACAGCATACCAACAAACACCACACTGCATCTGACCATTAATGTATTTAAGGTTGTATTTGGGAGCACATGCATCTTTCTATGCAAAGCTTCTGCTTTGACATGATACCCAGGAATGTGGCAGGAGGTGCTCTGACCACTGGCACACCATTTAGTGCAGTGTCTTGGGGCACCTGAACAGGCTGGTCCATTTACTTGGCGGAGGAGCACAAGGAAAGGAAGCAATTTGCAAGGAAAGCCTCCAGTCTGCAGTGGCCTCCAGGATGAGCTGTGTAGCACTTGGCCATGTGCTTAACGGATTTCCTCCCCTCTGGAAAAGATTAAACAAATGCATGTTTGGACTTGTACCAACCCATCTAATTCCACATTCTCATGCTTCTGACTGACATTTGCAATAACTTGGTATCTCGTGCGGTCATCTAAACAAATTATGGAAATAGTATACTATGCAAAACATCTTAGTATGATTTGGTAGAGGTTTACATACATAAATCTTCCATCTTCTGATGGTTTACATGTTGCTGAATTCCCCAAGGCAAAATTAGCATCTTTTTGGGTAAAATGGGGGGCAAGGAAGTGGGGAAGGAACAACTATGTCAATGAAGCCAGGGACTGGAACAGCATTTAGTACCCCAGGGGGTAGGTATGCAAGTTAATTAGAATAGTGTCCTGTAGATTTAAGAATATAAAGTAGTAAGTTGTCTCAGCTACATAGATTGCTCTTCTTTGCTTAACTGTGTCTACCATGGAAATCATGAATCTAGTTTTCCTTCATTAGTAAGGAAGCAGTTTGCATGCATAAGTACCATCAGCTCCTAGCAGTTCGATTATGATATCCCAAAGACTGGCAAATTATTCCGGACATGTATTGATCCACCGGGAGAAGCCCAACCTTTTCTTATGTCAGCATTCAGAAGAATGGTGTTCTCCTCAACCTCTATCCTCCCATGCTGTCTGGGGCAGATGGAAGTTGTGGTCCAAAACAGCTGGACACCAGAATGTTTTATGTGGGAAAATCATCACAGTTCTCCACAGCAGCAGTTCCGAAACTGTGTTCCACAGAATCCTAGTTTTCCACAAAAGCCTCATAAGGATTCTGTGAAAAAGCTCAAATCTCAAATGTAAAATTAATTTTGAAATGAACCACACAAGGCCAACAATTGGATAGTCAGTTGGCTTCCAAGCAGCAAACAAGGAATGCATCAAGTAATTTGGTTTCCAGGAGTGTACTGAAAAAGTGTTGGGAATAATCGAAAGAATTCATTTGGGGTATTATCATATAATCGCCTTATTCACTTGTTTTATTTAAAATGTTTTCTCTATATTTCCTAACCTACTACATTATGCAAAGCACTCAGGCAATAGAGCAGATGAAAGAAGGAAGAACATTGTGGGTTCATAATGCTTAGTAAAAATCAGGGTTAGGGTTCCACTGGAAAAAATGTCTTCAGAAAGGTTCCATGACCAAAAAAGTTTGGGAACTGCTCTAGAGGTGCAAGTCCAAGCAAGTTCAGACAGAAAAAAAGGCCTACAACTCCCAGCATGCACCAGCCAGGAGCATGCTGGGAGCTGAAGGCCTTTTCTCCTGTCTAAACTTGGATAGGCTTACTCCTCCAAGTCTGTTGTTCTTCCTTCTCAGATTTCCTTGTGCCTTTGGCTGATTTCAAGTTCAGATTTTCCTATAAGTATGCAGACAAGACTAGTGTCAAACACCCAAACAAAACTACCTTCTGTCTGGAGGGAGTAAACACCATTTTCACTAAATCCCATGCAACACCTTCTGTCCAGGAGGCAGTGAGGGTATCGTGTGCATGTGCTTGGATGAGATTCCCAGGCATGCACAAGAAGTCAAGGGCCCTGGTGGGAACGATGGCTTAGGCTTGGAAGAAGAGGAGGTGGGTCATTGTCCCAGTAGGGGCTCAGAGTTCTCACCGGGATATTGGAGTTGTTGAGACTAGTGAGGCCCCAGGTGGCCATCTACTCCCGGAGAACCAGCCCGAGACAGCGCAGGATCAGGGCACTTCAAGGACAGGCACGGAACCCCTCTCATTCCTGACTGTGGGAAAGAAGCCAATAGAGAACAGCCTGGGGAGGCTCCCACGGGGGTTTGTGATGCTCGGTCGCGCAGGCGCACTTGCCAGCTTGGGCAATTAGAAACTTGATGGGAGAAGCGGCAGCAAGTGCACGTCCAGAGTGCACCTCCCTCCAGAGACCATAAGGGTTCATAAGCAAAGTTTGGAATGATGTCAGTCAAAGCAAGAGGTCAACTTTCTACCTTGAGTGTGCTTTGGAGCTTGTGAATACTTTGTAGCTGTGTGGAATAAAGACTCTTTTAACAACTAATGCAGTGATTGCCTTTGTTGAGAAGCGGCATCTGGGACTGTGACAGAGGGACTATGATTTTTAACCCAGGAGCAACCTTGCGTAAGGATGAGTGCTTGCTTGCCTGGGCCGTCTAAAGCAAGTACTGAGTTTAGAAATAATGGTTTGCTTCTTTTTCTGTTTAAAGAAAAAAATCTTGGCCTGCAACTTCGTGTTCATCATGTATGTTGAATAATAAACCTCATGCATGAAGTAATTGTGTGCTCTCTGCTCAGGGAAGCAGGGGGTGGGGCATCTAGTGGGGATTTCTGGACCACCCCGGTGTTGAATTCCTTTCTCACCCCCACAAATGAAAAGCTTTCTAGAACACAGAATCATAGAATCATATGCCGCAGAACTCTTTCGTACACACAGGGATTCGATTGCTGGTGGGTGGAGATGGTTTCCTGACAAAGCCACTGACCTCTGTATGCAAGATAAGCGCTAAACCATCTTTGCAATTATTTCTTTCTTTCTGTGACATCTAATAGATGGAGCTTTCTGGATAGTTCAAAGTCTTCCACCCCCCCCCCCCCAAATATAGGTAATTAAATACCACATAAAATTTAAATAAATTGGATATAAAACTATTTAAATAACTAAAAATTATTTCAGTAAAATACTAGATATGTTAAAAAGACAGCTAATATAATGTCATATGCCATTAACTCCCATAAAATGGGTACAGGGCAGTCTTAGCCTCAGTCAAAAAAGATTGGGTTCAATGGCAAGATTGTTCCAATAGTTCTTGTTTGTGTGTTTGCTCACTCGCTCGCTCTCTCTCTCTTTCCTTTGCAACCTTCCTCCACTTTTTTCCATTTCTAACAACCAACACACCCCACCCAATATTCTGAGGATGGTGACATAGCAGCAATCCCTGAAGTTCTACTGGTATCGTCTTTAAGTGTGGGCGCTAAGGAATTTTTAACTATCTAATGGTTATACTATCATTTTAATATATATTAAATATACATTTATATTTTTGGTTGCTTATGTAAACCATCTTGAGAGTTCATAACAATCAGACAGTGTATAATCGTATTGCAACAGGAAGCCTTCTATTCTCGGAATTGGATAACTATGCATTTTATGAATTTCCATTGCCCAAGAGACATCCAAGGTTCTCACACAACAACGCAGCAATAATTCTAGGCCCAGAATTGCAGACATTGGATGTCTTAACCACTCCCCAAATCTAACTATCCATGTGTGTGGGGGTTGTAGCCCCGTTAGTCCTACTTAGAGTAGACTCATTAAAATGAATAGGACTCAAGGTAGATTATATTGAATTGTAGCCAATTCAGTATGGAACAAACACAGAAACATAGAAACTGAGTGAGTCAGAAGGGGTCTCCCGGACCATCTAGGCTGACCCCTGGCTCAAGCTGGCTCTGCTCATGACATGCCTACCATGTGCATGTCTAGCCTATCCTTGAACATCTTCCCCAAAGGGACTTCAACCACCTCCCATGGAAGCCCATTCCATACCCTGGAGGTCCTAACTGTCAGGAAGTACTTCCTGGCATCCAAATTGAACCTTGGTTCATTGGGCTTTGCTTCGTTGGAGCGCGTCCTGCCCTCCTTTGCAGGGAAGAACAGGTCTCTACCCACCTCCGTGTGACACCCCCTCGCATACCTGTATGTTGCCAACAGATCCCCTCTGAGTCTCCTTTTTTCCAGGCTGAAGAGACCCAGTTCCCTCAGTCTCGCCTCATACGGCATCCCCTGCAAACCGGCCACCATCCTTGTGGCCCTACGCTGCACTGACTCTAACAAACAAACAGTTTACATCACTGTAAGATCCTAGGCTATCAGGCAACTAATGTCAATAGTAATTACTACTATAATTGCTACTTAGTGAAAATAACATAATGATGTTTCCATGCAGTCTTTTCCTTTAAAAGGTAATGGACAAGTATTTGGTAGATGGCTTCCCCGGTTAAAGCTGAAAATAATTTTTTCCATCATTTCCTCCTCAAAATTCTCCTTTGTGTATTGGAAGTCAGGTATTCTCCAGGCATCTTAGGATTCTTCCACTACTTGCTAAATGCTCACAGGTTGTTCTGCTTGGAATGAACACGTAACATTTCCTGGGAGCAAGTTTGGTGGCAACGCTTGTTGACGTACATTGCTTTGTTACTATACAGTTACTAGCCAGAGTCCTTGATTGTTGATGTCAGCTTATGGGATTTCCTATTTGATGACTGCCAACTTCAAAACTTACAAGAGATGCCAACAACTCTAAGGGGACAACCTGATGACCACCTGACATCATCCTGCCTCTCGTGCAGCTGGTGTGGAAAGAATCACACTGACTGTCCACTGCCAAGGTTGTTCTCATATAACCCCAGTTCTCCGTCAGCTCCACTGGCTCCCAATTGAAGTCCGGGCCCAATTCAAGGTGTTGGTTATGACCTATAAAGCCCTCAACGGCTTGGGACCTGGTTATCTAAAGAAGTTCTTGCGTCCATATATGCCCTCCCACCCCTTGAGATCGGCGGCAGAGGCCCTTCTCCGGGAACCCTCTGTGAAAGATATTAGGAGGGTGAGTACCTGGAGGAGGGTCTTCTCTGCAGTGGCGCCCCACCTATGGAATGCGTTCCCCAGAGAGGTCCACCTGGTGCCGTCGTTATTTGTTTTTCGGCTCCAGGCCAAGACCTTTTTATTTAAAAGTTATTTTAATTGTTAATTATTGATTGTATTTATTGGGGTCTTATGCTTGTGCCGAGATGTTTCCAGATTTTTAATGGCTAATTTGTGATTGTTTATTCATTTTGTAAGCCGCCCTGAGGCTTTTTGCAAATGGGGCGGCATAGAAATGGTCTAAATAAATAAATAAACTAGAAGCCAGTGTGTTGTAGTAGTTAAGAGCTCAGGCCTGGGACTCAAGAGATCCACGTTCTAGTCCCCACTCAGCCACGGAAGCCACTGGGCCAGTCGCAGATTCTCAGGCTAACGTACCTCACAGAGTTCTTGTTGTGAAGATAAGGTTGAGAGGAGGAGGAAGAGTGGGAAGAGAATTATGTAAGCTTTCTTTGGTAGGAAAAAGGGCAGGACAGAAATATAGCAGACAAACTGGGCCTTGAAGGGGAGACAAGGGTCTGTGTTGGGGAAGGGAGGCTGGGGCCAAGGACTTGTGCTAAGGCCTATCAGTGTCCTAGCCTCCTCCCCTCCCCTCCCCTCCCCTCCCCTCCCCTCCCCTCTCAAGATGGCCAATAATGTCAAGAGAAAATAACTGGCTACCCCTCATCGCATGCCTAGGATGAGTTCAGGCCTCCAAGTTCAGGGGCTTCTGTGCAGGGAAAGTACAGGATGTCGGACTGCACCCTCAAGCACTCAGATTTCAGATTCTGAGTTAAACAGACACACCTGAAATGTCGCATTTTGCATTCCTTTTTTCAGTGGTGACATTAGAGAAGTTGGTCCATGGCAAATATCTGAACATTGGTTTGCTCCCCGAATGTAACCAAACCAGGAGTTCACAAAACCATCTCAGCATAAGAAAACATAAAAACAGTTTAAACATAATTATCTTAGCACATGATTCTGAGAAAGAATCCTACATCTGGTAAATGATTTATTGAGCTTATTAAGCCATTGCTTTAATCTTTTGATCAGTATGACTGTGCTTGGAGCTAGAAACACATGTCTTTTGACGCTAGGCCAAATGTCACCAAAGGGGCAAAGCAAGGGCTGGGACAAAACCTAAAATGCCCTACAGATAATTGGATGTTGCTGTTACACTAAGAATCTCTGCATGGCATGGCTTTGGTGCGGAGCTGGGTCCTCAGACCAAGCCCTGCACTCTGCACTGAACAGAATGCAGTCTTCTGCCGTTCCCTTCGTCTCTGAGGGCCAGTTCACACACAGACCAGATGAACAGATTATCCATACGGGGTTGAAGAAACACAGGAGCAAAACATCTTCTCTCACAATACGTTCCTCTTATAAATGAGAACCAGGGTGAACACAAACCGACTCTAGGGTTCTTTACACATAAAATGTAGCTTGAGAGGATATGGAGTGCCAAGGATCAATCATTCTAGAGTCACACCACATGGGTAATCTGTATACGAGGGGTGCTGATCCTAAGGTCTAGGGGCCAAATGTAGCCTGCCTGGGGTCCCAGTCTGGCTACAAGAGCAGCACACTCTTGTCCTGGCCCTCCCTCCCCCCTTCCAGAGCCTTGGTACAAGGTTCGAATAACAGAATCGCAGAGTTGGAAAGGGCCAAGAAGGCCATTGGGTCCAACTTCCTGCTGTCGCAGGACACCAGTTGACAACATCCCACCCAGACCAGAAGAGAATAGGTTGACTCATACTCAGCTTGTGACCTATAACAGCTCCAAGATCCTTCCCGCCTGCAGTATTGTTGAGCCAAGTACCCCCCATTTCGTAACTAGGCATTTTCTTTCTTTTTCCTAGGTGCAGAACTTGGCATATGCTCCTATTAAACTTCATTCTGTTGTTTTCAGCCCAGCACTCTTACCTATCGAGACCACCCTGAAGTTTGTTTCTGTCTTCCAGGGCATTGCTGTCCTATCCAGTTTTGTGTCACCCGCTACTATTATAATGGTTTCCTGAATTTACTCATCCAAATCCTCAGTAAAAATGTTGAAGAACACTGGGCTCAAGACTGGCTGCCCACGCTCGCCCTGTAGCCACGATCTTGGGAGTGTGTTAGAAAGTATGGGGGAAAAGTCCTCCCTGTTTGTGACAAGCAAACCCCATGTTGTCATTGATTGCATTGATTGCATTTTCTCACTGCCCGTCAGCACAAAGGCTCCCAAGTCAGCATTATGCTGTGCATAATCAGGAAAGGGATGGGAAAGAAACCTGCCTGGACCACCCTGCCCTTGTTCCAGCTGCACTCAGAATATCGCACCTGGTTCTGGTTGCTGCCCCTGAAAAAGGGACATCATAAAGTTGGGGAAAGGGCCACTCAGGTGAGGAAGGGGCCAAAGCAGCTCCCTTTGAGGGCAGCTTGCAAGGGCTGGGACTGGGGAAAAGGCGGATGAGGGCAGACATGAGAAACATGCTCGGAATTATGCATGATTTGGAGAAGGCAGTGGGGGCGATACTGTTGGAAGCCAACTGGGTCAAACCACCACGAAATCGGTGGGAGATTCAGAAAAAGAGAAGAGTGAAGGCAACAAACTTCTCTCGCTCTGCTCCCCTTGCCAGTGGGCCAGGCCTTGCTCACCTTGCTGCTGCACTCCCCCTTCCCCCAGGGCTAGCTTGACTGGTGGAAACCCCCCCCCCCCCCCCCGGTCCTCTCTGTGGACCCGCCTAGTCTTGGCTCCTTGCTGTCTTTTTCTGTACTCTAGAGGGTCACCTTTCGCAGGGAAAAGCACGTGGTGTTGCCTCTCATTCTTCCTTGCGGCTCCTCCGCCTCTCTCTCCCCCACAAAGCTCAGAGGGCTAGCCCAAAGTCTTCACAGACAGAGTAGCCCTGAGGCATGCACTGGGCCAATCGCGGAAGCCATTTTATTCTAAAACAGAAGCGTGATCTGGTTTCCCCCACAGATGCAGTGCAAAGAAGCCACTGCATTAGGGCCACTGCGGGAGCCAGAAGACAGTGTTTCTTCCTGGGCGTCCGTCACCCCCTTCCCCTCTTTCTGCTTCTTGTGTTTGACACGAACCCACTCTGGGCTAGTTTGCTGTTCCTTGGATGCCAGCCAAGTTCTGTCACTGGATCTTCTCGCTCAGCATCGGAGCTTGTAATGCCTCCCATAGACCTCAAAAGAGAGGCTATTCTCTGTGTCTGGGAGAAAACTGTGCACCATGTTCATAGGGCATCACAGGAAGACGTCATAATTCTAGGCAACCAAGAAGATATCTCTTCCGGTTTGGGACACTTCCCACCCACGCATCCTTGTTTCCCCAAGGGAAAGTTTTCCTGAGCATGCAGCTGGAGACCATCTTAGCAAGAGAGAATCACAGGAAGGTAGGGAGCTGTCTTTTACGGAGTCAGACCTCTGCTCCGTGTGGCCAGGCAGCGTCAACACGGGCTGGCAGCAGCTCTCCGGGGCAGGGCCAGATTCCAGGGTAGGCCCAGCTGGGTGGCTGCCAAGAGCCGACTTGCCCGGAGCTGCTCCAGGAGCTCCTCCACGCCTTCCCCTTGCGGGCTGCTTGTGCACCTGTTCCTCCCTCTGGTGGCGAGGAGGTGCTGGACCAGCTGCAGAGACATCCTGGTTCCCGAGCTCTCTGCCCACTAAGAAAGGAAGTGATAGCAATGATGAGAGAGAGGGTGGAGGACCAGAGCACCTGTGGACCATGGGTGTGGGAGAGCTGGGCTCGTGTGGAGAGGTGCTTGTGGAGGGTGTCTTGCCCAAGGGGCTACCAAAGCACCCCAGTTCCCCAGGGGTTCACTAGGAGATTTCCCAACTCTACCTGGACCGTCAGTGTGAGAAGCAAGGGGCTGCTCCGGGGCCTCGGGCCCTTCCCACAGAAGCCGGCTGCCGGACCAGGAGCCTCCGTGCCGAACTGCTGCGTCTGCACCAAGCTGCCGCTGCAGGCAGAGCATCAGGTCTCCTCACCCGTTGCTGGATGGGACCGCAGAGCCGTGCTCCTGCGGGGAGGACACTGCGCCCATCCTGCCTGAGTCTGCAGCTTGCAGCGGCCTGTACGTGAGGCCCACTGTTCGTGGAGCCCGCCGACTGTTCAGTGGCAGCATCTGCCTCCCCTGTGGCTGTGAGGCCCGGATCTGCCGGCCTGCATAGCCGGGGCAGTGAGCAGGGGGGCACTGGCACCAGCACCGTCACCGAGTGGCACCGCACTGCACAGTGCAGGGGGACCCACGCCTGCTGTTTCCCATGAGAGCGCCTGCCGCCCAGCACGAACCTGCTGCAAAACTCTGCTCGGCTTGGCTTTGCAGAATGTGGAAAAAGCTCGAGGCCGAGAATGCTGGCAAGTCCCCAGTCAGTCACTGGTTGGGGTGAAAGAGTGGGGGCCGGTAAAGGGTATTGCCCTGGGGGTCCTGAAGAGCCAGATCAGGACTGTAGGTGGCTCACATGGGGCCTTTGGGGCTGAGGTTTAGCACCTCCAATCCAGCCCAGTCCAGCCCAGTCAAGGTGGACTGGTCGGACTCCCCAAAGCCTCAGGGGGCCAGCACTCACAGCCCTCCTGCCCCCTTTAAGTGGACATGGCAGCAAGCAGGCCTGGTATTGCTCCAGACAACACACCTACCCTACCCATGAGTGGGGTCTTTCCCGGTGAGGCGAGGGGTGCCGAGCTCTGGTCAGTTCCATGCACTCGTCCAGCCCTTGCACAGCAAGACCGAAGGGCCGAACTTGTTCCTGGTGTGGCGTTGTGGAGATGAGTGGAAAGGATTCGGCTGACCCCTGTGCTGGGGTGCCCCCGCTCCTGCAGTGTTTAAAGAGACATGTAGGATGGATAAAAGGGAAGGCAACATTAAATGGAATCATCCAGGAATTATAAAGTCTGTCCCAAGAAAAGACATTTTAAAAGCTTCCTAGAGTAATGCACATGCTTTTATTGTAAAAGTAAATTGTTTAAAAGAAGCTAACAGACACGTATACAGTATTTCCCAGGGATGGATGGATCAATGTATTTCCAACCCATGTCACTTTTAGTCTGCGTACAATCATAAGTCTGTTTCATTCTATTTCCATATGAAAGTGCAATAAACAGAGCCTTAACATACACAATATTTGATGGTCTTTTCACAACTTCCACAGTTTTATGCACCTTCCCCCAAAGTTTAGATTTCTATATGTATTTCACTGTGAAATGATTTGCATTGTATTATCAAAGCTGAATTGCACAGTTTGGGGAAGTACAGAAACTGACAGACAACTGTGTTCTGATGCTTGTCCTGTTCTGGGGCAATGCAAGTGAGAGTTGCTCCATCCCGCTTTCTTATGATTCTATTGCGTTGAAGCAAGGCAGTTCCCGAGAACTTTTGACAATAGTCCTTTTGATCTGCTGATGGTGGAATGAAGAAATGTTCTTCCCGGAACAGCTAATGTTTTAAAAAACATATTTTTGTTCCCACATCAACTGCCACAAGTCTGCCTTCTATCCAAGCGTGAACGACAAAAAGCCGTGCCCTCAAATGCGGCGCTAGAGAACAAAGCTCGCTCCTCCGTGTTCTGTCATAAGTGGTAATTTCCGTACAAAGAATCCAGTGACCAAACTAATCTCACGACCTGGTGTGAGGTTCTTGTTGACCAAGCCCTTGAGCACTCACATGCTGTCAAGCAGGTATTGCCATGCTGGGTGGAATGTGAAACACCTCACAGATTGCTCCAGAGAGACCCACGTCAGCAGCGCTCGCCTTCTCTTCCTGTGCTTTCTCTTGTTCCCTGGCCTGCCTCCGTCAACATAAGCCAACCTGTATGTTCAGTTGCTTCACCAAAGCGGATGTTGCCACATTCTGAAGCATGAGGGGCTGCCGGTGGCCTTGGAGTAAACACTTGGCTTGGCTTGGCTTGGCTGTCTCTGGAAGTGCTGCACCCACCAGAGGGTGGTGACTGGGACCCCGCCAAGAAAGAGGAAATGCAAACAAAAATAAAAAAAATAAAAAAAATCTCCCTGCACAGGTCTGCTTGTCTTCTCCGGCTTGCCTCACCTTCCCTCTCCTCTGCCCCGGCGGCACAGAGACACCTTCTGTGAGACCAAAGCCCCCCAAGCAGCAAGGGACTGGTGTTAAAGCAGATCCTGTGCCCCACAGTCAAGCACAGAGAAATGAACCACCAGGACTCTGAAGATGACATGCTCCATCTGCCCTCCAAGCTCTTGTGTTGCTGGACAGGTCGGATTATGCTGGGAAATGCTTTCTTTCTCACGGATGGTTAAGTCCCAGCAATGTGCATTCATTGCTCTGCTTGCAGGCAGCCGTCTTTCAAAACCTTCCTGGCATTTCTGCAGCCCTTGTTTCAGAAAGAGGCCTTTCTCGACAGGCGACCACCCAAATTCTCTCTCCTCTCCCCGCCCCCCCGTCCAGTGAGAAAGATCCACTGGTGGAAGCAGGTGCATCCTTTTGCAGCGGATTCACACGCACGGATAAGCCTCTTGCCTGAACCATGATGCTCATCTAGCCCCTTGGAACCGATGGCAAACAGGGCAGCCTTCCCCAACTGGCTGGCTGGGGATAATGGGAGCTGCAGTCCAACACAGCAGGAGAACCCATCTGCAAGATACAGAAAGAGACTGACGCAAACTGCTATCCAGCAAGCCGTCAGCAGAATCAGCAAAGAATCAGAATGCATGAATCAGCAAAGCAGGAGCGTGCCTGCCAGGGCCTTCCCCAGATTCTATCTCATAGCTCATTGTGACTTGCTGCCTTATCAGATTGCAAGATCTTTTTGTCTTTTTGTGTGAACATGCATGTACATATTCATATGTAATTGTTCCTAATGTCCGTATCAATCATGTGTGTCTTTGAAATTTATGCATTCTTCTCCCACTGATTAAGCTATATCGATGCGCATTGTTCCTGTGCACATTTAAAGCAGCTGGGGTGTGAATTCCATTGCAAACATGGAAATGTACAGTGAAGAGCTAGTCACCTGGGTTCTAGTCCCCGCTCAGCCACGGAGCCAGCTGGGTGACTGCAGGCCAGTCACAGAGTTACTGCTGTGGGGATAAGACTGAGAGCAGCAGGAGGAGACTGATGCAAGCCACTCTGAGCTCTTTCAAAAAGAAAAAGGTGGGATATACATCTAATAGATAAATGCATACAAATAAAATGTGCAGTTTCAACCACAGATTGTGGCCAAGTCCATGCTCAGTTTGGAAATTTCAAACCGGGTACAACTCCTAATCGGGCACAAATTAACTTCTCAGTCATCTGTTGTGATTAGCCAGGTTTGCCCAAGAAGCTCACAAGTTCTGCCTTTGCTCCCAGCCTGTTCACATAGGGCAGAGAGCCACACTGCCTCTGAACAGGAAAGGTCCGTTCAGCCCATCCCAGTTCGTTGGCTTGCTCTCCATGCAAGGGTCTCACCCCCTGTTAAAGCCAGCAAAGCCAGGTAGCGATCATCACATCGCAATGCACTGATGCAGTGTATGCGCATCCTGCGCCATTCTTTCAAGGAGTCCATGGAAAACAGCAGCAGGGGAGGGAGACGCTTGCAAAGCTGGTCGCTTTATTGTGTTCGCGTTTTCTGTGAAGGATTTGTGAGGCTGTTGCACACTGCCCTGGCGTCCCCCGGCAGCTAAGACAGAATTTAAATAAAGCAGGTAATTAAAATGGCCAAGGGTGGGATGCTTCCATCTGCTCGCTCCCCACACCTTGGTGCCACTGATACTTAGTTGCCTTGCTCTCTACCTTTCCCAAGTTCAGTGCCAGGCTTCTAGTTAGGACTGGGGTGGGGCAGGGGGGAATCCCGCCTAAAAGCTTGGAAGTTACTGCTACTCATTCCAGGAGAAGATGGTAGCACTGACAGTCTCCAGACATGTGATTTGCTGAACTTTACAGACAATGTTTTAGGAAGCAACAATGAGCAGAGAGCTGATCGTCCCGTTTCTGCTGTTCCCATGCATCGTTTCCATAGGCGCATGTCCATGGCGTTGCATGGAATTTGCCGGTTCCCTCTCTGTGAATGGAAGCCCATTCATTCTCTTAGCTTCCGGCTAGATAATGAAGCATTTAGTAGCCAATCAGGTTTGCAGGTATTAAAGGCTTCAGGCCATGCAAACAACAAATAACTCCGTAGGTGTGTTATATTCAATTAGCATTGAACAAGCTCAGTTGGACACCTGCCTTCCAGGTATGTCAAAACCATGAGTGCACTAAGTTGATCTCCTGATTCCTAAAGCAGCCAAGCCCAGGTCTCCGGAAGTATAAAAGCAGCCGGCTCACACGCTCTCCCACCAAAGCCGCGTCTTCTGGCTTTCCTCCTCTGTGGCAACGTCTCTCAGAGGCCCCTGACCAAGATGATCCGGCAGTCTTACACTGTCAGGGCAGGAGGAGGTGGAGGTGGGGGCAGCAAGGGTTTCGGTGCAGCCTCGGCCATTGTCCCAGGTGGAAATAGGTCCGGTTTCAGCTCACTCTCTCTCGCCCGGGCTGGTGGAGGAGGCATCGGTGGTGGCGGCTTTGGCAGGATCAGCATTGGTAGTGGTGGTGGTGGCGGCGGCGGAGGAGGAGGAGGTGCCTTTGGCAGCAGGAGCCTTTATAATCTTGGAGGCACAAAACGAATTTCCATCAGCCGAGCTGGCAACCTGCGCAGTGGACTTGGTGGTGGAGGAGGAGGAGGTGGTTTTGGTAGCGGGTTTGGTTTTGGTGGTGGATCTGGTGGTGGATATGGCATTGGTGGAGGTAGCGGGTTTGGGTTTGGTAGTTCTGGTGGAGGAGGAGGAGGAGGAGGAGGAGGAGGAGGAGGATTTGGTTTTGGTGGGGGACTTGGTGCAGCGAGAGGCCCCATTGGCTTTGGTGGTGGTGCCGGTTCGCCTGGGGTTGGTACCATCCAAGAAGTGACCGTCAACCAAAGCCTCCTAGCACCTCTCAACCTGGAAATCGATCCTTCCATCCAAGAAGTTCGGAAAGAGGAGAAGGAACAGATCAAGTCGCTCAACAACAAGTTTGCTTCTTTCATTGACAAGGTGAGATTTCATTCAACTACCGTAAGATAATATGGGAGGAGAGAAAGAGATGCTGTGCCTGATCAACATACGTGCAGATAAACACATAGACAAATATGTCCAGATAAATGTGAATTGAGAGAAGCAGCTGAGAGCTAAGATAATTTTCTTAAGCTTTTCTTCCACCCAAAATTTATTTTAGCTGTCTTTAATTTTTTCCTTGAATCTGGATCTGGAGTTTGTCCATGGTGCAGAAGCGAAATGAACATCTGTTGTTCTTATGTGCCATCAAGTTGTCTCCAACTTATGGTGATGTATGAATGAAAGCCTGCCAAAATGTCTTGTCCATGGCATCCCCACTTAGCTGTTCTAAATTCCAGGCCGTGGCTTCCTTGCTGGAGTCACTCCATCTCCTACCTGGCCTTCCTTTTCTTCTTATGCCTTCAACATTCCCTAGCATGATGGACTTCTCCAGGGAGTCTGGCCTTCTCATGATGTGTCCAATGTACGGCAGCTTCTGTTTTGCCATATTTGCGTCTAAGGAAAGCTCCGGATTGATTTGATCTGGGATATTCACAACGCAATCCTCCAGTACCATGTCTCAAACACATCCATTTTCTTCCTGCGAGCTTTCTTCACCATCCATCTTTCACACCCATAGGTAGTGATTGGGAATACAATCATGTGAATGATCTTGGCTTTGATCTCCAGTGAAACATCCTTACACTTGTGGCTCTTTTCTAGTTCCTTTATTGCTGCCCTTCCCGGTCTCAGTCATCTTCACATTTCCTCCCCGCATTTTCCCTTTCCATTTTCTCCCAGTGTTCCTTCTACGGAAACCACTGCATAAAGGAGAGAGCACAGCTCAGGAGCAGAACCCTTGGTCTGCCTGCTGGAGATCTTATTTTCAATCCCTGACACCCCCAGTAAGAGGAACTCCATTATTAGTTTTTCAGAAAGACCACCTCCCTAAGAACCACCGCCAGTTACAATACTGATCTAATTGGACAAATAGTCAACCCTAATGCAGGGAGGCCTCCAATGTTTCAAGCATCATCGATTCAGCTGCTTATCTGGTGGATTCAACACATCTCTGTTCAGACCACAGTTCACCAAATCCCTGCTTAATACGCCTTTAGCAGATCTTTCAAATTTAAAGAAGCACAGAGATGCTAACAGAGGTTGCTCCTTCTGCATTCCAAGGGAACTGACTCAATCAGCATGTAATGTAGGGATTGGAATATATGCAGATGCTTTCAGATTTCGGGCTTCACCAATATATGGAGCCGGATGGATCCTGATGTATTCCTGGAAGTTCTAGGGGATTTTCCGGTTGACAAGGCTGGTGATCCCGTCGATGCCCTGGTTGAACTGTGGAATGAAGAGATGACCAGGGCTATTGACACGATCGCTCCCAAGCATCCTCTCCCACCTGGCAGAGCCTGTTCATCTCCTTGGTATACACCTGAATTATGGGCGATTAAGCAGGTTGGGAGACATCTAGAGCATAGGTGGAGGAGATCACGGGGTGATTCTGACCGAATACACTTAAGAGCCCATTATCGGGCCTATGCTGTGGTGGTGAGGATGGCGAAGAAGAAATTCTTCTCCGTTTCCATTGCCTCCTCACAATGCCGTCCGGCGGAGCTTTTTCGGGTGGTGCAGGAGCTGATACATCCAGGCCCGAAGAAAGATCTTGTGCCACCCTCGAAGGCCCACTGTGACGACTTTGCCAAGCATTTCAGGGAGAAAATTGCTCAGATTCGGCACGAGCTTGACTCTGCTATTGGATCAGATTCTACTGGGGAGACGCCATCGACGCCGTCGAGTCAACAGTTAATGGATGAATTTCAGTTGCTGTGGCCCGATGATGTGGACAAGGTGCTTGGACAAGTACGTCCTACCACTTGCTTACTAGACCCATGCCCATCCTGGCTACTTAAGAAAGCCAAGGACGGGATTGGGACCTGGATCCTAGAGGTGGTCAATGCCTCTTTAGGAGACGGCCAGGTACCTGCCCCTTTAAAGGAGGCGGTAGTCCGGCCTGCCCTAAAGAAGGCATCCCTGGATCCAGAGGTGGCCGCCAATTATAGACTGGTGGTCAACCTCCCGTTCCTGGGCAAGGTGCTAGAGCGGGTGGTGGCAGAACAACTCCAAGCACTCTTGGATGAAACTGATTATCTGGACCCATTTCAGTCCGGCTTCAGACCCGGGTATGGCACTGAATCTGCCTTGGTCGCCCTGTACGATGACCTGTGCAGGGAGAGAGACAGGGGGAGTGCATCCCTGTTAGTTCTCCTGGACCTCTCAGCGGCTTTCGATACCATCGACCATGGTATCCTTCTGAATAGGCTAGCGGGATTGGGAGTTGGAGGCATCGCATGGCAGTGGTTCCACTCCTATCTCAATGGCCAATTTCAGAAGGTGGTGCTGGGGGACTATGGCTCTGCGCCATGGCAGTTGTGCCATGGAGTTCCGCAGGGGTCCATTTTGTCCCCTTTGCTATTTAACATCTACATGAAACTGCTGGGAGAGGTCATCAGGAGGTGTGGGCTGCGGAATCATCAGTACACTGATGATACCCAGCTCTACCTCTCATTTTCCACCAATCCAGGTGAGGCAGTGGCTGTGCTGAACCAGTGCCTGGCCGAGGTAATGGGCTGGATGAGGGCCAATAAACTGAAGCTCAATCCAGACAAGACGGAGGTCCTGTTGGTGGGTGGCTTGGGCCTCGGGATGGGGGACTTGGGCCTTGTCCTAAATGGGGTTGCACCCCCTCTGAGGGACAGGGTTTGCAGCTTGGGAGTGCTCCTCGACCCTGAGCTGTCTCTAGAAGCTCAGGTGACGGCAGTGGTGAGGAGCGCCTTCCTTCAGCTTCGGCTGATACATCAGCTGCGTCCCTTCCTGGAGAACGACTGCCTGGCGACAGTGACACACGCGCTGGTAACTTCCCGATTAGATTTCTGTAACATGCTCTACGTGGGGCTACCCTTGAAGATGGTCCGGATACTTCAGTTGGTGCAGAATAGAGCTGCCAGGTTGCTGACGGGGACTGGGCGTTGTTCTCATATAACCCCAGTTCTCCGTCAGCTCCACTGGCTCCCGATTGAAGTCCGGGCCCAATTCAAGGTGTTGGTTATAACCTATAAAGCCCTAAACAGCTTGGGCCCTGGGTATCTAAAGGAACGCTTGCGTCCATATATGCCCTCCCGCCCCTTGAGATCAGCAACAGATTCCCTTCTCTGGGAACCCTCTGTGAAGGACATTAGGAGGGTGAGTACCCGGAGGAGGGATTTCTTTGCAGTGGCGCCCCACCTATGGAATGCGCTCCTCAGAGAGGTCTGCCTGGCGTTGTCGTTATTTGTTTTTCGGCGCCAGGGTAAGACCTTTTTATTTAAAACTTATTTTAATTGCTAAATTATTTTATTAATTAGGATTTTAAAATTTTTATCCGAGAATGCACCAGGGGTTTTTAAATGTTTTTTTTTCCTTTTAAATTGTTATATTATTATTATTTATGTATGTTTTTATGTATTCATTGTGAGCCACCCCAAGGCTTTGTTGCGATGGGGGCAGCATAGAAATGTTTTAAATAAATAATAAATAAAATATGCTCTAATTCCAGGCTAAAAAAACAAACAAATACATATAAAATGTATATTTAAGCAAATAAATATATTCTTCAAGAGAAAGCAAGTTTTAAATGTGAGAGAGGGTAAGAAACTCTTTTGGAATGTTTTATTTATATGCACATTTAAGTATGAATATCTGTACAGGTTAAAAATGTTTATTAATGTGGAAACAGGAAATACGATACAGGAGTTGAACATGTTGAAACATTTATGATAAGATGGATGCAGAATTTTGAGAAAGAAATATTCTTCCACCAATGGGAAACTTTATGTATGAAAGATGTAATATTTACAGCTACACAAGCATTAAGAAAAAGTGGTACAGGAAGTTTTTCAATGGTATATTACCCAAAAAGATATTGAGAAAATAGACAAAAATTATACTGAAAACTGTTGGAAATACAAGGGAGTGGATGGGACTTTTCACCATCTGTGGCGGGCATGTAAAAAGTTCAAAAATGGTGAGAAATACATGCTGAAATACAGAAAAAATAAAATTACCTTTCCTATGAATGCTAAGAATATGCAATTGAGTATCATGCCAAAAACTCTTCCAAGAAAGATAAAAGAATAATTTAAATGTACGATAACAGCAACAACAGTTGTTGTCACACTTACAACAAAAGGGAAAGCAGAAGACTGCCCAACCAATGAAGATTGGAAAAATAGGCTAGCTGAATATGCACTAACGGCAAAATTAACCAGCCATATAAATAGAAGACCAGCCAAAGAATTTAATGACAAATGGGAAGCTTATTTTATATATTTTACTTCATCATTGAGAGAAAAGATATAATCTACAGAAATTTTATTAGTGAATTATAATTTCAATATAAATGCTCTGTTGCTATTTAATACAGTACAAATATGAAATTTAATACAATAAAATATTAAATTAAATTCTGTTTTGGCAGAAGACTTAGGATTGACAGAATCCAAGTCAAGTACAAAAATGTACATAATTTAAATTGTTTACAGGTAGAACATTAGGAAATGTAAACATTAAAAATACTGAATTAAAAACAAAAATATTATAATGTATGCAATGGAAGTAATTGTTCAAATTTAAAATATCGGATATTAAAATAATAATGAAAAAATGTGGAAACAGGATGGAGTGGACTCGTGAAGGCATGAAACTGGCAGAGACCAGAAATAGCTTGGTCTGTCTGTCTGCAGCAAAGCTAACTCAGGACGGCTTCACTGTATTAACCCTGGAACCGAATCTCCACCTAGATCCCTGCCAAAATTGTAGTCCAATGGACACAACTGGGCATAAGGCCAGTGACTTCAACAAGGCTCACTTCTGAGCAGAAACACGGAAGGCCGTGCTCTAAGCTATCGGTATGTAAGAGATGCATGTCCAGAACAACTCATGCAGCCCCTGTGCCCTTCCTTCCTTTGAGAAGGACGGCAGCTGGGTGGCAGAGCACCTGCTTTGCACGCGGAAGGCCCAGGTTCAATTCCCAGCAGCTCCACTTGTACAGTCCTGCGTAGCAGAGCTAAGAAGGACTTGTGCCTCTGAACCTGGAGAGCTGTGGCTATTTGCCAGCAGGCAGGCAGGCGGGCTGCGTGCTCTGAGTTAGTAGGAGAGCTTCATGCGTGAGGATTATAAGCCAACCGAAAGGCATCTGCAGTTTGGGTGCTAGATGCACTTAATAAAATGTGATCGGTGAGTGGGTGCATGGACGGATGGATGGATAAAATACGTTCTTCTCCTTCAGGTCCGTTTCTTGGAACAGCAGAATAAGGTCCTGGAGACCAAATGGACCCTCTTGCAGGAGCAGGGTTTGAAATCCAGTGGTAACAAGAGCAACCTTGACCCGTTCTTTGAGGCCTACATCAATAACCTAAGGAAGCAGCTGAGCAGCCTGATCAATGAGAGAGGGCGGCTGGATGGGGAGCTGCGGAGCATGCAGGACCTCGTGGAAGACTTTAAGACCAAGTAAGTGAAGGTCTGGGAGCCAGGCGCCCCCCTGTCATTCTAGGCTCTGGGATCAAGCATCTTAATTCCACTGCCAGAAGGAAAGGGACTTTCACTTCCTCTTCTCCCCCGTTGCCTCCACTCCTGTCCCCTGCAGTTCCTCCTCACACACTTTCCTAATTTCCTCCAAAGGATCCTGCAACCCTCCAGAGTAGTTTGAAGGTCATTCTGGACATGAGGACATGAGAAGTCCTGTTCCAAAAATGATGTCCTTCTCCATGTGCAGTAAAGATACTGCATCCAAACCCAGGTCAAGAGGTGGGAGTACAGAGAGACAAAATAGCAGCACAGCTGCGATAAGAACTGCCTTAAACTGTTCCCGCTGTGTAATTTAGAGCCTGTTAATATTGATTCCCCCACCCTAGAAACATGCATAATGTCTATGTAACTTGGTATCTAGATTTTAATTCATGTACGTCAGTATCTCTTTGATGCTGAAAAAGAAAGGGGAAAGAGGCATGGATGCAAAGCGCATCATTCCGTTTTGCTTATGTTGCACTGTGTCATGGATGCTGATGACACATTGCTTCCCCTTGATTCATTATCTCCATAGAAATTAAACTCACATCAAAAGGTGGCAGTGCAAAAATTGCTCCTGCTCTTCCAGTGGATGCTGGAGACTAAAGTTCTGAAAGAGAACTTTGGAGAGATAATTGATCTCTGCTTATCCCTTGCATCCAATGCGGAGCTGAAATTTGCCATGACACGCTGAATTACTATGGTGTTTCTTAAATATCTCCAAGCTATGCAAGTAAATACTTTCCACCTCACTGCCAATTGCATCAGTGTGGCTAAAAAGGTAAAACTCTATACCATGTTGACTAATATGAGCATTTGCAGAGAAAATATTTTATAGAAACAATTATAATTAAGAATAAAAGGGAGCAGTAGAAACTGGCTCCTGACTCAGGATTGAATCATACAATCATTTATTTTTGATGTGCTAGAACATACACATTTTGAGCAAATTCTGGCATGTTGTACCAGTTTTACAAATGCTACAATAAGCACTTAGATGGCATTCCCGGAAATCTTTACAAGATGAATCAGACCAGGATGTGGTGAATCAGAATCTGGACATGTTGCATCAAAGCTGGGTTCAGTCTCCCGTAATGGGATGGGGAACACAGCTTGCCCAAGTATAGGTTGCAGGGGTTGCTGGGATTTTCTTGCTGAGCACCACCTCAGGGGCCAAAACTAACCGGGCACGGGCACAAATCACGCTCTCTGCAAAAGGGAAGAGCCAGTGGTGTCCATTTTGCAAGCGCAGGAACGTGGGCAGTCGCCATCTACTGAGTTAGGTGTCCAGCCTAGCATGGTCAGCATGAAATGGTGGCAGTGACTCCCAGGGCTGCAGGCAAGAGACTTTCCTAGCCCTGCCTGCAGGAACTGGGATTGAATCCGGGATCTGCTGAGTGCCCAGCAGGCCCTTCCCTTTCAGCTACAGCTCCTCTCCTCCTTTCTTCTGAAACATGGACATCATTCCTCGGGCTGTGAGTGCCCATGCAGAGTCCCAGGAGAAGCACTGTGTGGAGCAGGAGGTTTGCACTGCTCCCTAAGACGACTGCCTTGCCATCCCTTTGAGCCATGGAAGACAGTGTGGTGCAGTGGTGAGGGTGTCAGGCTGGGCACCTGGGAGCTCTGTGCTCTAGTCCCCACTTGGCCGTGGAGCTCCCCAGGGGAGTTTGTGCCAGGCACTCATTCTCAGCCCAGCTTACCTCACAGGGTCTGGGGAGTGAGAAGGGGGCTGCTTTGGGCTGCTGGCAGGACTTCAGAAGGTTCAGAAGCAGATGTGAAGCCAAACTGGGGGAGGCCTGCAAGTTTGGGCCATGCCAGGACACTGAGATGAGCGAAGCAGAGGCCTTCCCTCAAGGCCAGGCTCCCCCGGTGGGCAGGCCGTCCCTAGGAATGAGCGAGATGGGCACTGGTGGGAGAGGACTCAGACCAGGGAAGCTCCTCAGCCACAGACAAGGCAGCCCCGGCTCCTGAGCCCCTGACCCAGCATCAGCAGAGGAGGGCAGCCTCACTGGGATCAGCAGGCAGAGAGGCATGCTCACTTTCAGAAGGCCCCCCCCTTGGCAAGGGAAGGGGCCCCGGCATGCTCATAAGGAGAGTTCCTGGAGGTGAATACTAGATTGGGTTCAACAAACTGCTCTGCGCATGCTCAGAGATTCATTCTGGGTGCTTTGTGCTTTTGGGCCAAGAAAGAACACTGCAAAGAAAAAGGTCTGTGGCTTACGACACAGGGCTGCTATCTGAGGGTAAAATGGAGCTTCGTAAGGCACCTTGGGTTCCTCACAAGAGGCCAGAGGTGGGGCATAAATGTAGTGCAATACTAATAATAACGCCAGAGCAGTGGCTTGTCACGAGCATCACTCAAGGGATTTCTTTAGTGCCTTTTCTTTAGTACAAAGGCGTTGCAGGGGGAGGGAGGGGGACGCTGCTAGATTCCGAGCAGTACCTACAGTAACATTGCAGGTGTTCAGATGGGGATCCCAGAAGTGTTTAATGGAAAGGGTTAATTTAAAAGTAAGCTAAATCATGGTGAGGTTTGATTTAAACATATATGCACATATCTATTTTATTTCAGGAAAATGTATGTGCTGCCTTTATTTCTGCATTATCTTTATTAAAAAAATAAACCAAAGCAGTTCACAAAACAAAATCAGAACAAAAACAGTAGGGGCCCATCGATGAAATAGTAAAATAGCAATTTATCTCATTAAAATGAATGGATATGGCTGGCAATACAAGGGGGGAGAGAGAGAAAGAGAGAGAGAGAGTCTAAAAAAGGGCTTAGAAGGTTCTTGAGGGGTCCAGGGTTCCTCCACTCATACCTGCCTGACTCCATCTTGGATAAATTCTAGATAATTCTCCCAAAGGAAGATAGCAAGCCTAATTCAAAGAGCTGGAAATGCAACAACAAGCCTCATTCTTCCTTAACGCAGTTGACGGTCCTGCCTTGCAGATGCAGACTTCTAAGAACGAGGTCTCCCAAGCCCTGGGCCTGGATAGACAAGCCTGTCGCTTTCCGTTCCTGCCATGTTGGGCTTTGGTTTAAGTTTGAGAGTCTTGTCTTGTTTTGAATATGGAGAACACTGTGAGCGGGGGTGCATTTTTATCAAACCGGGAATTAAACTCTCACCCATCCCTATTGCGAATGATTGGAACAGGTGAGAGAAGCAAGTGGATACTATTTCGCAGCCTGCCGGCTGAGGCCCTCATTGCGCCTCCCCATTCCTAACAGCACTGGGACCGCTGGCGGAGCTGCACAGGTGACATGGGGTTGAGCAAGGAGTCCTGGCGCCCGATTTAGAAATGGCAAGGAGCAATTTGCACCGCGAGTTCCTCTAGCCTTCGTGACAGAGCGAGCGAGCGTGGCTGTCTCCCACCACGTCTGCAGGAAACAATGAGGCCTGTCCAGAGAAGGCCGAGTCGACGTGAGAGTTTCCCTCAGGGTCAGACTGGCTAATGAGGCTGGCTGGCAGCTGGTCTTGTCTCTTCCTGGAGCTTGTGGGTTGCCTCACTTGCTTGCGTCATCTGGAGGAGGAATTTGCTTTGCAGGCAGGTCACTGCTTCAGTGCACCTGCCTCACTGTGGCTGAGACGGCATAGAAACAGAGCGAGTCAGAAGGGGTCTCCCGGGCCATCTAGTCTGACCCCTGGCTCCAGCCGGTTCTGCTCATGACATGCCTACCGCGTGCGTATCTAGCCTGCCCTTGAACACCCTCACCGATGGTCTGTGAGCTGCTGTGAGCTGCTGCTGCTGCACAGAATATGATGTGCTTTCTTGGGCTGCACTTTTGGATTTCATGATTTTTTCAGCCTTTATACTCCTGGGATCAATCCCTTCTGGTAAATGACAGTCCTTAAAGAAACCGGACGAAGAGAGCACATCTGTTCTATTAATGCCAAATTGTGGTGCACCAGTAATTTTGGGGATATGTTCTCTGCATATCTCCAAGATGAGCAAAGCATAACAAAAGGGTGACCAAGTCTCTGCCACCAGGGGCATCATTATCCCCACCCAAGGAGCACATCAGGCATGGATGAACCTTTATCAGAGGTGATTTAGATCAATAAGTGCAATCAATGCTATGGATTGGTAATACAGCACTGTTGCCATTTATTCTTAATTCCCTAAAGATACACTGAAGGGAAAAGAGTTGCCCATGAAATGAGAGGCAACCTCTGAGAGTTTTACTTCTCATTCCAACAGATACGAAGAAGAAATCAACCGGCGCACAGCGGCAGAGAATGAGTTTGTCATGCTCAAGAAGGTGAGGCTGCCTGCTCTCGGGGCTGAGGGCCTGCCGGGTTAACCAGGGTGCACCCAGGATGGTGTCTTCTCTCTCTGCCCTAAAGCGTCTGAGCATTTCTTGAAGGCAAGACAAACCCTCCCTGGCTCACCGTGAATCAGTGGGCAAGGTCCTTGGGAACGGTGGCTGGCGCACACTCGCTGCAGCCACTCCTGGCAGGGAGAATTGCTGGTTGTGCAACTGGAGCTCTGTGAGTGTTTGCAGACTTCTTCTTGGCTCAGCTTGCACTGCCGAGCCAGAAGTCTCCACCCCGTTCTTGGGTGGAGGGATGGATTCCAAAAGGAGTCATCTGAACCTTACCTTCCAGAAGCATAAGTTGCTGACTAGGGGTTGGGTCCAGATTTAAGCTAGATTGATTGTCCTGGCAGTTGCCTTGTTTCTTTGCTTGACAAAATGCCAGCCCGTCCCATTCCATGGAAAGAAGCTGCCTGAATAGCTAGATTAATTTCCCCATGCTCTCCTTCCTACAACAGCTCCTCCAACCCTCTGAATATGATACACAGAGTCAGGAGACCCAGTTGAATGGGTTGAGCTATGGTATATAGGGAGGAAAACCAGAAATGGGGTGGAGGGGTCTTCCACAAGAACAAGCCTTGCTCTCATGGAAGGTTGCTTCCTCTGGAGCTCACCCTAGGGTTTAAACTACTACTACTACTACTAAATATAGTTCCCTGTAGTCAGAGCTATCTGGGAGGTTTTCAGCAATGTTAATGTAAAGCAAATGGACCTGTGTCAATATACACATCCTTTATAATCTACATAAAGGTAGTGCCTGTACCTCATGCTGGCAAAATGGCTCTTTTGAGGTATGAGATAGAGAAAACTCGTTAAAGATGCTTCCAAATGCATTGCATCCGTGTGTCAAAGAGCAAGCATCTGGACCTCATCTATCCCTCTCCCCTCTGAATGCTTCCCCTTCCCCGGGATGATGCAGGTGAACGATGCAGGCTGATGCAGGTTCTTTGCTGTCTCTTTAGGATGTGGATGCTGCCTACATGAACAAAGTGGAGCTGGAGGCCAAAGTAGACTCTCTGACCGATGAGCTCACCTTCCTGAGAGCTCTCTTTGAAGCGGTACTCAACTTACTTCTGCTCTTTCTGTCGTACTCGAGAAATTAAATGCTGCATTAAATAAGTCCTAAACAGGCTTAATATGTATAGGTATTTAAATAATTGGCTGAGAGCTACAGGGAGCTGAGAAACCTGGATTGTACGCTTCAGGGCTCCTCTTCCATTGTAGTCTACAGGAGATGTGACTTTAAGACCGAATCTTGGCTGGCTGCTTGCAAAAGGATCCTCTCCATGGATCATGTCACAACACCAAAGGGCAACGTCTCTTTGAAGTGCTTCTGTCTGAAGGGTCATCGAGTCCAAGTCCCGTTTCATGACAAAGAATGGCTGGAAGGGAGAGGTTGGAAAGATGCTCATCACCTGAACAGCAGCTGATGGAGCAGGAGTGCAACTCACTTAGGCACACCCCTTCCCACTGCAGACACATTGTCTGTTGTGATTGTTGCCTGCTGTCAAGTCATCTCCAGCTTTTGGTGACCCTAGGAATGTGCATCCTCCAGAATGCCCGCTCTTTGACAGCCCTGCAAAGCTCTTGTGAACTCAAGGCAGAGGCTTCCTTTATGGAACTGATCCGTCACATAGGTGGTCTTCCCATCTTTCCTGCCTTCAGCCTCCCCCAGCAGGTTTGTCTTCTGCTGGGAGTCTTGCCTTCTCATGGTTTTCCCAAAGAACGACAGGTCCCTTTTTGCGATTTTTGCTTCCAGGGGAATGTTCTGGATCGATCTGATCTAAGACCCACTTCTATTCCCCCCTCCCCCTTCCTAATCTATATGTAGGAATGTACATGTTGGGGCAGAGGGGATCCGATTAGGTCAATGTAAATTCAGAATTTAAGAAAAAAACCTGCAGAATAATAAAAAGGTCTTAAGAGGATTATAAATGATTTGGAAATGTAATGCTTCTTCGCTTTACTGCCTTAAGCTTCACTTCACTAGTTCTCTTTCAAGTAAATTATTTCAAAACATGCATCTATGCTATACATTAGCATATGTATATTATATGCAAATCTCTGTCCTCTTACAGTTAGAGAGGAGGAAGAAGAGACTTAGAAATTCAGGGTTTCACATCACTGTCCTAAATGTCTTATGCAAAACTCAAGATTTAAGTTTCAAATTCAAAACTTCCAAAACAGAAATTAATTCATCAACACTAAAATTAAAATACATAGAAGTTTCTCCTCCCTTTACTCGCTCCCACATCCTGTGAAGCTTTTCTCTAGGAAGTTGAACATTTTACATAGTGTAGGTCATACTGGCCCTTCACAAACTCATCCTGCCCTTCCCACCATCCCAGAATAGACTAGGGTTAGGGCTGGGTTTTAACCATTTACTAACCTGGTTCTTACCTGCATATTTTTTCAGGAGATGGCTCAGTTGCAGGCACAGATGTCTGACACTGCTGTCATCCTCTCCATGGATAACAATCGAGACTTGGACCTCAATGGCATCGTCTCTGAAGTGAAGGCACAGTATGAGGACATTGCAAACAGGAGCCGAGCTGAAGCGGAGGCCTGGTACCAGAACAAGGTGAGCAGACCCATCTGCCAAAGAGTCCCTGAGCAGTCAGGCCACCACCCGTCCCTGGAGGACTAGCTTCCCCTGGGATGCTTCCAGTGCAACATGCCTCTGATGACGCTTGAGGTCTAGTAAGGTCATTTGAGTTGGAAGGGCTCCGTTTTGGGAACAGACCACGCTCCAGTGGCTATGCAAGCACTTATTAATGAATGAATGAATGAATGAATGAATGAATGAATGAATGCACATGGCAGCTTCAGAGGTGTAATTTTCAAATGGAGCACACCAGGGGTAGATAGGCATGCATTCCCCATTCCTTGCCTGTTTGGATCCCAACAATTATTTTTTTAAAAAAGGCTTGTGTGTTTTTACAATGTGCATTTTCAGTACAGAGGAACATTTGGCATCCTGCCTAGTTCGGGCCACCTGTGGTCACAGTCCAGCAGGAGCCCTCTAGCCAAACTGGCTCCTGACCAGGGCTGTGCATGTGTGTCTTCCCCGGCCTCTCCCATCTCTACCCCCCACATTTGCAGTTTGAGGAGCTCCAAGCCACAGCAGGGAAGCACGGTGATGACCTACGTAGTACTAAAGGAGAAATTTCGGAACTCAATCGGATGATTCAGAGGATACGGGCAGAAATCGAAAACGCCAGGAACCAGGTAAGGAAACCTAGGACATACAGTGTCTGTTTTGGGCTTGCCATTGTTGGAGACAGGATGCTAGGCTCCTGGTTTGTTTCAGCCATGGTGTTACGTTGTTTTGTTTGGCTGCTGTTTTTCCCCTGTTTACTCTAAAAGGGGTGTTGAATCGGAGGATCCCAGGCCCAACTGAGCCCTCCTTAACCTCATCTGGCCCGTTGGGGTTTCCTAGCGGGATGTGCCCTCTTCCCCCAGTCCCTCTTTGCTTTTCCCAACCATCAATCCTTTGGGGTTTCCTGGTTTTCTTGCAAGTCTTTCTTCCTATTCTAAACATTTAAACCACCTCTCCTGATGCTAAGTTGCTGCTAGAAAGAGTGTTGAGCTCCAGTATGGTCATGTTCTTGGTATTTGGACCCTGCCCATTTCTGCACACACTCCCTGGGAATGTCTCCAAAATGGAATTTGGCCCTCAAGCTGAAAGAAAACCAACACCCTTGCTCATCAATGCAGGCATTAGGAGTTGTGGCCTGTTTCTGGAAATGCCCCAAATCTGGCAGCAAGTTCTGGGAGCTACCAGCGTGGACTTGAAAGGAAACTTCAGGCAAATGTTCACATGCTTTGTGCACCCAGAAAAGCTCCATTCTTACTTGGCAGTGGTGGTGGTTTCCTTGTCAGGTTCATAGACCGGAGGGGTGCATCAGGACAACAACAGCCCTCTAATCCAGCGGTCCCCAAATTGTCCTGCAGAACCCTAGGGCTCTGCAAAAGTCCCGTGAAAAATCTCAAAAATCAATGGTAAAATGGATTTTAAAATGAAACTACACGAGGCCATCAATTCAATCGTCAATCGGTGTCCAAGCAGCAAACAAGGACATATATCATGTCATTTGTTTCCTAGGAACCCTATTGCGTGGTGTTGGGAATAACTGAAAGAATTCAATTGGGATATTACCATATAATCCCTCTATTCTTTTGCTTTATTTAAAATGTTTTCTCTTTATTTCCAAACCTGCTATGTTATGCAAAGCACTCAGGCAATAGGAGCAGATGAAAGCAGGAAGATTGTTGTGGGTTCACAATGCTTGGTAAAAATCAGGGACGGAATTCGGGTTCCGCGGGAAAAAAAATGTCTTCAGAAAGGTTCTATGCCCAAAGAAGTTTGGGAACTGCTGCTCTAATCATTTGGAACAATAGCAAAGCCAGACAGCCAACAGAGGTCCTGCAAAATAATCCACTAAACCTGATATCTGCCCATTTGCCCTAGTGGAGATGGCCCTCTGTGTCCCTGATTATTTTGGGCCTTTTACCAGTCGGCTTCCTATAGCCTAGTTTAATGGCTTTTCAAAGCTGGATGCCTTCTCTCCTAGCTCAGACCTAGCAGGCAATGCATTAGCACCTGCGTGGGCAAAAGCAAACTCTCATTTCAAGAATACCATCCCCCTGCAGCTTGAACCCTTCCATAAGTTGTTGGACTACAACTCCCATCATTGCCCATGCTGGGAGGGATTAGGGAGCCAGAGTCCAACAGCATCTGGAGGACCACAAGCTCCCCAGTCCTGCTAGCATGGAGTTGGTTTAAGCCTGAGTTTGGCAGCTCACAGCAATCAATTTCAAACACTGTTCCAGGGAACTCCACAGTTCCACAGATGCTTAACGGAGATTTCTGACAGTGAGCAATTATAAGCTTCCCACTGTATCCAATCTTCCTGCCTGTGTGCAATGGCAAGGAAGTCTGGTGTGCCAGCTCAGGTTTTGGCGTGGCAACAGTGAGGCCAACATGCCAGGCGAGCGCCTTCATGAGCATTGTGCCCCTGGGAATGCTTCCTGCAATCTGTTGTAGGAAGCAGGAGTTTCTTGGCAGACAAACTGGTGCAGGGAAATGTTGGAAATCATTGGACTGGGTGAAAGAGAATGCTCGGCTGTCTTAAACCTAACAGCAAATGTGGAAAGAAAGAAATTGCATGCCGACTCTAGCAGTCCTGTGTAGCTTTGCTTCAAAAGAGACCCAACTGGGATTGATCCTATATCGTCAAAGAGTAGCAAATAAATGAATGGCAATAAGCAGCAACGGCAGTCACAGTAACTATGAAAGCGTTGATGACAAAATGGGACAGTAAATGCACTTGCTCTGTCACCCTCGCAGTGCGCCAATCTGCAGACAGCCATTGGTGATGCGGAGGACCGCGGGGACCTGGCTCTCAAAGACGCCAGGGCCAAGCTCCTCGAGCTGGAGGAAGCGCTGCAAAAAGCTAAGGAAGAAATGACCCGGCTGTTGCGGGAGTACCAGGAGCTCATGAACGTCAAGCTGGCCCTGGACATTGAGATCGCCACCTACAGGAAGCTGCTGGAAGGGGAGGAGAGCCGGTAAGCCCGAGAGAGTCGACCAAAGGGTGATTCTAGCTAATGCTGGGCAAGCATCCCAGAACGAACTCTCCTGTGTTGGCTCGATGAGGGTCCTTTTTCAAGGGTCTTCTCACGTTTGCACATGCTCAGTATCAAGGGCATTCGGAAGCTAGAGGTTGGAAATGCATTTTGCAGCACGACACAGTGCAGTGCCACGTTATAGAGCTCCTTCTTGATGGGCCATTTTTATGTGGCCTTGCAAAGTAATTTTTACTTAGCGCACAGAAAAGAACTGTATGGACAACGCCTCGAAACTAGCATGAGGAGAGAGAGCGAGTTGGCGGACTACCTGGATATTAAACCAAGCCATATGTGAGATCGAAATGGGGGAGAGGTGTGCGTATGCACTTAGCTGGCGGTTTCTTCTGAATGATTAGTTGTGTTAAAGTGACATCATCACATTTTGCCCTGAGTAAGAAAAGGGCTTACCCACCAGCTCAGCACATTTGTGGAAATTGCATCGCTTTAGAGGCAAGATATGTACACCCCAAAGCTTGTGATCAAATTGGAATGGAATTGCCATTTCACAAAGCACTGATCCAAGCTTACTGCAGAGGTGAGCATTACAAATGGACAAGTTTCAGTCAGCAAGCCAATTGATTATGAAATTCAGTGGCACTGCTAGTTTTAATTTATGAACTAGTTCAGACTTGGAAAACCACTCTATGTTCCAGTCTCCTGGAAGAAATAACTATATTGCTTGTTGGTAAAATTCCTTTGTCTGAAATTAAATCAATGTCAAACCAATGAGCTCTGCTTTTGGGTGTGTGATCAAAAAAGATTAAATGTACCCTATATTTAGTAGTAGATTGAGATACTTGGGTGGTGGGGAGCACTTGAGCATAATAAAGGGTTCCAGCAAATTCACAGAAAGGAGGAGCTGAGAGTGTTTTTCTCATGTTTCAGTGGGAATTGGGTGGGTGGAGAAATTAGGTGCAAATTCCAGTAGGTGGAGGAAAAGGAGCGGAAGGGAGGGCTGATGCAAGTACCTAGATGCCAGGGGCAGATGATGGAAATGGTCTGGCTTTATTCATGGTGTCCAAAGGTGTAGAAAAGCCCTGACAAGGCAAGAGGAAGGGAGGCAGGTGAGATGGGCTCCATCAAGTCCTTCTTCAGGAACGTAAAGCTGGTCAAATTCCATCTGGTAATTCTCTGTCCCATTATAGAGATGGGGCAAGCAGTCAAGCTTGAGCTTGCCAGTACTCATTCAACTTTGCTTCAGAGCTTGACTCAGCTTGCTCGCCTTTTTGTTTGCAAACTCTCTTGCTGGACTGGAAATGTTCATTTCTAGGCACATTTTTTCAAAGTGTGCACTTTCCCCTCAAAGATTAAGCATGGAAATGTATGTGTGTATATAGTGCATTTCAAAGAGCAGAGGCGTTTTTGTTGTTTTGGAAGAAAGTTTTTGAAGGACACTGCAATGACATTTGGAATGCACAAACCTGGTTTTTAATGCGCTCCCTTTCACGTTCAGGGATGCAAATGGGTCAAGTCTGGGTGATTTGCAAGATGAACTGAACTTCTCCTACATACCAGGCTGAAGAGCCCTGTTACTCGGTCTTCTGAGCTTTGTTCTCAGTCCCTCTGTAGCCCTGCAGCTGAGAACGCTGCTCCGTAGTGTCTCTGCTAAACTCAAGCCAGCCACTGACAGAACGATAGCGCCAGTGTGCACAGTCCCAGTGGCAGGGCAGGTGTTAGTTCCCCGTGTGGCTGCGTCCCTCCATGAGGAGGCTCTCCGGGGAGGGCTTGAGAGAGCAGGAAGCAGGCCCCGAGGGCACAGGCCGGGCATTTCAAATGGCTGCAACCGGGGAAGATGGTGGCAGCAGCCACGCTGTTCAGGTGTCGGCAGCAGCCTGGGGAGGTGGCATGAAGCAGCCCAGTGGACAGTGGCAAAGGGTGCTGATTCTCCCAGCCGGCTTCTTCAGCAGCATGCACGGCGTTGGCGTACAACGCCAAGGCCTATTCCCTGTGAAAGGCAGACCTGGCCTCATTTGTTCTTTAATTCCTTCTTCAACAGGCTGAGTGGAGAAGGAGTCGGTCCTGTGAGCTACTGTAAGTACCTTCAGCATTTACAGCCCAAGCATGTACTTGCCCATTTTGCAGAAGCACCACTGAGTTTGGAGGGACCTGCTCCTTGCAAAGAGAATATGGGATTGCAGATGGATGGTTTCTTGAACATGCCAGCGATCTGGCTTCCAATAAAAGAGCAGGTGCTAGCAGGGGAGGGTGGCTCCCACCCTGTGTATATACTGTCTCCACAAGGAGGACAGGTGTGCCTGGAGACACCAAGAAGTGGTGTTGGATGCAGTTCCGTTCTGAAGAAAAAACCTCAGGCAATGCCGAGCTCGCGCTCTCTCTCTCTCTCTCTCTCTCTCTCTCTCTCTCTCTCTCTCTCTCCACCTCTTGGGCACTCGTTCCACTGGAACACGGATGCACCAGGGGGTCTGGCACTCTGCAGACAGGTGCTGCGGTATCACCTTTGCTCAGAAAACAGCATCCACCCCTGAGCCCCAGTGGGCTGGGCAAAAAGGAAGGAGGGAGACCAAAAGGCACGGTGGAACAGGCCATCCCAGAGTTGCAAGGCAGATGCCTGCTGATTGTGCCCACGGCTGATAGAGAATAGGTGTGCACACCTTTTGGAGCACAAGAGTGGGAAGAGCTTGCAGCTTTGATCCAGAGAAGCAAACCAAAACCCAAGGCCCTGCTGTCAAAATTTAGGGAATCCTGGCATACAGTAGACCAGAGGATGCCATGCAAATCAAGCACCTGAACAAATTCCTGGGCAGTCTTAGTCCACAGCAGGCAGCAGCTTCCTACAGAACCAGCTGGATCTTTTCCAAGCAAAGGCAGGCACCTCCTCCTCAGTGAGGTTCCCACACTCACCATGGGAAGGCTGGTGTGCACTGTGGCAAACCAGGAAGGCTCTCTGGGAAGATGGCGCGCTCACCTGGCCTGACTCAGAGCTGAGCTCCCTTGTGTGGGCAGCCCCTACTGCCAAGCGCAGGATCCCAGCTCCCTCCCTGAGCTACCAAGTGGAGGGGGAAGAGAAGCTGCTTCAGCCTGCATGTCTTTCTCCTTCCTTCGTTCCCTTTCCCAGGTGCCAACCACAGAGCCTGCGTTCTCCACCGTGCCTTGCCGCTCACCCCCATCCAGGCAACCCTCTTCTTCCTCTCAAGTAGGGCTAAGTGCCTCGCTCCCTTCCTGGTCTCCCACTGGTTGTGAGATGGTAGAATCATAGCATGTTCGAGTTGGAGGGAGCCAGGGGGGCAGAGGGTCCAACCTCCTGCTCAGTGCGGGATTCCAATTAAACCTTCCCTACTGAATTTCATTCTGTTGTTTCCATCCCAGGGCCCCAACCTATTGAGATCACCCTGAATCTTCTTCTGTCTTCCAGGGTATTAGCTCTCCCACCCAGTTTTGTGTAATCACAAAACTGTCCAGATCCAAATCACACTCTGAGCTGAAATGGATCTATTGCTTTCAATGTGTAGCTAGCAGCGATGCCTTCCTTTCTTTCCACTCTAAAGCAGTACAGGGGCCCAGATCCAGATCATACATCTCACCCTCCTACCCTGCTATCCCCCACCCCCACCAAGGCTCGGGCCCTGCACCTACTCTAGATGAAAGGCGAAATGGAAAGAAGGCTTTGCTCCGAGATCCATCTAGCACTGGGCACATCCAGCCCCACTCACCCTCCTGCAGTGGTCCAGCCTGCCCCTCCCAGTTCTTCGTGTCCATCAGCCAGTATTCCTTATATTACCCTGAGGACTGCAGCCCATGCTGGTCCAGGCGGGGAGGACTGGTGAGCTAGGACAGCAGAGGAAAGGCAAACCAGTTCCAGCCCCGGTCAACATCTTTGCATACCATGCAGTGGCGATTACACGGCAGGGCAACTAATCCACCGCTTGTGCTTCCTTTGCAGCTGTCATCAGCTCCAGTTCTGGAGGTGGCGGTGGCGGTGGTGGTGGAGGAGTCGGCTTAGGAGGAGGGTTTGGTGGGCCTAGTCTTGGCAGTGGCAGCTTTGCCAGTCTTGGAGGAGGAGGCGGCGGCGGCGGCGGCGGCGGAGGATTAGTTGGCCTAAGCCTTGGAGGAGGAGGCGGCGGCGGCGGCGGAGGTTTTGGCCTTGGAAGTGGCTTAAGCCTTGGAGGTGGCGGCGGCAGCATTGGAAGTGGACTTTCCTTTGGTTACGGTGGTGGAGGTGGTGGGGGGAGTGGGTTGAGCCTTGGAGGAGGCAATTTTAGCTCCAGCAGCGGAAAAGGGACAGGGAGCGGCTCAGGTGTGAAAATCATCTCCAAAACCTCGACCAGCCAAAAGAGCATCAAAAACTAAGCCTGGAAGAATTCCTAGGAATTCAGCAAGGATAGAAAAAGTGCATACACTTGGTTCCTCTCCCACACCTGGCATTAGTGCAAGCCTCGCCTGTTACCCTGCCCTCATAGAATTGATATTCCAAGAGAAGAGCCCTGCATACATGAATTGGATCTGTCAGACCCGCCCCTGCCCCACTGTGCCCTGAAGTTCCATTTCGAACTAAAACAATGGAAAAGTCACTACATAACAACAATGCATGACACGCGGGCCAAATTGTGTCAGGATAACCTGCCTGATCCTTGGAATCTCATATTGTAATTTAAAACAGTGCCTGGGTCCTGAAGAATGCAAAGGAGTGTTTGTTTGCAGAGATGTTCACATATCAAAAATGCAAAGAGATTCATGGAAATATGAAACATTAATTCCAACTGGAAACAATAAAATGGAACATACCCAATGAAAACTGATGTTTTTCATTCTTCTTTTTTAGGACAGTAGGGGAGGGGAGATGAATAGAAAGTATAATGAGCAGATTTGCCCACTTGTGCTGGAAAATTTGTCCAGATTTGCTCTGGGCAGTGACCAGAATGGAGTGGCTCTGGTGTCAGAAGCATATGGCTCTTGTATGCACATGAGATCTACCTCCCAGATCTTTTCTCTTTCCATGCTCCAGTGATCTGTTGCTCAGGTCTCCATGAATGCATGGAAGGATCTCTTTCCCCCTTCATTTCAGCAGAAGGGAACCACATGGCAATATTCCACTGGGGAACCAGGAAGGACCATTGTGTGTGCATTTCAGTGTACTAGTTTGGGTCAAAGATCACACAATTCTTCATATACTCCGGAGCCTGCCAGAGTTTTATGATGATCTCTGCAGGGAGACCACTGCTGATAGCTCACAGGCCCATGCAGCTGCTTTATACTGAATCCATGCTTTGGTCCATTCATGGTTTGCTTTCATTGACAAAACTCTCCCAGTTCTGCTGCGTTATTTGAGTCACTGGAGATAGAGTCTTGATAAATGCATGGTGTTTATGGCCTTTACAAAATGTAGGAGGAGCTGCAGAGATCACCCAAGTAGTCCTGCGGTCTCAAACGCCTCCACTTCCAAGATTAGAGCACCCCCTTGCTACAGCAAGACAGGTTTGTCCGTGCAGCTGAAGCTCCGTTCTAAACAATGCTGATATGTGATCAAAGATATCTTCAGTTAGTCTCCAGTTAGCCTCAGGTGCGGGTGACTCATAGGATTGGCAGTACACAGTGAGAGGAATGCCTGGAAATGAAACCAATTGTGAAAGCAGAGGGCTGTTCTGGCTGCCGTGAGAAAAGAACTTAGCCCCTCGATTCAGGTTCTGTCTTGATGTACCAAGGAGGGGAAAAAAGAACCATCAAAAATGAGAACTCCACTCTTGGAAAGAGTTCCAGCAGTGGGACAGCACAGATGCCCTTCAGCCATGCAGCTGGGATGCCATCTCTGGGCTTGCACCTCACAGATCTGGCTAGGCAAACTCCTACTCCCGCGGTGTGATCCTGCCACTCCTAGCCAAGTTGCAGAGCCGTCTGCTCTGCAGATAACTGTAATGGCACGGAGGCCGCTAGCTGGAGGGAAGGCTGCCAACGGCGGAGGTTCGCTGCACCCTGCCCTTGGCACAGAGTGGAACAGAGAGAATTCTAAGGGTCTCCATAGTGGCTTCCTGTACAGATGTGGACCAGGTTGAGACTTGCTTACCTGGAACTCTACAACCCTCAGACCATGATTGTGGTCACATGAACAGCAATGTAACTCCTTTGAGCCGGGCAAAAAGGAAATATTTAAAATCCATGAGCTGATGCTGGGTGCAGTGCTTGAATGGGCTGCTTGTTTGGAATAATTTGTGATAACAAATCTCAGCATGAAGATTTGTCTTAAGAACACTGCTATACTTTAAACTGCTCTCTGTGTTGGAGAGCTAAGCTCACAAAGGAATTTGGAAAAGATGCATACGAAATGATTTCTCACAGTCAACCGCTTGCACTTAATGACACCGACATTACAATTTCCCAACCATCAGCTTTGGAACCTCACCACCCAGGCGTCTTCAGAAATGGGAGTGCGTCTGTGTGGCAGGGGGCAGGATGGGGGGAATTTATTCAGTTCGTATTTTACTTTGAACTTAGCTATTTTTGTTTTTTCAAGCACATTCAGTTATCCATCAAAACACGCCCTTCTCCAAATCATTCAGTGGCGTTCTCAGACCAAAAAAAAAAAAAAATGCTTGCAAAGATATGCACCTTTGGGAAAAATGACCTTCAAAATGCATTCTATTAGGAAAATTGCTTGTAAAAATGTGGGTATTAGGAAAACATGCATACAAAAATGCATGTCTTAGGAGATAGGTGCACGAAAAAATATGGATTTTCATACAAGCTTTTAAAGAAGTATTTTTGTAGAGTTCTGAATAGTTTAAGACTGGAGAAATTGCCAGTGTTTGGTATGAAATGAAGACTGAAAAATGAGAAACTGACAGAAGTTGAAACGGACAGAATTGTCCCCCGCCTCCTCCCTCTTTCTGCCTGTAGCTATACTGAAAATGAGCAAACTCCAACATACCGGAGGATGGGAGAATGCTGACATATTCAATTTTTTAAAAAAATGAAAAATAGATTTTTTTTTCTCCACGAGCTGTCACAAACGTTTTAGTAACATATCATTTTTTGTTTGTTTGAAGTCTTTAGATTGACAGGACCAACCGTGTCTCTCAAAAATGGAGCCATTTATTTTCTTTTTCTTTTTTTTTTAAACCAAGCTATAAGAAATCAGGCTTAAAGTGATCAAAAGCAAGATATCTTGGGGAAGTCTTTATGCCAGAGATGTCATTTCACTCTTGGTTTTCCTTCTTTTAAGAGTCAATGGAGAACTGATATTTCAGCCAGGGAAAAGAGCTAAGACAGAACACATAATCCATTAACACTGCAACCCCTTCGTCTCTTCAGAGAGCACAGAAGGAATCGCAGAATTTATTTATTTATGTATTTATTGCCTGGGAAATGACCTGGCATTCATCTGTTCCCACCCACTGCTCAATACAAGATCTGAAATGCAGGATGGAGCTTCGACATCTCCAGACAAGGACAGCTGCCCCCCAACCCCCCCCCCCCCACAAGGAGCCTGTCCATGGGAAAACAGCTAGAAATAAGATAAGATGTGATATTTTGTTATATGAGGTAATCGTCTAATTCAGAGACATGGTGGGGGCTCTTTGGAGACAATCCAGCTTGATGCAGGTAGTTTGCACTAAGCGACTGATTTTAAGCTGCTGTTGTAAAATGCTGGGTTCCTGAACAAAAGCAATTTTAGGATTTGTTTGGCTTTCTTGTTTTTTGGTTCCTGGGCAAAAGCGATCCTAGGATTTCTCTGACCCTCGTGGGGAGATGTCTCTCAGCTTCAGTTAGCCGTCTTCTAATAGCACAAAGAAATCTCATGCAAAGATGATTAGCAATGTGCAAAGATGGCTCAGCTATAGCTAAATGTTCAGCAGCTTCGATACTAAAAAAACTGATCATGTTTACTAGGAGTCCATCCAGCACAACACAATCTGGATTTACTTCTGGAAAAAAAAATGCAAACCGTGTACCTTGAAGAGGTATAGACTCAAAGAGAAGCCAGAGCTCCAGGCTTCAGAGGACCTGGTGCAAACCACATCTCACCCATGCAACTCATCAAGAAGTCTAAGCTCAGTAGAAGAGAGCAGTGTTGCAAGCACAGCTCAGAAGCTCCGTGGTGCAGTCTTCCTGAGCTCATGTATGTATGTAGCATGAGACAAGGCTTAGAAAGCCCCCATAGAGCTGATACCCACCAGAGTGGACACTGGGGATTCAAAGAACTGAATCGGAGATCTCTTGAAACATGCACGCAACTTGCGTGCTTTACCAGGTTGCACTCAGACTTCTTCACAGTTCCCACATAACTGCAGATTTGAACATGTGAAGCTGCCTCACCCTCACCGCAAATTGTGGTGCACCTAGTCTGAGAATGTCTACTCTGGCTGCCATCCATTCTTTGGGACATTCCCAGACCTGCCTCGTGAGACTCCCGTAACCGTAGAAGGCAGCTCCACATGGTCAAGTTCTCCCACAATTTTGCAGTGAAGTACAGTGTGAAGGAACCGTGAAGTTTGCTGTGCGAGGTTATGCTCAGCCTCGCAAAGGGGGGACCGTGGTTGCCCATGATCAATCTGCCAAAGGCATCACCCCTACATACACGCATATAAAAGTCAAGAGAAAGAAGACCTTATTGCTAGGGAAGCTGTTGCTTAAGGTACAGTTGCCCGGCTCGCACTTGCCAAGCTCACCAAGCGCCCTAAGACAACTCCTAATGAGTTCATAGCAGTCCCATTGTCACATTTCACGTGCATCAGCTCTTTCAATATGATAGTTTCCATCCTTGGGCAAAATAGAAAAAAAAAGCCCAATGCAATTCCTGGACGTACATGTGCAGAACTGCAGTTAATAGAATCTCATGCCTCTTCTTTCTTGTACTCCCCCCTCCACACACACACACACACACACACACACACACACACTTTGGAAAATGTTTATGACTTCATTGCTTTCTTCCCTGCAAACAAAGCCCCGCCACACAGACACGCCTTCAATTCGACTGGGGTGGGTACGTCTAATGAGACAAGTTGCTGCAAGGCACATCAAGCATGTATCTCAGGTTGCCTTGGATCCTGTGCCAGGTCCTTTCCCAAACAGATAAAAGGAGAGGCTTCCCACTCCTCTGCATCAGAGGGGTTCTGCCTTCTTCGTACTCCGCTCTTTCCCCGCAGCCTCTGCTTATACACAACACCTTTCTTCAACCTTCTCTTGGAACAAAAGCAAAATGAGTCGCGTATCCTATCGAGCATCCACTGGAGGAACTAGCAGAGGTTTCACCTCTGGCTCTGCAATTGTCGGTGGTGGTGGTGGTGGTGGTGGGAGATCGAGCTACAGCTCCTACTCCGTCACTCGGGTTGGAGGAGCAAGAGGAGGTGGTGGTGGCTATGGAGTCGGTGGTGGATTTGGCAGCCGAAGTCTGTACAACCTGGGCGGAAGCAAGCGAATCTCCTATAGTACCATGGGCGGAGGCTACCGAGGTGGCTTTGGTGGAGGTGCTGGTGCTGGTGCAGGAGCAGGCTTTGGCTATGGTGTTGGTCTTGGCGCAGGTGGCGGTGGTGGCTTTGGTTTTGGAGGGCCTGGCTTTGTGATGGCCGGACCAGGTTTTCCTGGAAGAGCTGGCCCAGGATTCCCAGTGTGTCCACCCGGAGGCATCCAAGAGGTGACCGTCAACCAGCACCTCCTGCAACCTCTCCACCTTGAGATCGACCCAGAGATTCAGAGGGTGCGCACTCAAGAAAGGGAACAGATCAAGACCCTCAACAACAAATTTGCCTCCTTCATCGACAAGGTAAGTGCACGGATTAGTACCTCCTTGAGAGTTTGTGCCTTTGAGACATTAAATCTGAGCTGACTCATTGCAATGTCATTCTGCCCATAGAATGCCTTTTCAAGGTAATCACTTTTATACAGGATGTGGTTGCTTCTTTGTGAGGCCACATCCAAAGCAGACACATGAGTAACAATGGGCAACCACTCCTAGCGTCATCTAAAGGTATAGGAGCCTAGGAAGCTGCCTTAGGCACAGCCAGAGCCTTGCTCCACCTAGTCTAGTATTGTCGACACTGACCGGCAGCAATGGCTCTCCAGGGCTTCAGGCAGGAATCTTTCCCAGACCAATCTTAAAATGCCAAGGAATGAACCAGGGACCTTCTGCAGGCAAAACATGCCCTCGGCTGCTGAGCCATGGCTCTTGCTGTCAAGGAGTCAATACTTTCAACTTGCCTCCTGGTTACGGGGCTGGAAACGCAGGACACTGGCAGACAGCATACAAACCCATGATTGCCTTGTAAAGTATTGGCTGGAAGTCCATTGCCTTCCTTTTGGCCACTCAGTGACCCTGCTTTGAAACCAAGAGGGCTGTCAGCATGTACGATGAATGGTCCAGCAGCATTTCCGCTTCTGGCGGGGCTGCCAGGCAATGCCTCAGCTTCATGGACATGGGCGTTCTTCAGTGGAGGGCTGAAGAACAGAATATATTTCCAGCCCCATGGCTACTGTGTGGAGAATCTGCCCAATCAATCGAGAGACCTGCAGTCTGGGCTGGTGTCCTTATGAGTGACTGCACATAAAACAAGGCAATTCATTATTGCTACTCTTCTTAATTCATGTTATTCATGCCATCTGGGCTTCTCCAAAGATCCTGGGGAAAACCTTCAAAAATCTCTTTCAAAAATAGATGGTACTTCTGGCCTGTGAGAAGGGAGACCAGGGGTAGATGCTTTGTTGCTAACTGCAGATAGAGGTTGCCTATTCCTGGAGGCTTCTGAGTGCTTCTAAATCCTCTCTGCATGGCTGAAGAAAAGGATGCCAGCTAGAAAAATCGCTGGGGAGGAACTGAGAGAAAGAGAACTGAAGACTAAACTCTGCAGTCCATATCACAGCCTGATCTTCATTTCTGAAGAGGAGCACCCCACCTGTTTATGGCTCCTTTATGCTTTGAATGAAGCAATGAAACTCTTTGCAACTGACTCGAGAGACTGGAGAGCCAGTGTGATGGCATCAGAGCAAGAGTTTCCTGGGAGCTGGCTTAGCAAGATCAAAAAGTTGTGTGTGTGTGTGTGTCTGTCTATCTGTCTATCAAATCTCCCAAAACCCGATTTTGAAAGTTTGCTGATGAATGTGAGTGTGTGCAAAGAACAGACCTTTCCATGTTCCCTGGAGCAGCAGCTCCCTTCCTGTTGAACAAGCATGTACATCACTTGAGGATGTTTCGGCCTCATTTTACTTACTACGGTTGTCAATATCTTCATCATCATTGTGTGCTTGCTGGGAATCTGGCAGCAACCAAATTTCCAGCAAAGACTGCCTTTCTCCCCAGCCAGTTTTTATTTCCACAAGATGTAGTGATGGCCACCAATGTGGGTGGTGCTGAAATTCATGAAGGAGAGGCTATATACACCCATGTGCATCAGTGCTGGGGAACATGGGTGGGAGAACTTCTCCTTGTGGGACTCTGTGAGCAACCAGTTGGCCCCTGCAGAAACAGAATGCAGGAAGGGCTCAGTGGAACATTGGCCTTATGTTCTTAGATCCTTATAATTATAATTACATTGTATTTATACCCCATCCTTTTTTCTCTTGTGAGGAAATCAAGGTAGTTGGGCTCCATTTTACCCTTGCAACAAGAACCCTCTGAGGTAGGTTGGGCTGAGAGCCTGTGACTGGCTCAAAGTCACCCGCTGAACTTCATGGCCAAGTGGGGACCTAATATCCGGATGTCCAGTCCAACACTCTAGCTACCCACACCACACTTACACTGCTCCCTCTCCCAAGGAGTGTACAATCTCCTTGACAGGAAGAACAAGAGACAAATAGACAATTGAGAGAGGCAGGAGGAAAAAGAGATTAACATGAGAAGACTCATGATTTCAGCTTTGTTTTAATAGGGGATAAGAACTAAAGGGTGGAGTAATCCAAGTGAGACATGTATCATTCTATGTACTATTGTCTCCATTTCCGTCTCACTCAACAGTCTTTCCTCTTCTTTCCTGTGGAATTCTACATCATTTATAATCTTTAGAGCATTACCAACTCCCCTCCTATTCTGTCTTGTAGGTCCGATTCCTGGAACAGCAAAATAAAGTCCTTGAAACCAAATGGGATCTGTTACAACAGCAGGGGATAACAGTTCGGCAAAGCAACATCGAACCCCTTATGGAATCATATATTGCCGGTCTCAGGAAGCAACTGGATGCTCTGCAAAATGACCGGGCAAGGTTGGACTCTGAACTGAGGAACATGCAAGATATGGTGGAGGACTATAAGAACAAGTAAGAATCTGTCCATTCTAGAACACATGAAGGGGGACATTAAGTCTAACATATCTGTAAATAAATGTTCAACATTTATTGTTGGATGTGCAGCCCGATCCTGTGCTTTTTAATTCTGAACTTGCTCCAGGCTTGCTCCAAAGTAAGTTTGAATAGGGTTGCTGCCTTAGATATGGTAAAAATCTGAACACATATATTGGTCAGCTCGATTCTGAATGCATACACTGGTCAACGTGAATCTGAATAGTCGGCACATTCAGTTCATCTCAAAATGCCAAGCAAGCAAAATGTTCAAAAATCAATGATCGGGGAAAATCCTGCGGGCAGCCACTGCTCCTCTCTGAGCTGCCGTAACTGGGATCTGCACAGCACACAAAAGTGCCTCTTTTCTTTTCTGGTTATTTGAGAGCCAAATTTTGCTCTGCTTGACTGGATCAAAATAGAACAGCTAGGGCATGTGAATACACATACCACATTACAAAGAACATTACATTACTTTGAAAATTGTATCCACATGTTTCCTTCTGCTTGAACAGTCATTGCACTTGAGTCAATAAAAGTTTTTGCTGTTCAAGACTGGGCAGAGGCCATTGGTGATATAGGGTAGCTAGAAGAGATAGATTAATACATCATAAGTACCACTTTTCTATCAAAATGCATAAGATGATTTACAACAGACAACTTGCAATAGCTATAATATGCATAGAGTGATTAGCTAGACAGACAATGCATTATCCTAGTTTCTGCTAATCACATCGCAATACTGCTCTGAACACCTTTTTATCATTCCATTATCTCTTTTATCTATTCCAAACTTACATACCTTTTGAAATCCATTTGCTGGAGGGCAAAATAAACCAGTGCGAAGTCTGGCACCGAACTATTTCGCATAAACCTGCCAGCACAAATACTTCCAGGCTTTCTCTAGCTAATGCCAGCTCCACCCTGCCCACTAGTTGGATTGATTTGGCCCGCAGTCATGAAGTTTCATCAGAGGATGCCTTTAAAATAACATGCTTTTCTTGCCAAACCTATCTAAACAAAGTGAATGAATCCGTTCTACTACGGGTGTCTGTTCCACTAGCAGGTGCCTGGCTGTGGATCCAGCTTTGGGTGCTGTAAATCTGTCACTCCACAGTGGAAGTCCTAATCATGGTCTAGTCAGTGCCAGATGGTGCTTCTGCAAGGATTAATACCTGGAAAGAACAAATTAGGGAGATCTTCAAGGGGGTAAAAATCCAGCCCATCATCACAGACAGAATGTCCTGGAGAATGTTCTTGAAGTGTGGACAGAAGATCTGCTTACTGGACAAAGGGCTATCTTGGTGTACCTTGCTTCTACTTGCTAAATTGGGGTCTCACATTGAGGTTACTAATGCCACTTTTTTTTCTTCATTGTCCTAACAGATATGAAGATGAAATTAACAAACGTACAGGTGCAGAGAATGAATTTGTGGTGCTCAAGAAGGTAAATGTTACTTTTCTCATCACAGAAAAGACAATAGTATAAAAAGCAGTCACCTCAAGCTGTATCCAAGCAAAGCTCAGAACTGTATCTCCTAGCTCAGAGCTGTCAAGTCTGTAGAAACCTGGATCATTCCTACATTCAAAAATGTATTTTGGGCTTTCTTAAGAAGTGCTGAGTCCAAACGAACCAAATCAGAAATCCAATTAATGGCCACACTGTTGCATTCTTCATGAGATTAAAAAGGAAATACTGAAATCTGCTGCATTGTTTCAAAATGTCCTTCTCAGTGAGTTTTATTTCCATCCAAATGTGATTGTTTCCTTATTTCCTGCAGGATGTTGATGGAGCCTACATGAACAAGATTGAACTTGGTAGCAAAGCAGATGCTCTCAATGATGAAATTGAGTTCCTGAAAGCACTGTACCATCTGGTGAGGATGTTTCTTTATCGTTTTATGTGCTACCAAGTCATCTCCAATTTAGGGCAAGCCCGTGAAGAAAAGCCTTCCAAAATACCCTGTGCATGACATTCCTGCTTCTACATTCTGCATCAAAAGCTGTGACTTCCATTATCATTTCCATCCATCTCCTGGTTGGTCTTCTTCTTCTTCTTCTTCTTCCTCTGCCTTTGACTTTCCCTAGCATGATAGTCTTCTCCAGGAAGTCTTAGCTTCTCATGATGTGTCAAAAGTATGACAGCCTCCCATTTGTCATATTTGCTTTTAGGGAAAAATCTGGTTTAATCCACCCACTTGTTTGTCTTTCTGTCAGTTCAGGGTGTTTGCAAGGTTCTCCTCCAGTACCATCTTCCAAACACATCAATTTTCTTCCATTAGGCACTACAGAAATAAACTTTTAGAGCTGAAATGGACGCTAGAGCATCCAACTCAATGTGGTCCACTCTGGCCAGTGCCCATATCGCTCTAATATATCTTTCTAAGCCCTGTTAACTGGAGAAACCAGGAACAGAAGCTGGGGCTTTCAACAATATGCAGCGAAGCACTGAACTATGGTTCCACTGCAGAACGTAAAGACAATGAACCCTGGACCCCCTTGGAGCAGCTGTAACTGGGAATATATAATTGAATTCCTTCTTCATGGCCAGTTCTCTTAAGTTTGGATTTGTTTTTAAGTTGGCTAGAGATATAATGGAAGAGGGAATTCCAAAATGGTTCCCCTGGAAATTCAGAAAGGAGATTTTTTTATTGATACAAATGAAGCCTCCTTCCCCAGACCTTTCAAAACATTGTTTATCATATTTAGAATTTAAGATTATATTACACTGAATGGCTCTGAATATAGGATTGGGAAACTGCTCCACTGGGTTCAAGAGAACAGTCTTGAAGACTCAGATTTGGAGTCTTCCTTTCAGAAGTATGCTCACCTGCTTCTCAGACATTAGGCGTGACAAAAACAATTCCAAGTTAGTGACATTACCTCTTTCACAAACAAAACAGGCTAAATGCCAATAAAAAATAAACATTGCTTTGTTTTCTGACAACAGTGGTAGAGCAGGGCATGTGGGAATCTCCTAAGATGTTCACACTGGCAAGTTTAAGATGAGAAAAATAGGTGCTTCACTATGGAAACTTTGAGAACATAGTTTCCTTAGGAAATGCAGCTGTTCCCATGGGGATTTGTACATGCCTATCTGTTTCCACCTGCCTTTGCTAATCTATTAGATGAGATGAATAGATTTTAAGGCAAGCAGAGACTCAGTGACATTAATTGTCACATCTTGTGCAATACATGCACCAGTTCCACCAGCTATTACTGGATCAAGGCAGATAATCTGTCTCTGAATAATGCTTCTCCTTTGGGAAGATGTCTAGTCTGGGCTTGAAAAGATCCACCCCCTCTCTTGGCAACCTCTCCAAGTCATATTAATAATTTTCATTGGGAAACATTTGTAAATGATACCATCTATTCAATTTGAGTTTAGCTTCCAGCTGTCAGGAATAATAACAGTAATAATGATGCCAATATAATACTAATGCCAAATAAGGGAAGCCACACTTAGAATTTAATAACAGTGATATAAAACCACAAGTGCTTTCTTCCCCTCCCCCTCAATTTGCTCATTAACAAGGGATATGAGCTTGCCTGATCATGTTTATTCCTTGTATTTCAATGTATGAAAGTGGTGGAAAAAGCTGCAGATTGCCAGAAATATATGGGAGGCTTATGTTTCAAAAGCAGTTCTTTTGTTGACTGTGAAATTAAGTTATGCTAAAATCTCAAATACTAAAGGTGTAAAAGTACCACAATGCAATGTGAAAGGGACAATAATGGAGAATCGCTAAATCAAATAAAATCCCGAACAGGGCATTTTGAGAGGGGTGAAATTTGAATCTTAGTATACATTGGAATCCTTGCAAGCCCCATCTAAGCTAGGAGGATTTTGCTTAGTTTTCCCCCATTTTTAACCACCACTTTCTTCAAATTATTATTATTATTAAAAACTTTTGTATGCTGTCCTTTATATAAGTATCTCAGGATGGCTAACAGCAATTTAAAAGAACAATTTAAAACATCTAATAACATCCAATAACAAATTAAGACAGTAATACTGTGTAAAACAATAAATAAACATCAAATAAATCAGACTGAATCAAAACAAAACAAAACAAAACAAAGCAAATCTGATTTTTTTTTTTTTTTAATCCCACAAGTTCTGATGCAAGATTTCTCTCCTGTGCAGGAACTGTCTCAGATGCAGCAGCAGGTTTCGGATACCTCCGTCGTTCTCCAAATGGACAACAACAGGAACCTGGACCTCAACAGCATCATTGCTGAGGTCAAGGCACAGTATGAAGACATTGCTAACAGGAGCCGAACTGAGGCGGAATCCTGGTATCAAAGCAAGGTGAGTAGCTAAGGCCGTAAGGACCCTGTCCTCTGGCGTTCAGGCGCTCTCCAGGTGGCCATAAGAAAGGCTGCAGTGCCAGGGCAAGGCACCCTCCACTGCCCTCGCTGTCGGTAGGTTCTTCCCGGGCTGGCCGCAGCTCCAAGGAGGAAAGGCCAGCTTTGGAGCCGGCGCCAGCGGGATGTTCTGGGAGATGGGGAGGGAAGCAGTGAGGCTGCACCAGAATGCCAGGGAGCCTGGTGGGGCCCCAGCCTACCCCTCCCATGAACAAAAGGCACAGATGGCCAAGCCTGGCCGGTCCTGACTGAGCAGGTGTCCCTATGTGAAAGGACATGGCGGCACGATGGGAGTCCAGGAAAGACTCATGGAACTGGGTGAAGAGTAGCAAAGCAGGTTATTGTTCATAGCCCACTCAGGGAGCCATGCGGCTAATGCAGCAGGCGAAAAATCCAATAAATAGATAAATCCGGAACTCCTTGGCTGGGGAGCCATGAAAGCTTCCCTCCTCCACTCTTGGCCAGTTCAGGCAGAAGGAAGTGCATGTCTCAGGCGGCCAGTCACAAGTAATTAAGGACTCCATGCTATGCTTGTTCGGCAGAAATAATACTTACAATTCCCTGTGTACACCGTGTAGGAATTATTTTTGCCTAATCATGCACTGGATTTTCCTTTAATTATTGCCCCTTTTGACTGGAAGGAAGCAGGGAGGGACCTCCTCAGGGTCCAAAACTTCTCCGGTCATTCTTACTGTTTGTGGAAGTGAAGGTTCAGCAGCAGCAGCCTAACCTGGAAGAATACTTGAAAGATACACTTTGTTTGATTGTCTGACTGCTCCGGCCATTAGGAAGAAATTCTTGATTTTCAACTGAAATCTGCCTTCCTACAATTTAAGGCCACTATTTTGTGTCTTGCAGGATAGAATACAGGTCACAGCCATGTTCCTTGCACAAGCCTTTAAGTTCCTGAAAGGTGTTATCACACCTCTCCTCTTCTCTGCTCGAGACTAAATATGGCCCGTTCCTTACTGGTGCTCCAGAAGGAGAAGGGCTGGGCCTGTGGCCATGTGGAATTCTGTAGGCAGCTCCGTAGGGTTGGCGTTCTAGCCATCTCTCCTCCAGTGTCCGTCTTGCCTCTCTGAAAGCCGTTCCACCACACTCCAGCTAGTAAGACCAAGGAACAGGCAGATGGTTCTGGTATGCATGCCATAAGAAGAGCCATGCACTTAGGAACAATCTCTGTCACGGGTGCTCCGCGAGAGCGGGGAATAAGTTTAGCCCCCACCCTTTGGGCATTTTTCCTTTGTGTCCTCATGATGATAACTTTATATAATGTTTGAAATTCTATCTTTCTTGTGCTCTTGTTTGCTCCAAATTAGTATGAAGAGCTACAGGTCTCCGCTGGGCGCCATGGTGATGACCTTCGCAGTACAAAGACAGAAATCACTGAGCTTAACCGGGTGATCCAGAGGCTGAGGAGTGAAATTGATGCCTTGAAGAAGCAGGTAAAAGTTGGATGCAACTTGCTGCTTAATGCACAAGGCAGGCTGGTGAACTGCTGTGCTTTATACAGTGCTGAGTAATCGGTTTGTTTCACTTGCAGTGGACAAACCAGGCATTTTTCTGTGTGGTAGCCTAGGATACTCCCTGCATGTAGAAAAGAAGCAAATCAGGGAGAAGGCTTCACTGCATACTCTTCCATGCTAAAGCGGAGAAGGGTCTTTCTGATAAGTATTAAAATATCCATCTTCCCTCTCCAAGCAGTCCTATGTGGTGCAGCTGAGAAAAAAGATCAACTATCTGATTGTGTGGGTTCTATAAACTGGTTCTAAATCACTGACAACAAATGAAACTGAAACGAACCAAGCTCTAAACTGTAAGCTAGGCTGAAAATGCATGTTCCTCTAAACCTTGGTTTTTCATGCACCACATAAAATCAAGGCTTACCATTTCTAGTTTTTCTACTTCCACACGACACTTTGCTGTTAGCATTGCTAGTAATACAGTTCTCATTGCACTGTGTCCCAGCACAGTTGCACAAGAGTTGGACTCCGGACCTCCATCACTGACTTTCCAATATCTCCCAGGGATTCCCTTCATCATTCTTCTGCCCCAGTCGGCAAAGTGCACAGAATGCTCACGACCACTGCATTTCAGTTATCTCTGACCTCAGTATTGTGATTGCCACCTCCTGCACTCCCACAACTGCGTGTGAGAGAGCACATGTGTGTCCCCCACTGGAAGTAATTTTCCTGAGGCACGGCAGAGACATTAGGAAAAGTCACTGCTATCACAGAAACTATGTATTGCGACCCAAACGTTTGTGGATGATAGCCCATAGCAACAAATAGATACAGTAGAATTAAAGTTTATGCCATGAAGTTTTTTCTAGAATATATTTGTGAATGTTATGGTATAAGACTCTGTTGTTTTGGCCACGGTATAGTAATACAACTGCCTCTCTAGAAATTAAGAAATCATTGCTTTCTCTTTTTCTTTTTGGAAATGTATTTCCGAACTTTATTCTTAACTTTGGTTTTATATATGTGTATACTCGGCTACCATGAGCCAACATTTGAATAGTTTCTATATTTTCAGTATAAACAAATTGGAGGAGATAGATTATAGACTTTGGAAAATGTTTCCATTGGAAACATTGCTTTTGAAATACTTTTGAAGGCATAAATGTAGGCAAGGAGGTGGCAAGACAGTAAATCCAGAGGCAACACCACACTTACAGTGGAAGACTTGTAGAGGCATACAATTTTGCGCATGAAATATTGCAAAACTGCACTTAATCAAACTGCCTGCAGCACTTCTGCTTTCATTGTTTCTAATGCCAATGGGAGCAACCCACACAGTGAAGACAATGCATCTATTAGGCTACACGTTCTGGCACATGATAATGTAATCTGGCATGCCAGCACAACAGGGTTGGGGAATTTGCGACCCTTGAGATGTTGTTCCACCACAACACCCATCATCTCAAAAAACTGGCCATGGTGGCTGAGACTAATGGAAGTGGTAGACTAACAACATATGGAAAGCCACAAGTTTTCCGCCCCTGGGTTCTGTGTCCATGATTACGCAAATGGCATTATAGTTGCAGAAGCTCTTGTTGCAGGTCCATGCTTTGGGGTCAGGGTTTGCTTCAACAGCTGATCATCCACTGCATTTTACTGGGCTTACTCATGAATGTGGTGGCTAGAAGGCTTATTCCTCCTGAAAGAGCCACGTGGACCACATTGCAACCATTTCTTGGGGATGTCTCCTCTACAGCCATTTCAGGAGTAGCACCCAGAAGTTGCTATCAAACATTATTTGAGAATTATCCTGTAGACTGCCCTTCCATCATCATCATCAGCTTTCTTGTCTTTTCCCCATCCCCAGTGTGCCAATCTTCAGGCAGCCATTTCTGAGGCTGAGGATCGTGGAGAACTTGCCCTCAAGGATGCCAGGCACAAACTGAATGAATTGGAGGAAGCCCTGCAGAAATCGAAGCAGGACCTTGCACGACAACTCAAGGAATACCAGGAGCTGATGAACATCAAGCTGGCCCTGGATATTGAGATCGCCACCTACAGGAAACTGCTGGAAGGAGAGGAAATCAGGTAGGAGCAAGGAACAAAGCTCTTGAGAAATGTCCCTGACAGCTTCCTAAACTGATAGACCTTAGCCTTTCTTTTTATTTCTTTCAATGCCACCCTCCCACCCCACACTCACACACACAATGAAAACTGAGTACTCCTTCAGAGGCTTCACCTTTCATCTCAAATTTCACTTTGGACAAAGTTCAGCTGCAGCTTACATCTCAAGACTATGTTGTCTCATTGTGTAAACAGACCTTAACATCAGTTGGGTTCCCTGCTGGTTCCAGCTACACTATCATGACTTGGTGGCACAATTTCTAAACTTTTATTTGTCAGTGGACCAATCATATAACAGGTAGCCCTCAGCAGTGTTACTCCAGTGTACTCATTGACTGAAGTGCCAATGGAAGTGCATATTTCTACATGATACCCTTGAAACATCACACCCTGTTATCCTGCGGTATTTTTCATGCTAATTTAAGGTAGGCTTGAAGGTGATAGCGTTGCATTGGAGGAATTTTGCAAGAATCCATAAATATTTAGGTATTACCTACACCTTTGCCACAACCTTCCCTTCCCTTCCCTTCCCTTCCCTTCCCTTCCCTTCCCTTCCCATTTGCGTGATGTTTCTTTATTGCAACTTGTGTAATTCTGTATCTTATACATTGATATGTGTACCCCACTCCCCTGAGCAAGGCAAAGGTCTAAGGACTGAACCTACCCAAGTTTGGATTTCTTTGGAAGGAGAGATAATGGAGACTTATGGCACATTTGTAACATTTGTGTTTATTAACCAATGTACAATTTAAACATAGCCGGAGGCAGAATTTTAACAACCCACTTCCCCACATCATATACCCAGAGAAGTTATCTTAATTAATTATATTATTTTCTTCTTTTTTTACTCCTAGGCTGGCAGAAGGTGTTGGAAATGTGAGCTACTGTAAGTAACAGTTTGATTTCTAAGGGGTTTTTTTTGGAGGGGGGGGTTGTTTGTTTGTTTATTTTGCTAAAGAAGATTCTGAAGTTGATAATTCCTTTGAAGTTGTAGAAGAAACTTACCATTTCTTTGAAAATGTTTTTCAGCTGTGGTCAGCAACACCACCTCCACTGGATTTGCAGGAGGAAGCTCCCTTGCGCTGGGAGGAGGACTCGGAGGAGGACTCGGAGCAGGACTCGGAGGAGGACTCGGAGGTGGTGGTGGTGGCAGCATCAGCTACTCCATGAGTAGTGGTGGCGGCTACGGCGCAGGCGGGTTGGGTTCTGGGGTTAGCCTGGGAGGTGGTAGCAGCTACAGCACTGGAGGTGGCCGCATCTCCAGCGGTGGAGGAAGCTCCAGTGTGAAAATTGTATCAAAAACCACTTCCAGCAAGAAAGCCATCTATTAAAGGTTGGGCCCCTCCAGAAGGGCAAATCGCATCGCCAGCTGCCAGTCAAAGCTCTCCAACCCATTGTGTAAATAGCTCAGCAAACAGCTCTTCCCCTCTGATACTTTTGCCTTTTCCATACAAGTTTCACCTTTTCCATACAACCGGGTTCAGCTGCAGCAGGTAGGCTGTGAAAGAAGAGAGCTGACCGCATCAAGTGAACCCTCTACAGAACTCTTAAAAAGGGTCACTCTGTCTACATCAGTGGGAGAGCTGTTTGTGTCTCTGGGCAGAAATGCTGTTAGAATGGGCCGTCTGTGCAACGTGGATACAAGGATTAGGCAAAGGTTTGGTTCAGGCATCCCCTAAACAAACTATGCAATCCAGCTGTGTCAACAAAGCTCTTCTCCACATCTGCAGGGTAATTCCAAGTGTTCTCTTGAGGGAGGATCAAAGTTACACTAGATCTGTTTCTGCTAGCCTAAGATCTAGGAAGCTGCTAAATGATCCATTTTATTTGATCAATATCCTTACTCTAGTTTGCTATGTGTGTATAAAAAGAAAAAAAGGAAGGAAAAACATTAAGCAGATCATTAATGTTAAATACATCCTTGGTTCCTGTAATGTGTACTAAAAGTTCTTTGCTGAATTAACAGCTTTCATGCCACACTTAATAGACAACTAAATAATTTAGTTTAATAATTTAAACAGATTAGTCCCAAAACAGCAAGTTTTCTGAAATATTTTCTCCTGTTTGAGCATGTCCTTTGTCATTTGAAACAGAGACCGTATAAAGTGATGACCTACAAAACTATCAACTCTTGTCAAAAGTAAATAGTTCTGTTTGGTTAAGATCTGTTCCCACCCTGTGCTCCAACATGTGTAGGTCTCTCTCTCTTTCTTTTTAGCCAAACAATTCTTTGATGCTTTCCTTTGAAGTGAAAACAAAATTGGAAAAGGTGATTGCTTTTGCTGCTGCTGTTTTACAAACTGTAACTGTAACTGAATTCTAATGCTTTGTTCTAATGGCTATGGACCATGCAAGGCTGCATGACAAATAAAGAGCAATTGACATTTTTCAACATGCTGTTCTCATTGTCTCCTTTTACTCAAACACAAATCTCGTGCATTTGCAAGTCTGCTAAGGGTGCTTTCTATACTGGACTTTCCATGGGATTTAGGCATCCCCTTTCGGCATCCCCGATCTATCTCAGTCATGTGACTTGTTGCCCCCCAGGCTGCATAAGCATATAAACCCATGAAACTACCGAATGCTGAGTCAAAGCATTGGTTTATCCAGGCCAGGATGGTCTCTGAATGTATCAGCTCCCCAAGGACTCAGGATGAGTCAGCCCTATGAACCGTCTAACTAGAGATCCCAGGGGTGGAATTTGGGACCTGATACATCATGCAAAGTTGATGTACTACAGGGCACCTCTGCCCTTCAGCAATCCCCCACAGCTGCAGGACATGAGAGAGAATGGCCCTGAGCTTAATCTGACACAGGGCTTAACCCTGGAACCAGGATTATCTTTTAGGGCAGTCAAGGAGGTACAGCACCTCACTTCTTCCTCTCACATCTCAGATTTCCAGTGATCATTTCTTAGGATTAAGGTCCACACAAAGTTTGGGGGCACTCATACTAGCTTGAAAACACCTCCCTCCCACTCACATGCTGAGTTCTCATCCCAGGCATTCAAACTCGTCTTTTATTTCCCTTTGTTTCAATCCCTTATGTTTCTGGCTGCCACATTTCTATTTATACTCAGCCAGGGTAGTACAGTGTTTGAGGAGGGAAGAAACTACGAACTTTCTTGCACCTATTTGTGGCTGCAAATCCGACCAGCAGCTCTTGCTCTGACTGCCCCGGTATATCCGGTATTCCAGATTTTTAGGGACCTTCTGCATCGCCATCCCACCTTCGATGCACAGAGGGCTCTGGGCCTGCTAGTTCTTACGAGCACGACTCATACTGGATGGCAACATCTCCTGCAAGCCTCTCAAATTACTAGTCTGCACAAGCAGATGCTTTGAGGGGATAAAAGAAGGGCTTAGGCCAGAGACTCGCGGTTCTGCTCTAACACTGGTTCTGTTTGGCTCCAGCAGATGTCACACGATCTGGACAACTGATGCACAGATGCAAGGGAATACATCCCCACGGATATGCTCAGCTTTGCCCCACACTGTAGCCTCATCCCTGCCCCATAGCCTATTCTCATAATAAGACTGCATCCTGGGAGAGGCCCACCTGGATCTCAGGGCGCATACCTTATTTCCATCATTGACCTGTACATTAGTATTATGAACAAGTCAACAGGGCACCAGTAACCCCCCCACCCTCCACCTCCTTTTTAACACATTCTGGGCTGCGTTGATAATCTTACTGTAGATATAAGGTATAAAATGAAACCACTTCAGTTGTGCTGGAAGTCTTGCTTTCCTCCTTCCACAGCTCCCAGTGCCTCTTGCAGTCCTCCCCACCCCTTCCCAAATACACAGAGAAATCCGAAATGGAGCCCCTGCCAGAAATTTGCTTTCACGCAGTGCCAAGATGCAGAGAGGAATGTGAGACACAATGCTGAAGAGGAGGATGCCCCAAGTAGGTGCCTTCCCTGGGCCTGTCCCCACACGTAGCGGGGCAGGAATAAGGCAAAAGGGCCTTGAAGTGACAGAAGGTGTGGTTTCCATGTAGGCCTCAGGCCTGGCAGCTGCCTTTTAGAAATCGATCAGCAACAGGGTCTACCTAGAGCAGGGGTTAGTATCTGTGGCCCTTTGGCCTACAACCTAGGCCTAGCATAAAGTGGCTTCAGCTCCTGGGTGTCAAGGAATAACTTGCCTTCAACCACTGCCTGCACAGCCAGTGGAGAGGGATGATGGGGGCTGGAGGCCAAGCAGCCAGCAGGCCACAGACTGCCCACCCCTCACCTATGGAAAAGTGCAACAATAAAAGGACGTGAAAACCAGCACCATCTGAGACAGCAGGGAACAGGGCTCATCAAGCAGAAAAAATAATGGAGGTAGAGCTTTTTATAGCTTCCCACCTAAGGACCAATTCTCATGAAACTTGTTACAGCATGTATTTTTATTTTTATTATTTCATAAAAATTAGAATCATAGCAATAAAATAAACTTCTTTAGATGGTATGTGTAAGCTTTAAAAGACTAATTGGAAAATTGTTATGAAAATTGTTCCACTTCCTCAGACAGTGTGGAATTTCCAGGAGACGTTCTTACCTGAGCTTTGTTCCCTAGGGAAAGAGGTGGGCTTATGGCATATTTGTAATATCTGAGTCCATTTACAAATATGCACATTCAGCAGGAGCAGAGGAGGGATAGCTTGACCATTGAGCAACAGTAAAAGCCACTCTTTCCACGTGAGATCCCAGGGAGAAGTACCTTTACGTCCTCCGATACTTTATGCATCTGCAGCTCAAAGTTCAGCTCTTTCCTCTGTGTTAGCCATTGCAGTGCCATGGTTACAAGTCAAAATAGCCATAGGAGTTTTCAGAATCCCAGCACCAATGTCAGAAACTTGCCCCAAAGTCAAAACTGGGACACTGAACTTGGAGTGGAAAGAACCAGCCAGCTGCTGGTCTGAGGTCACAAGGGCAGCCCTGGGGATGGGCTGCTAGGCATGGAGAGGGCAGGGGACAGGCTCAGCCAACACTCCTTCCCTTGAGCTCCAAGGAGAGGCATTGCAATGGCCCAGACCAGCCATCTAAGCACCCTGCATGGGCGGAGGGGGTGTGGGAGCTGCCCTTGCCTCCTCGCTCCTGTGCCATGCATAGGATGTCTGCAGGCTTCTGAGTCTGGGGGTTAACAGGCAGCCTCAGTGAGATGCTTCCTCTGCTGGCTCAAATTGGGTTGCCCTTATTCCTCGGAGCACACACACTTCCTCCATTCAGGACTGGCTCTCCCATTAGGCAGAGTGAGGCAGCTGTCTCAAACGGCAGGTGCTGGGAGGCAGCAAGGAGCAGTGAGTTGATGGAGGGCAGACGGGTGGCGCCATGCAGGCTGCCCCACTCGTACCCCCCCCCCCACTGGTGGCTCCCGGCTGCATTTAGGCTCCTCATAATGCAAGCATGGTAGAAGGATTCAACAGCCAGTCATGCTGGAGTGAGGCATGGAGTTGGGTGCCGCCTTGTGCTTCGCCTAGGGCAGCAAAATGGCCTGGCCCGGCCCGGCCCAGACTATACCATGCTTAGCTGCGGGAGGGAAGTAGGCCCTCCGCACTGTTCTCTGGTTAGCTTCTCCAGCGCCTGGTTTTCCAGAGAGGTCTCTGCACCACCGAGCAATCTTCTAATGATGAGTTCCAACTAAGAAGCATCAGCTGAATATCCCAGGCTGCTAGCATTGCTTTGTCAGGTCCACGATGCTGGAAAGCCTTTGCCTTTAGCCTGAAGGCCAATGGCAGTGATTGCTTCTGTTCAAGCTGCTGAAAGGAAGCCAGTCCATTAAACTCTGCCTTGTGGATCTAAGGTGGAGATGGGTGTGTGTGGTCATGTCATAATATAGGGCAGCCTTGCCCAAGCCTGCACCTGCCAAAAGCATCAGATTACGGCTCCCATCATTAACCCCCAGGTGACATGGGGTGATGGGAGTTGCAATCCAACCCATCTGGAGATGGAAAGGCTACGATAGCCAGCCACAACCTTCTGTCTCTTTCATGTTCTGCATTGTGTGCTTTTTTTGGATGTGCAGCTAAGGGAGTGAGATATGGGTAGGGCGGATGTAGGGAGGCTGGATACAAAAGGGGGCAGAGTTCTTGCTCTTCCCATACTGGTACAGAAGCGAGGATTTCAGCAGATGTAGCTCATCAAGGAAGCACAGGACAGGTCCTCTGACCTCTTTTGCTTGTGACCACCCCACTGCTATGGGAAGTTGTGAGTGTAGGAATCTGCTTTGTATTGAGTCGAACAGCTGTTCCCCGTAGCACAGAGTTGCTTCCAGCTGCTCTGCATGGTCTCAGGTAGACATTTTTCTCAGCTAGAAAGGGGAGGACTGGCTATTTGCAAGGACACATTAATCCTCAGAAGAGCCCAGTGTGGTTTCCAGCTTGTGCCTTGGCTTGTTGAACAGGGAGAGTGTGCATTCCTCTGCATGTTTTCTCAGATGTATGCACTCCCTCCCATTAACATGCAGGAAACAAATGCTTATTGTTGCTGTTGTTGCATTTCAAAGTGCACACTTTAAAAAAGCATTTTTCCGCACATGACCACAAATCTGGAAATTAGCAAATCTTGTTTGAAAAAGAGGTACTCCCACTGGTATTTGGAATTATGGACAGCTTATGCTGAGATGGTTTGCAAACTGCAACCAAATTTGGTATTCTTAGCCTCATCAGGTAATGCAAGGATTGAACCAGGGGCCTTCTTCATGCAAACAATTATGCTCTACCACTGGCTCAAGCATTTGTCAGTGGTGGGGTGGCCCTCAGCAAATGGCCCACCTTGCCTACCCTTGATGCTGCCCTACTCAGAAGAAAGCCCACTGAGACTTAGGGTGGGTTTGCATGACATGAAAAGCACTGGGTTTTTTAACTTGTTTTGGTCTGCCATATTGTCCAAACCCATCACCGCTCGTGCCTAGTGTCTAGGCAACTATCAGACGCACCCCCACTCCTGCCATCTCCCGCCCTAAAGGTCTTCTCTGTACCAGAAGCAGACAACCAGCTTCTCAGCACTGGGAGAAGAGCAATTGCATGAGTGAGCCACTTCACTCTGGCATGTGCCAAGGGGCAGAGGGGGCATCCACCGAGCAGAGCAGCATGGCTTGCTTCTGCAGCACTGCTCAGCGGATTCCATCCCCTTTTTCCAGTGTGGATCAGGCAGCCCTCTGGCATGTGCCAAGGGGCAGAGGGGGAATCCACAGAGCAGCATGGCTTGCTTCTGCAGCACTGCTCAACGGATTCCATCCCCTTTTTTCCAGTGTGGATCAGGCAGCCCCTTGAGCGGTCTCACTTGGAACAGGAAGGGAGCGTCCTTCACCAGCTCTTTGTCCCTTCTGCTGAGCTTCAGGGCATGAGCTCAGCTCACATGCAAAACTGTGAGTCATCTTGTTCCTCCCCATAGTGCTTCCCAGAATAGCACCTGAAAGAGGGAAGAAAATGGCAGATGGGAGGAGTTATCTTCATCTTTCAGGCACATCTATGCAATACCCTCCTCCAAAAAAAAAAAAAAAAAAAAAAAAAAAAAC
>NW_025335954.1:537368-613596 GCF_004798865.1 Varanus komodoensis
GTTCTATACAGGATTGCAGATCCAGGCCCTTAGCTGCAGTATAATCCTTGTAGAGAAGATAGATCTGACTCGCGAAAGCATGCCTGGGAGAAACAGCTTGCAAGTTACACTACTCATAGTAACTTCCTTCACCTCCATAGGGAGGCACTATTAGCATTTTGAGGACCAGACTTCTGATTATATTTTGACTATAAGACAAAGTAAAAAAAAATAGCAAAGGCCAATCTGATCGCTGAGTGACAAGAAAAATGAATGAATGAATGAATGAATATCAACCAAAAGAAGAAGACACACCACCCTTTCAAGGCCACAATACTTCTAAGCATTTAATTTTTATTAGGGGATGAGGTGCATTTCTTTGTATGGCAGGATCAATTACTTTGAGTATTCAAAAATATTCCTGTTTTGTAAAGTCATAGAGTCCCGGGACTCACTTCATTCAGGCACAGCAATTGCTTGGAAATAAGTGAAAGTGTTTGCTGTGTATGTCCTTGGAGTGGAAACCCAACAATATGAAAATTCTGAACTATCCTTCCAATAACTTCCCAAATTTGCAATGTCCTAGTCTTTCCCTCTTTTGCTTAGGAGTGGAAATCGCTTTCTACAGAGCTCTGTGCATTCAGACAAACACTTGTTTGTTTCTTGCTTCAAACAGATTTTGGGGTGGCATTTTTATCTCTGATTTATACAGCACTGTAAAAAGGGGGAAAGGGCTTTCTCTGTGGTAGCCCCCCATTTCTGGAACAGACCAGCCCACCCGGCAACAGACTTGTCATCTTTCTGGTGCCAGATTAAGATGAACCTTTAAGCCTTGGTAGCCTTTCCCAGCCACACGTTTTCCAAACTGGTAGGATGCAGCTGATTTAGGAGCTTTTTAATGGGCAAGTGGCACAGGATTAGGCTTCGGAGATCACCTGATTCAGATGTCCAGAGGGGCTCTGGCCAGTGGTGCTACATGCCTGCAGCGCCCTCTGCTGGCCAGTGCCCCTGGTAGTGGAAAGAACAGAGGATCAACGGAGAATAAACTAAGTCAACAAGATCCCAGAAGAAGCTGTGGTACCTTTGGGCCAAACTCCCACTGACATGGGTGATCAATGACTGGCTGCTTTTTAGACAAAGCAACGATGGCAGCAAGTCCAGCCACAGAAGTCTACTTTGAGCAGCCGGCTTATCATAGCAGGAGCAGCAGTTCACCTTGCTCAATTAGCAGTTTGCAAAGGGAGCGAGGCCGGGGTGGGCACCTTGAGGCCCTCCAGATGTTTTGGCCTACAACACCCATCATTCTTCACAATTGGCTATACTAGCTGAGGCTGATGGGAGCTGTAGAATAAAACATCTGGAGATTCACAGGTTGCCTAGCCTAGCAGTATGGCTTTGATTAAGCAAGAGGATAATCCTTTTTGACAATCTTCTAATCAAAATAAGAAATGCCACTGAATTCTCCCATGCTGGAGCAGGCCAAGGGCTTACTAGCATCTGCCACATTCTTCTTGTGAGGCTAAATTATGCAGAAGCTGTTCAGAAGATTCAGCAGGCATGAGAACATTCCAGAGGTCATTTTTGAGTATGTGGGTCAAAAATGTGGGTCCTTCAAAACTCTTCCAGAGTTGAACTGGGTTGTTTCTCTACCCTCTCTATATCACATAAAATGAATGAACTCAGCATGGGCCAAAAGCTTCAGTACAAATGCTGCCCTCCAAATTGGTGAAGCCATGTGAATGCCATGCAGAAAAATGTGAGAGGAGGCCATTTCATGATTAGAACCATGTCAAATTTAAACACATGGGAAGCTGTCCTACAGCTGCTGGCGTGGGGGAAGGAGTCAGCCATGCTGGGCCGCTCCTGCAGCCCACATCTCTGGCGGGGCCCCACTGCCACCCCATGCGTCCTCTGGGCATCCCACTGCTCTTGCCTGTCCATCTGCTCTTCCCAAACCCACAGCTAATGATACAAGTGAAGAGGGCAGTTTTGCTGCTTGGCTCAAGCGGGAGGGGGTAAGTGGGGAGGAGCAGGTGGGTCCTGCAGGGTGGGGGGTCCTTTCACAGCATCTTGAGCAGGTGAATCGGCACTGTGCCCTTACACCAAGCCAGATCATGATGGCGCGGTCTGGTCCTCTGCTGTCTACACTGACTGGCAGTGGTTCTCCAAGATTCCAGAGAGGAGTCCTGACTTTCCATCCCAGAAAGCACATGCTGGGGTATAAAGGACACTGAACTGAGTGAATATTGGTCTGATCTGGCAAGCAGAAGGCTGTAGGCTAGTTTCTTTAGCAAGAACACATTCCTGGGACTAATCCAGAAACATGGTTTATAAACGTTAGGCAAATAAAGTAAATGAATCATCTATATTAGTCTTACTGTTCACTATTTTAAGATTCTGTATATGCACTTGTGTTTTGAAAATTAAAACAGAACAATAATCCAAAAGTATCAGGCCACAAAAGGTAGCCTATTGATTGTGTCCTACAGTATTTCTCTGTTAGTGGTTAGAAGGTGGAATGGGGACTTTGGGGATCCAAGTTCTAGTCCCCACTCAGCCATGCAGCTCACCGAGTGATTTTGGGCCAGTCACTGACTATTCTACCTCACAGGGTTGTTGGGAGGATAAAATGGAAGAGGGGAGAATGTTCATGCATGCCACCTTGAATTCCTTACGGTTGGGGGGCGGGGAGGGAGGGCTGAGATGGAAATGTGAATCAGGTAAGAAATATCTGTAGATTGAAACCTCACCCACCCACCCCCAGAATACATACAGACATGTCTGATTCCATAGTTCCCTGTTGTTGATATCCAGTTGGTATCCTTTGTGTCCTTCTGTGAACTAAAAAATAAAAGTCCTAGCACATACATCACCTTATGTGCTGGAGAATCAAAGGGATCAACCTTTACAAAACACATGGGCTTGCAGTTGTGCTACTGGAAGAGGGAATTTCCCCTTTCTCTTCCTTTTGTCAAACCAACCTAATGGTAACCTATACAAACCAACCTATAACACTTATAAGGGATGCAGGTGGCGCAGTGGTTTAAACTGCTGTGCTGCTGGGCTGGTTGATCAAAAGGTCGCCGGTTTAAATCCGCACAACGGGGTGAGTTCGCATTGCTCAGTCCCAGCACCTGCCAACCTTGCAGTTCGAAAGCATGCAAATGCAAGTAGATAAAAAGGTGCCACTTCGGTGGGAAGGTAACAGCGTTCCGTGCACCTCGGTGTTTGGTCATGCTGGCCACATGACCATGGAGAATGTCTGTGGACAAATGCTGGCTCCCTCGGCTAGGAAACAGAGATAAGCACCGCCCCTTAGAGTCAGGCATGACTGCCCTTAATGTCAAGGGGAAACCTTTACCTTTAATAACACTTATATCATAATGGATGGCAAAACAGAACAAAAACATTGTGTTTCCTTTCCACAATTCAAGGTAAAACTGTTGAGGAGCTTGGAGGACCCAGGTAGACACTGGACACTGCCTGGGATATCTGAACATTCAAGCACTCAAATACGTGGTGCGTGCATGCCAGACTCCGTCGAGAAACCACCTGTTTCTAAAGAGTGTGGTGCTGCTTTCCTCTTCGGTCACTCCAAGACCTGCATGTACACCTCCTTGCACATTGTTCTCTGTGTTGCCATGTACTTCACATTATAATTCCATTCTGATTAGTAAGAACCACTCCATGCCTGTCCTCCATTCTGTGCTGAGCATCCTGTTTTTCTCGTCCTGCCCTCATGATAACACAAGAACTTACAAAAACATCAATCCAATTTTTTATACCTATACTTAAAAATTCATAAAGGAAGTAAATTTTCCTGCAAGAAACTCACCAGTCTATTATCTATCAATCAGTCAACACTTTCAGCAGTTGCCAGAACTTTAAGTAATAGTTGGCTTATGTGATTTTCCAATAACAAGCCCAGATCATTTTGGAGCAACCAAGAGACTTTGCAATGATAACCTCACCAATAGGTCTAGTAACAATATTATGGAGTGCTTGTGTTCACAATTCCAGACAGCCAGCATCTTTCACTGATACTCCATTCCTGGAGAAGCTGGCAATGTCTGTGTCCATCAGGTTCCTCATTCAGTGCAGCATCTCTTAACAGTTTTTGTGCTGCTGTCCATGGTGCTGAACTCCATCACGGACACAAGTTCGCCACCATGAAGCATCATGGGGAGCTCCTACAAAGCTGAAAAGAAAAGCTGCTGTAGAATGAGAAGCCCCACAGACACAGAAAGCATAACTCTTCATGCTCTATCCCATCCCATCCCATCCTGCTTTCTCACCCTGCATCACCCCCACATCAGTCACCCAGCAGCATGCTGTACCCATCAAGCATACTAAGTGCTCACAGGAAGGTTTCAGTTCCCCTCATCTATTTTAAAGCGCCCTTCCCAAGATGAGCCCCCCATCCCTCCCTGTATGCAAACTATGGGATCCCTGGAAGCCCACTGGCATCTTTTGCATAGGAATGATGCTGTTTCATCTACATATATTTCCACATGCAGCATGAAGGTGCTTCTGGACAAAAAACTATGGGCCCTAGAAATCTAAAGGTATTCCACAAATGTTCTCTCTTATCTCATTTGCTGTTGCAATTGTTGTTGATAATCTTGCTGTTTTTAAAAGGGATGGAAGAAGTAGTGGGGAGGGCAAAGCAGTAAAATTGCCAATTCAAAACACTGACTGAATGTTGTTCAAATAATATGAGAAGCCATGGTGGGTTTTTACCATTATTGGTCTCTCATGTTGTCTGAACTCAGGCACTATTTCACCAAATTTGCCTTTAGAAGGTATAACAAACATTGGTTTGTTCTATAGCTTCTCTGTACCACCATGGTTGGTTGTGCTGCCTGAATCTAGGATCAGCTGGAAATGAGAAAGATGGCTGGTTTGGGTGCTCATTCTCCAGGATTGTTGGCTGGACTTCAGAGGAATTGAAAACAGAATGTGAAGCTGAACTGGGGGTGGGGGGGCTGAGAATGTGGGCCACTCTGGGGCACTGAGATGAGAGGGGCAGAGATGCTTCCCTCAAGGCCAGGCTCCCTAGGTGGGCAGGCTGTCCCCTGGAATCACCGAGATGTGCAGCTGGCAGGAGGAGACTCGGAGCAGAAGAGTGTCTCAGCCACAGACCAGGCGGCCCTGGCTCTTGACACCCTGACCCAGCATCAGCAGAGAAGGGCAGCCCAAGTGGGATTGGCGTGCAGGGACAGGGTGCTACAGACAGGGTGCGACAGCAAGCAATGTCAGCGGCTGAGTCTGGGCATGCCAAGGACAGGGCCTCCAGCTTCCAGCATCCCTCGAGGTGGCATGCTGGCTGGGTCTGCCGGGACCTGGAGGCCTTGTTTGTGTGAATTCATGCACTGATGAAGTGCTGCAGCTCTCACAGGTCTGGGCCCACCCCTTTCCCAGGATTCCTTAGTCTCCTCATCCCCTTCCCAGAAACACTGCAAGACAAAAGAGATGTCGTTTTAAGGCCATTTCTAGCAGCTATGCTGCTGGGGGTGTTCCTTCTAGTCTGTGCATGGACTTCTTGGGCATGACCTAGGTTGGAATGGGACCCGACTTTGTTGTGGGGGGAGGACCTTCCAAGAGCCAGCTGTGGGGTGGGGGGTCATGCGCCTCCTCTGGTGCAAAGAAAGGACAAAGCTGCTAGAAACAGTTTGACAGAATGCATTTTGGCTCCCAGAATCTTCTTGGAGAAAATCATTCAGTCCTCTATGGCAAATCTGAAGACCAAAACCAGGTTGTATGCAAGGACGAGTGTGATAGAGTGAGTGGAGGACTGGGGCGGCTTTGGAGGTCCAGTCCTAGCCCAACTCAGCCATGTAGCCTATCAGCCTATTCTAACACACAGGTTGGTGCTGCAAGGATAAAATGGAACGCAAAAGATCTTTGGAAACTGTCTTGAGTTCCATGTAAAATGCAAGAAGCCCAGGAATCAAAACCCAGCAGGGACCAATCCCAAGTTCTGCACCTAAGAAAAAGAAACCACATGCACCTTTGCAAGATGGGGCTACTTGGCTCAACAATACTGCAAGAGAGAAGGACCTTGGAATCGTTATAGATCACAAGGTGAAGATGAGTCAACACTACGATGTGGCTGCAAAAAGCTATTTTAGGCTGCGTTACTGGAAGGCTCACCTCTGCATCACATGAAGTACTAGTTCCCCTCTACTCAGCACCATTTAGGCCCCATCTGGAATACTGAGTCCAGTTCTGGGCAACACAGTTTGAGAAAGACCCAAAGGGTCTGGGTTTTGTTCCTGGTGTCTTCATGAAGGGCTGGAAAAGACTCCTGTTGAAACCCTGGCAGGCCACTGCTGCCAGTCAGAGTAGGCGGCAGTGACCTGGATGGATGCAGGCCTGACTCAGTAAACAGCACCCTTCTGACTTTCCTTTCCATCCAAAAACTGGTGTTAAGAGGCAGCACTTGCAGCCTTGAAGATGTGGAACATCTACCTCAGCATGAGATGCCTCAGGTGTGCCAGCAATTATTGCTGTGTACTCTTTAAGCACACAATATGCCCTCTCATGTGGCGTGTGCTTTGATACAAGAAAAAAAATGTGCTCTGTCAATTTTCTAATTTTACACCTTCAGCCCCAGGCACCTGGCATGACATGCAGCTGACCTCTCCGAATTATGGCTCCCTTGCAGAGCACATACTTTTCAAGAATGCTGAGCTCTCAGACACAGATTGCTCCTGTGAAATTGACAGATCACAGAGATGTTGGGGCTTGGCAGATGCAAAGGCAGAGACATGTTCAACCTCTTCAAAATCTTGCTTAAAGTCTACTTTCCGTGCTCCTCTTCCTGGATTCCATGAGAATTTATCCATTTCTCAGCAGTGCAATTGTAGTAAATCCTGTTTTGCTAAAGCTAAATAAACTGTGAAAGGCAAAATCCCGTATTCCAAAATTGCTGGCATCTGTCCTGGGTATTGCAAAGCCAGAGTTGAGCAGCATCAAACACCTTCTTGAGGACTTCAGGAACAAGTGCAGCCACCTGCCTCTCTCTCTTTCCACACAGGATCATGTGCCTTTCCCATCATGTGCACAGTGGGAAAAGCACCATGGAGACACAGGCTTTGCATCTCCCAGAGAGCAGATGCGGCCCGGATGGAAGTGACACGCAAAGTCGAGTCATAGGCAGCTAGTGCAATGGCTCCCATTAGCCAAGAGGAAGCTGCTTCCACCAGGACTCCCCAAGCGGCACGTGGGACTTTCTGTTCCCATTTTAAGCCCATGGGGAAAGTCCTGTTGCGAGAACCTGAGGCTCTCTAGGTTTCCTCACAGCAATGAATGTTTGGCTTCTTCCGGCAAGGCAGCCTCTCCGAACAGCTGTGGGAGGAATCCTCTTGAGTTGCCAAGCCCTCGTTCTCTTCTACCACACACAGAGAAAGGAGGGGGACAGACGAGGCAGCTTCCCTTAAATCAGCTTCCCTTAAATCAACAGGTATTTATGTATTACTCATTATTTATTTCAAACATTTATATCTTATCCAATACTGAAGGTTGCACGATGGTGATACAATAAGCAGAACACGTAGAATATAAATATACAATAAAACCAATCATTAAAACAACCTTAAACCTTAAAATATAGGGGAAATGGAAAGGGCTTGGCCTGGCACTGTAATGAATAAAGGGCGATTCATTTCAGCGCCGGGTGCAACTCTGTAAAAAATATGTTCCAGATACAGGGCACTGCTGCAGGCTTGGGAAGGGGGAGCACGAGAGGCCCAAGCCTCTACACACCAGGTGAGACCCAGCAAGGCCAGAACTTGACCTGGGAGGCCTCTCTAAGCTGCAGGGCCGCCCTTCAGTGCTTAGGCTTGGGCTTCCCAACCTTGATGCCTTGCTGCCAGCCCTCACTGCACGAGCAACACAGACACGTGTGGACATGCACCCACTCGCCGAGGAGCACCGCCTTCGGGTCCTGTCCCTACAGGAAGGCTGTATGTGTTGTGTTGGGTCTCTCAGCTTCAGGTGCATTCACTTCTGCAAGAACGTGGAATCCTGGAAGCGAGTCAGATGCAGCTTCAGCAACAGGGGCAGATCCCCTCAGGAGAAAGTCTGGAAGCATTTTTCGAAGCTTACATCAGTGACCTGTGGTGACCGGACATTGGAATACCCAGGGGAAAATGGACCAACATGCAAAACCTTGTCGAGGACTCCCAGAACAAGTACAGGCTCCTCTCTCTCTCCCGCAACCTCTTTGATTCTTGGCTAATGGGTGCTTAGGAAGGGATTGCCTGACATGCTTTAAGGTAGGTGGCTATCTGCTGCCCATGTCCTAAAGCAAATATTGTTGTCCTCAGCGCCAGGTATGAAGGTGTGATCAACCAGTGCACAGCGGCAGGGAATTGGTCTGCAATGCTCAGGGTGAGTAAATGGGTGGATTTCACAGGGGAAATTGTCCCAGGGGAAGTGCTGTGCTGCCAAAGGAGAGCAGAGCAGGAATGCTGTGAATGGTCAACCGTCTCTTTAAAAGAGATCTGTGTGATTTTGTATTTCATTTAAAAACACATGTTAAGGGTTTTCACCATATGGAGGTATCCTTCATTGTTAATGAAGTCAGTAGCCTTAGCCTATGGGAACTTCTGACACAGAAACAACCATGTAGGGCAGAATTCTCAGCCACTCTCTGAGTTGCTCACTCCACAATCATCCACATGTAGGCAGCCATGTTGCCCTAGAAGCTCAACAACTGTGCCACCACATTGCAGCTGAAAATATCTTGCCTTTTTAAAGGATCTGGTTCCTTCCATAATGAACAACGGGGAGCTGGAGGCAATCACAGAAACCTTATCTGAAGACACCGCTTTCTTAAGAAGCATATATTATTATTATTATTATTATTATTATTATTATTATTATTATTATTATTATATTATTATTACTATTATTATTATTATTATTATTTCTATACCACCCATAGCCAAAGCTCTCTGGGTGGTTCACAACATTGAACAGAGGTGTATATACAACATATACAGAGGTGAGGAATATTTCCTTCTTCTTTACCCTTGATGGTTCCTTTACTGCAGGTATTTTATTGGAACACCACTGAACAGCTGCTTACACATCGTCCGTAGTGTGTCCCAACCATTCTGTGTAAAGCTGGGCATGTCAGATGAAGCCTCCCCTCCCCTCCCCTCCCCTCCCCTCCCCTCCCCACCAAGCATTCCCCAGATGAGTTGCTCTAAGAAATGGGCAATGTCTTCACACCTTGAAAGGGCTGCAATTAGGAAAATTCAGACTGCAAATCAGTCTGTGTCTGCTCAGAAAAAAGTACATGCAGAAACTCCTAAAAGAGCAAAATCAGAGGCAAAGGGAGCGTGTGTCTTAGTTCGGTAGGAGCCAGAGTTTGGCCATCCTCATGATGTGGGTTGGGAATCGGCAGAGGGAATGGAGCTGAATGCGTAATGAAATTTTCTGACTGTATATTCTTGGGTCTTTTCCAGCTCGGTGTTCGGGTCTGAGGCACATTTGAGGCTTTTTTGATGGGGAAGCACCACCACCTGGACTAGGACAACAGTGTTGCTGAACTCAAAGCCCAATTTGAAGGGATTCCACCCTCCCTGCCACAATCCCAGCAAGACTTGCTCGACCCTCCCGCCTCCGCTTGCATCCCGTTCGCCTCCCAGCTGGCACCAGCACCAAATAAACCAATGCAATCCTTGCCCTGGTCTCCGTGTGGCTTTTCCCCGAGTCCACCCGGGTCTTTGTGCCAGACCCAATGTGGCATCTGTCACACCATTGCCCTTCCATACAGCAGCCACACGTACATCACTACACATGTGTGTGGCCTCCTCTGCAGTGGGGGACTGAAAGGTGAAGCACAGCAGCAGAAGCAAGTGAGGATGGCTCTGCCCAGGGCCAGGGGATGCTGGGGAAACCAGCACCATGCTGCAGCCGTTGGGGGTGCACGCCACGGGTGCATGCACAGCCCCACATAGCATGCCAGCCAGCAACTACAGAACCAGCCAGGGCCCGACGGGCAAGGGGTTCGCTCAGGCATCCTGCTACCAGTTGCTCAGGCCTGGGTTGTGATTATGCTCTCCGAATCCGGCCCTTCTCCTTCTGTCAGACCTCTGTGTGGGCTTGGCTCCTGCAAACTCAAACACCTGGCTCCAAGTCGGACTTCTGGCCATGGCAAAGCAGGCCAGAGTCCAGGGGAGGGGTCAATCTGTACTCAGGGCTCTGCACACTAGCGCCCCAAACCAGGAGTGCGAGGAGCAGGCTCAGTTCCCTCTGCCACAAAGTCGCTTTCTGAAAAGGCACAGCCTGTGCCGCAGCCCGGCTGCAGCCCCGTGCTGAACCTTCCAGAGCAGCTCCCAGGGTGGCCCTGCGGCAGGTGCGGGGTCAAGGTTGGCAACAAGCACCTTTGCCACCAGGGTCTCCAGGATGATGGGCCAAGGGGTAGCCCAGACAGTGACCCGACTCTTCGGAGGGACTGCAACCCCATCCCCATAGGCAACTAGCCTGCCCCCGGAGACTGGGCTCCTTTCACGCAAGGATGCGCTTCCCAGGATCCAGCTTTACATTATTGACCAGAGAAGATCAGTGACTGAAGGGAAGGGGAGGGCCACACGTGATGCCGGGAAATACAGAGTCCCCTGTAGTGATGAAAAATGTGTTTCATGGGCGTACACATTTGGGAAATCTTGATTTCATTCGGCAGGTAATACGGAAACTTCCAAAGCTGGGGGAATTTCATATAGCTGTAGCATCATTGGCCTGCCAGACTCTCCCCGAGACCGAGCTTCCAAGAGAGGGGAAGCCACTCTCTTTGCCCCACACAGAAATAGCATTTTGCAAACAACAGAAAGGCTGCAATGGAGGCACGGGCTCTCCATCTCACAGGGGGTGGACACGGCCCTGATGCAAGCAATGCCCCGAGCTGTGTTACAACCAGCTAGTGGAAGGGCACATCCACCCGCACTGCCAAGATGCTGCCGACACTGCCAGGGCTTCCCAAAGGGTGCTGGGGACTTTCCATTCCACTTCTGAGCCTTTGCTGTAACTCCTATTGAAAAAAGTGAGGGGCCTCTTGGGTCTTCTCAGGAATTTATGCTCACTTTCTTAGGGCAAGACAGCCTCCTCAAACAGGTACGGGCCAAAGCATCTTGACTTTTCCAGTCCTCCTCTTCTTCTACCAGACACGCACGCGCCAACTCAGAGAGAAAAAACGAGAGAAGCCACCGCTCAGGTTCTCTGCGATCGATCAGCAGGTAGGGGCAGGGCTCACAGCTTCTCAGATCCCCCAAACTGACCGCAGCCATGTGGACACCCTGTGGCTACCACCCTTCCTTGGGCTCCCCTGCTGTCAGGGCTCCACTGCCAGGAAACACGCTTGCTGCCAACAGGTGTTTGCTGTGCAGAAGGCAGCGGGGGCTGATTCTTGGGGCAAGCCCCTCACACAAGCTGCTTGCCATGTCGAGCTGGGGCCACACTGGTGGAGCATTCTGGCACGCTTCCTGTTTGTGCAAACTCAAGCTTCCTCAATGTCGCAATTGTATGTGCAGCATCCAACAATTTTTTCCTGCCCACGTAGCTCCTTTGGGCCATCAGGCAATCCTCAAACTAGTGCTCCCACTGACTTTGAACTTTTTGTGACCATGAGCATAGCCTTTCTGTTTTCTTTCATGTCCTGAATCAGAGTGGGTTTTTTTCCCTCTATCATCACACACTCAATAAAGCAAGCCAAACAGGTCAAGTCCTTGTTAAAAGAACCCAGACTCGATTCAATAATTTATGAAACCGTTTTATTCTATGATTCTGTAATGCAGTTGAAGGTGATTATATCATAACTGAATTCACATTATTTGAACCAGATGTGGTCCCAATTTAGGGCCCATAATGGCTGCCAGCAGAGGCTTCAGCTACTGGGGACCTAAAGAACCTGGCTTCAGGCCCCAGCATCTCCAGGAGGGGCTGGGAAGGACTCATCCTGAAAATCTGGCAAGCCCCTGCTGCTGCAGAGTAGACAGCATTGACCTAGATGGATGGAGGCCTGACTGAGTAAACACTGCCTTTCTGGGCTTTCTTTCCTTCCCGAAGCAGGTGTTATGAGGCAGCACTCACAGCCCTGAAGATGAGGAGTGTCTGTGTGAACAAGAGATGTCTTGGCTGGGCCAGCAATTATTGGTGTGTACTCTTCAGACACACAAAATGCCCTCTCCTGTGGGGTGTGCTTTGATCCAAAAAAATGTGCTCCTTCAATAATCTCAAATTACAATTTCAGCCCCTGGTACCCAGTGTGACTTGCTCCTGCTCTTCCCTAATTTTGCCTCCCATACCTTGCATACATTTGTGCTATGATACAAGAATCCTGAGCGGCTGCAATGCTGAGATTCTGGATGAAGGCATCTCATGGAGAGTAGATATGGCCCTGGTAGAAGTGATGCCCGAAGTTGAGTTGTAGCCAGTGACCCTCCGTTAGCACCACCAAGAGGAAGCTGAGTCCACCAGCCCTCCCCAACTGGCACTTGGGTTTTTCTGTTCCCAATTTAAGCCCACAGGGAAAGTCCTGTCACAAGAATCTGAGGCCCTCTAGGCTTCCTCCCGGCTACCTATGCTCGGTTTCTTTGGGCAAGACAGCCTCCTCAAAAAGCTACAAGCAGAATCTTCTTGAGCTGCCAAGCCCTCATTCTCTTCTACCACACGCAGGAGGGAGGGAGGATGAGAAAGGAAGCACTGCTCAGCTTCCCTTGAATCAGCAGGAATGCACAAGGTCCCCCAGACCTGCGTTCAGCTCAGCTTCTCAACCCCCCAAAATGGACCGCAGCCATGTGGACATCATGGGGTGACAACTCTTCCTTGGGAGTGAGCCCACATCGCAGCCAGCAATGTTGAGGCCCCACTGGCAGAACCATCCTGCCTGCTACCTGGAGACTGCTGGGCAGAAAGCAATGCGGCAGATTCTTGGGGCAAACTGCTGTAGGCTCATCCCAATGATCAAAAGGAAACATGCTTTTGGGGGGCACTTCTGCCTGTTTCAGGGGGCCATTGCTGTTCTGACCAACAGCTTTCTTTAGGCTAGGAGGCTTGGTAGTGGTGGAAATAGTGGCCAGCTGATTCACCCTGATTAGCTTGGGAAACCTGCTCCCTTATGGAAATGGAAGCTTCCATTAAAGCTCAGGTTTACAACCGCAGATTAGAAAATAGTGTTGTCACAAAAGCAGCTGTAAGTTTAATCACAATCTATACAGTGTACATAATTTACATACATATGTAAACTGCAGAAAAGCTTTGTGCGCTTTCTTGCTGCAATAATACAAAAGTATAGATGTTCCCAACGTGTGAAGTGGCATCTAAGCTTCATATGGCAGTTTTGCATTCATTCTGTTTCTACATTCCCACAAGCTGCTAGACTTGGAACAGTATCATAGATACTCCTGGAGTTAATGGTTATACATGCAGCAAGTTCTGAGAACCTCTTTGAAATGGGAAGGAGCCACATGATGAATATGCCATTAAATGAAAACATCTGGAGGCAACTGCCTCCTCACACATGGTCAATTAAAACCAGCACAGTATTGAAGATGGGATACTTGATGCCCGTTGCTCTCTTCGCTGAGAAGAGCTGATAACTGGGACACTGAGCCAGGTCATGGAATGGCAATCCTGGACCAAGCAAACTATTCACAGCTCAATGACAGTGACCTGGTTCACACATACTGAGAAATCATGGCTTCCTGAATGCATCCATTGCTGGGGCTAAGCTGGACTTCTGCCTGCTCCTCCCCATTGCCCCCACTTTTACACACAACTGCAGAACATCAATTTCTGAGTTGGCTGGCATGATGTCTGAACCCTGCATTCTGGCCTGATGAAAGGCAGACACCTGAACCCAAGAACAAATCATGGGTTTGAAAAAACAGATCAAGGCAGAAGTGGTATGTGGATAAAAAGCAATGTGCCCACTCACTCACTCACCCTCAGCAACCCATGCTTTTAACAACCCATGGGCTGTCCTGATATGCAAGCCAGGCCACGGTTTCAGAGAAACAGAACTAAAAACAAAACTCCACGCAGTTCTTTCTTTATAAGGCAATGCTGGCCTATCCCAGAAGAACCAAGAGAAAAAGGTTAAGGAATCAGTAGTATTGGGGGGGGGGGGGCTGTAAGTGTGTTTGCTCAGTTGTCAATAATTTCTCTACATCCAACCTGCTGACCTTCTCAGGTAGGTGCTGTATTTTTCAGCAATGCTTGCATTTTACATTTCCTCCGCTCAAGAGCTTCTTTCTTTTTCCGTGCAATTTCTTCTTGAGAACACCGACTTTTCAGGTCTGTAAAATAAAACATGCATTATGAATCCCACCTTTTCACTATCACCTTCTGAAAGAGTCCAGTTTATCTAGCTCCAAGGTACTTCCATGGTAAGATGCTGCAAGCTCATTCATGATCCACTAGAATCCCATAAGGAAGATGGTCCCATGATTCCTGTCATGTGGTCTGAATGTCTATCATAGCAGAGGGGAAATGAGACTTGTTCCAAGGATGCCCACAATAGCTTTTATTTTAATTTGTTACGGTTCTTCTATTGATGCATTACTTCCAGTATTTCCATTCAAAGAGCACTGACCAGTAGAGCCATATAAACAGGTGTTGAGTGTTTGTACTTAAGTGTTGGGCAACTGAGGAAGACTTGCTTCTTGTGTACCATCTCCTTTGCTGCACAATAGACTCCCTACCTGAGCTGACAGAGATGATCTCCAACTTGATGCTAAGGATCCCCCAGGATGGTAGTTCTAGGGGATCTCAACCTTCATGTTGAGGCTACTCTCTCCAGAGCAGCTCAGGACTTCATGGTCACCAATGGGGCTGTCTCAGCATGTTAGAAGCCCAACACATGAAAAAAGCCACACTCTTGACCTGCTTTTTCAATTGGGCAGGAAGATAGTGGTCTGGAAGTGGGGGGTGGGGTGCGGGTTAATATTAGCCCTGTGTCATGGTCAGATCACTTCCACTTGAGATTTAGACTTTGACTACTCTCTCCTTCTGCAAGGGTGGTGAACCTATTAAAATGTTCTGCCCCGAGAGTCTGCTGGATCCACTTGGTTTCCAGAAGGCCCTGGGAGTTTATCCATCTGATATGGTTGGTGCTCCTGTTGAACCTCGGGGTGCTCTGTGAAATACAGAAATCACCCAAGCACCCTCTTCCCAATTGCAGAGCCCACATGGCTCCATGCTCTACAGCAGAACTGTGGGCGATGAAGGAATTGGGACATGGCTAGAGTGCAAGAGGAGGAAAACCCAGGCTGAATCTGACTGAACATGGGTAAGAGTTCATCATCAAGCCAGCTCCATGGTGGTGAAAGCAGCAAAGAATGCTTTCTTCTCTACCAGCATTACATCCTCTCAGTGCCGTCAAGTGGAGCTGTTTGGAGTGGTTCATGGCCTTTTACATGTCAGCCCTAAAGAAAATTCAACAGAAGCCTTGGCAGCCCACTGTGACAAATCTGCACATCACTTTGAGGATAAAGTCACTCAGATCCATCACAAATTGGACTCCACATTTGATGTAGTCCTATCAGTGGAGGCATCCAGTGCACTGTCTGGGCCCATTTTATAGGGTAAGTTTCAACTGTTGAAGCCTCATGAGGTGGACAAGTGGCTTGGACAAGTTTGGCTACCACCTATACTCTTGATCCTTGCCCCTCATGGCTGCTCATCTAAGTCCAGGCAGTTGGAAACGCCTTTTTTGAAGGAGATGCTGGTCCTGTCTCCAATAATAGAGGCAGTGATCAGGCCTTCTGGAAGACGGCAAACCTGGACCCAGAAGATATTAACAACTATTGGCAGGTGGCCCACATTCCCTTCCTGGGCAAGGGGATAGAACAGGTGGTGCCTGGGGAGTTCCATGCACTCTTGGAGGAAATGGATCATCTGATTCCATTTCAGCCAGTTTCAGACCCGGTTCTGGGACTGAAGCTGCCTTGCTCACCCTGTGGGATGACCTCTGCTGGGAGAAAGACAGAGAGAGTACATCCCTGTTGGTTCTCCTGTACCTCTCAGCAGCTTTCAATACCATTGACTACAGTACCCTTCTAAAGAGGTTGCTTGGGATGGGAGTTGGAGGCAATGCTTTGTAGTGGTTCCACTTCTATCTGACTGGCCAATTCCAGAAGGTGTGACTGGGGAATATAGTACCACTGTCCCATGGCTTTTATACCACTGAGTAGTGCAGGGCTCTATCTAACCCCATGCTGTTCAACATCTGCATGAAACCACTGTGAAATGCCATCTGGGGGTTTGGGCTGAAGGGTCATCAGTACACTGATGACATTTAACTCTACCTCTCATTTACATCTGACCCAAGTGGGGCAGTCAAGATCTTAAACAGGTGCCTGTCTGGAATGATGGGCAGGATAGGGATGAATAAATGAAAGCTTAATCCAGCTTAATACTGATGTGCTATTAGTAAGGGGAGCCCTGATTCAGGGGGATGCCATCCACCCTGTCCTGGATGGGGAGGCACTTCCCCAAAGGATGAGGTCCAGAGCCTGGGGGTGCTCTTGGACATCTGAGACTCAGGTGACATTTGTAGCCAGGAGCACCTTCCATCAACTTTGGTTGATTTACCAACGATGTCTCTATCTGGACAGGCAGAACCTAGCAATGCCAATCCACATACTGGTAACCTCACATTTAGCCTATTTTCTTGGGCTCCAAGGTCACCACAGACAGTGACTGCAGCCAAGAAATTAAAAGATGCTTGTTCCTTGGGAGGAAAGCTATGGCAAATCTGGACAGCATACTGAAAAGCAGAGACATCACCATGCCCACAAAAGTGCATATAGTCAAGGCTATGGTTTTCCCAGTTGCAATGTATGGCTGTGAAACTTGGACCATAAGGAAGGCTGAGCGCCGAAGAATTGAGGCCTTTGAACTGTGGTTCTGGAGAAGACTCCTGAGAATCCCTTGGGCTGCAAGGTGATCAAACCAGTCAATCTTAAAGGAAATCAACCCTGACAGCTCTTTAAGAAGGCCAGATACTGAAGATGAAACTCAAGTATTTTGACCACCTAATGAGAAGGAACAACTCAATGGAGAAGATCCTGATGCCAGGAACGAATGACAGCAAAAGGAGAAGGGGACAACAGAAGATGAGGTGACTAGATGGAGTCACTGAAGCAGTGGGTATGGGCTTGGGCAGACACCGGGGGATGATGGAGGATAGGAGAGCCTGGAGGAATGCTGTCCATGGGGTTGTGATGGGTCGGGCACAACTTTGCGACTTAACAAAAAAAACAAAAACCACCACCACCACCAATAAAGCAATCAAACAAAAACCACAATGCACTCTACTTGGGCCTGCCCTTGAAAACAGGCTGAAAACTTCAGCTGATACAGAATAGGGGAAACTCATCTACTGAGGGGAACAAGTGGATATGAACTTTAGCCCGGTGCTATATCACTTGCACTGGTTACCAATTGAAGTGCAGGCCCATTTTAAGGTGCTTACGCGAATGCATAAAGGCCTAAATGGTCTTCTCCCATGAACACCTATCTGAACCCTTATATTACCTTCGGAGGATAAATCACAAAAGATAGGGCGATTGGGAATCCCTAACATAATCCCATGTTAGGGATTGGGAATCCCTAACATGGACCAGGTACCGCCGGGGTACCTGGTCCAGCACCGACCACGCCTGGAGGGGAGGGGAGGGGGGTTGCTCTGGTTTATCGAGCTTCTATTTCCCTTCTGGGGCTTCCTGTCCTCTCGAGACCAGGGCTGGAGTGCCTCCACTTGGCGTTGGGCGACCGAGACAGATTGGGGATTCTGTTGGTGTACCGTGCACCCTTCTGCCCAACAGACTCCCTGAGCTGATGGAGATAGTTTCAGACCTGGTGCTGAAGACTCCCAGGATGTTGGTCCTGGGGGACTTCAATTTCCATGCCGAGACGGTTCTAACCAGGGTGGCTCAGGACTTCATGGCCTCCATGGTGGCCATGGGACTGTCTCAACACATCATAGGCCCAACCCATGAACATGGACACACTCTGGACCTGGTTTTCTCGACTGGGCAGGAAGAGGGTGACCTGAGGGTGAGGAGTTTAAGTTTGACGCCCTTGTCATGGTCAGATCACTTCCTCATAAGGTTTGAGCTCGAGAGCGGCCTTTCCCTCTGCAAGGGTGCGGACCCAATTGTATTGGTCCACCCCCGGAACCGGATGGATCCTGATGGATTCCTGGAAGCTCTGGGGGATTTTCTGGTTGACAAGGCTGGTGCTCCTGTCGATGCCCTGGTTGAACTGTGGAACGAGGAGATGACCAGGACTATTGACACGATCGCTCCCAAGCGTCCTCTCCCGCCTGGCAGAGCCCGTTCATCTCCGTGGTATACGCCTGAATTACGGGCGATGAAGCACGTTGGGAGATGTCTAGAGCGTAGGCGGAGGAGATCACGGGGTGATTCTGATCAAACACACTTGAGAGCCCATTATCGGGCCTATGCTGTGGCAGTGAGGATGGCGAAGAAGAAATTCTTCTCCGTTTCCATTGCCTCCTCACAATGCCGTCCGGTGGAACTCTTCCGGGTGGTGCAGGGGCTGATACATCCAGGCCCGAAGATACATCTTGTGCCACCCTCGAAGGCCTGCTGTGACGACTTTGGCAAGCATTTCAGGGAGAAAATCACTCAGATTCGCCATGAGCTTGACTCTGCTATAGGATCAGATTCTACTGGGGAGATGCCATCGACGCCGTTAAGTCCACAATTAATGGATGAATTTCAGTTGTTGCAGCCTGATGATGTGGACAAGGTGCTTGGACAAGTACATCCTACCACTTGCTTACTAGACCCATGCCCATCCTGGCTACTTAAGAAAGCCAAGGACGGGATTGTGACCTGGATCCTGGAGGTGGTCAACGCCTCTTTAAGAGACGGCCGGGTACCTGCCCCTTTAAAGGAGGCGGTAGTCCAGCCAGTCCTAAAGAAGACAGCCCTGGATCCAGAGGTGGCCGTCAATTATAGACCGGTGGCCAACCTCCCGTTCCTGGGCAAGGTGCTAGAGCGGGTGGTGGCAGAACAACTCCAAGCACTCTTGGATGAAACTGATTATCTGGACCCATTTCAGTCCAGCTTCAGACCCGGGTATGGCACTGAATCTGCCTTGGTCGCCCTGTATGATGACCTGTGCAGGGAGAGAGACAGGGGGAGTGCATCCCTGTTAGTTCTCCTGGACCTCTCAGCGGCTTTCGATACCATCGACCATGGTATCCTTCTGAATGGGCTTGCAGGATTGGGAGTTGGAGGCACTGCATGGCGGTGGTTCCGCTCCTATCTCAATGGCCGATTTCAGAAGGTGGTGCTGGGGTACTATGGCTCTGCGCCATGGCAGTTATCCCATGGAGTTCCGCAGGGGTCCATTTTGTCCCCTTTGCTTTTTAACATCTACATGAAACCGCTGGAAGAGGTCATCAGGAGGCGTGGGCTGCAGAATCATCAGTACGCTGATGATACCCAGCTCTACCTCTCATTTTCCACCAATCCAGGTGAGGCAGTGGCTGTGCTGAACCGGTGCCTGGCCGAGGTAATGGGCTGGATGAGGGCCAATAAACTGAAGCTCAATCCAGACAAGACGGAGGTCCTGTTGGTGGGCGGATCAGACCTCGGGATGGGGGACTTGGGCCTTGTCCTAAATGGGGTTGCACTCCCTCTGAGGGACAGTGTTCACAGCTTGGGAGTGCTCCTCGACCCTGAGCTGTCTTTGGAAGCTCAGGTGACGGCAGTGGCGAGGAGCGCCTTCCTTCAGCTTCGGCTGATACATCAGCTGCGTCCCTTCCTAGAGCATGACTGCCTGGCGACAGTGACACATGTGCTGGTAACTTCCCGATTAGATTTCTGTAACGTACGCTACGTGGGGCTACTCTTGAAGACGGTCCGGATACTTCAATTGGTGCAGAACAGAGCTTCCAGGTTGCTGACGGGAACTGGGTGTTGTTCTCATATAACCCCAGTTCTCCGTCAGCTCCACTGGCTCCCGATTGAAGTTCGGGCCCAATTCAAGGTGTTGGTTATGACCTATAAAGCCCTAAACGGCTTGGGACCTGGTTATCTAAAGGAACGCTTGCACCCATATATGCCCTCCCACCCCTTGAGGTCAGCAGCAGATGCCCTATTCCGGGAACCCTCTGTTATGAGATTAGGAGGGTGAGCACCCAGAGGAGGGCTTTCTCTGTGGTGGAACCCCATCTATGGAATGCGCTCCCCAGAGAGGTCCACCTGGCGCCGTTGTTATTTGTTTTTCGGTGCCAGGCTAAGACCTTTTTATTTAAAACTTATTTTAACTGTTAATTATTTATTAACTAGGGTTTTTTTTTTTTTTAGCCAAGAATGCACTGGGGGGTGTTATTTATTGTATAATTTAGTACTTATTTATTTTATTACTTCTGTATTTATTTATGTGTTGTGAGCCGCCCCAAGGCTTTGTTGCGATGGGGCAGCATAGAAATGTTTTAAATAAATAAATAAATAATTTATATTGTACAGCTGACCAACCAGATACTATATTATAACCTGATAACTTAATACAGCAAAAACTAGAACCTTCTCAATTAGAAGCTTCCTTGATAGATTTTATTTTTAATTGTGGAAATAAAAATATTATAAAATATAGAATATCCTTTCCTTAAGAATACATTACATATTTGGAATAAGCAAAAAGGGGAAATATATGCCATCTATCTCACCATTATGTCCAATTACTGAATGAAAAGGGTTTCTATTAAACTTAAGGTGGAATTTAGGGAAAATATTAAGGAATTAAAATGGTTAGATTAAAAGACTGGTTAGAGAAAATGAATAATAATGGGGAGATAAAAGCAGTACTGGGAAAGGAGAATATAACTTGGTATAATGTGATTCAATTGGCATGCTGGACTATAGAACAGAGAAGAAAAAAGGTAAATGCAGGGATTATCCAAAACTTGAAGGTATGATTACAGAAATGGAAAGACAAGAGAATATGCGAATGTCCAAATATTTAATATCCTCTTTGTCCCTTTCAAAGAGGATATTAAAATAGATGTCAGGAAGAATAAAGAAAATTTCTACAAAATTGTATAGAAATTCACTAGCCCCAGTGAAGATGAATTGCATAGACAATGAATAGTCCAATTTATGTTGGAGATGTGGTACATATTTTCATATGTGGTGGGAATGCAAATAAAATAAATTTTGGAGAAGAGATTTTTAAAGAGCACTGTAAAATATTAAGTCTAAATATACACATATGCCCTGAGATTGCATTACTTTCAATGTCTGAGTATAAACAATGCAGTTGGAATAACAAAGAATAAATAACAAATTTAATAACTGCAGCAAGACTAATTATAGCTAACAATTGGAAAATAAAATATGATTGCCAATTGTCTGATTGGAGAAGTTTGGAATACAACGGTTAATAAATTAACATGTGATATTAAAGTGAAAAAAGGGCACATAAAGAAAAATAAGTTTAATGAGATTTAGGGTATATTCATTGACTAACTTTTAAAGAAAGGGAAAGGATTTGAGTTGTCAAAAGAATCATTACAGTTTTGGAAGAGGAGAATGTATCTGCAGTTTTTGTTTTATCTGTGACATGTATCCTTGGTCCTGGTGGTACAGAGCACAGTAATGTAATAATTATTCATGGTAATGTTTATGTCTGTATTTTAAATGCAGTGTGTTTTGTTATATTTTATAAATTAAAAAGCGAGGGGAAAAGATAATCTACCGAGGTCCTTCTCCATGAGCCACCCCTAAAGGAAGTGAAGAGGGCAACTAAAAGGGGAAGGGCATTCTCAGCTGTGGTGTTCTGCTTGTGGAATCAGCTTCCCAGGGAAATATGGCTGACACCAATGTTATATACATTCCAGTGCCAGGTTAAAACTTTATTTTCCCCCCATTTTAATTGCTGACTTTCTAGTTTTACACTGGCCTTTAAACTGTCAGGTACATGTGGAATAATGGTTATTATTTACTGTACTGTGTCATTGTTATTGCATGGCCCTTCAAAAAAAAAAAAATTTATTACATAGAGATCTTTTTAACTGTAGCCAAATCTGTTTTAAATTGTTCTAATGGTGGGATTTTATATATTTTAATTATATTGTATAAACTTTATACAATAAAGTTTTGAGAACTTTATGCTAATAAAATGATACATAAATGACTTTAATCTACCAACCAACCAGATCAACCAAACCTAATTTCACCTAGCTATATGTTGGATATTTCCATGGAGAGAACTTCCAGGCATTCACAAATATTGGGCACAATGTGCTGGATGCAGAGTTGCAGAGAAGAGAACTCAGAAGCTTGGATGAAAGCCCACTCAGTCCCTGAGAACCAGCTCTGGGAGGTAGAGGAGCCCTTTACTATTAGGAAATGAAATGAAATCTGCCCAGACCAAACCAATTTCTATCAAGATTTTATCCCCCTGCCCCGCCATCCCCGCCACCCAGCAGAATTCTCCCATAGCCCTGCTCTCTTGGCATATTTCAATTTTAGAAACATTAACAGCTACTTTGAAATACAAAGGAAGGAAGAATTCAGCAGGATAAAGATGCAAGTGCCAATACAATTTCAAAGAAGTTGCAGCGGGCTGCACTTGAATAGCAGCTGGGGTGAGAAGCAAAAGCAGGGGAATATCCCCCCAACACACAGGGCCAGCTGATTTTCCCTGAAAGCTCTTACTTAGCCTTGCAACAGGCATTTCTACCTTTTCGAATGCAGGTGGGGGGCACTAAACAAATGCCAGAAAGGCACCAAATGACTGCTGGTTGGAAGGGAGGCATGGCTGCCACCTGAAGTAGCCTGAAGTGCTACACTGGAACCCCAGGCAAACCATGTTTGGCCCATGACCTGAGGTTCGCCATTCCCATCCTGCAGGTCAACCTATGAGCAAAGACACTGGGAGCAGGATGGAAGGACTTGATGCTATTTTACAGGACAGCCCTACACAGCAACAAATACATTCTCCCAGTCATTTATGTTTAATCAAGCTAACACTGAGAGACATTCTGGCATTATTGAGAAACCCCACAACATCATGCATTTGCCTGTGACTGCTAACCTACCTGTTTGAGACTGTGCAAAACTATCAGAGAGGTGCCTCTTTAAAGTTGGTTTCAAATTCACTTGTAGTGTGGACTGAACTGGAATGTTTGGTGCATTTCTGCTTTCACAGAGCCCCACCTTAGTTCGAGAAAGGGTTGCTGTTTTCACATTTTTACAGTCCAAAACAAGGTTTTGGGAGTTACTGGTGTTTCTGAACACACAGTTTGTCTTTGCAGATGGAACATGATTAGTATCGCCAGTATTCTCTACTTTGCCCATGTTATACAGGCCACCCGGCTGCAGTGTATTATTGTTTGCACACACATCTGAAAGAGTAGCTGAGCTACCACTGGAAACAAAGCCTCCTTCAGGCACTGAATGAAACCTGTGCCATTTTCTGGGAATACTGCTGACACTCTCAGGTTTCAATAGTGCACCACTGTGCTGTACAGAATTGTCTGCAGGACTGCAAGGCTTTCCCAATGTTGCAATTTTAAGTGTAGCATCCAATGAGAAGGTTTTCCTGCCCACATGGCTCCTTTGGGCAAGCAGGCAATTTGAAACTCCTTGAACTGATGTTCCCACCTCTGACTTAGTCTTTCTGACCACCAGTTTAGCTTCTTCGTTCTCTTTCACATCCTGGCTCAGAGTGTTTTTTTCTATATCATCACAGACTTGATAAAGCAAGTCATCATCATCATAGTCAGGGCCCCAAGGACTGGTTGGTTCACAAAACAGGTCAGGAACCTTCTCTGAGAACCTAGACTTGTTCCAGTCATCAAACAAAAGTACACTTTTGGGGGGCACATCTGTCTGTTTCAGGGGGCCAGTGCTGTTTCGACTAACAGCTTTTTTTAAGCTTTGAGGTTTTGCAGTTGCAGAAATGGTGGCCAGTTGATTAGCCCTGTGCATGTTACTCTGATATTTTCCAGAGTGTTGTTTAGGGAGACGGGCCACTGAAGGAGAAGCAGCTCTTTTTCCAGGAGAGTTAGTGCTGGCCACACATTTAAGTTGAGTAAAGCTGCCCTGGACACACCCATTTTCAAAAGTCATTGAAACAGAATGACAGCCAGAAGCCCTGTTTGGACTGCTTTTCGAAACAGAATCCATTGCACTGGGTTTTAAAGGGAAATCTTTATGCAGAAGAGCAGGCTTGTTTTTTCCTATTTCCATGCTTTGTTTCCATAAAGCACATGATGCTGGAACTTTATCATGATTATTCGAAGTTGCACACTGGGCAAGGCAAAATCGCTCAGGGTCTGCTATTCTTTTTGTTATTTTGCTGCCTTCATTAGCAGAACGAGGCAGTGCACGTGCCAAAATGCTCTGCTCAGGGTCCTGAGTAATTTGCAGGAGAAATGAATCATCTGGCAACAAATCTACATCCCAGTCCTCAAAGTCATCACAGGTGACTCGGTCAAGCTCAGTCGAGTCAACTGGCTCTTTCTGGGAAGTGGCATCTCTTGGAACCACTTCTTCTGAAGTTGTTTCAGCTCCTCCAGCTGGAAAGAGTCCCATGCATTTTCCAACAGGGGCCGAGATTTGCTGCTGAGGTACATCTCCAGCCATGGATTCACTTGCGGCTCTGGCATTATCCAATGTGTGCTTCTCCTTCAGCAAAGTGTTCTGCTTTTCAAGGAAACTAGAATCTGAGGAACAATTCAATGAGCCTTGGCTCAGAGCACCACTACATTTCTGGGTAGGGCCATCAAAAAGGTCATTAAGAGCTGTTTCTATGGATTTCTGGCTACTGCTTTCACAATGCTCAGTTGACCCCATCTTCTTAGCTACATCCAAGCACACAGCAGCACCCACGCTGGGATGTTCTCTAGGCAACTGCTCCTGATTTTCTCCTCGAGCCTCCTCTTGAGTTTCAGTTGATGTAACGCAAGCAATGTTGTGGCACAGAGCATCTTGATCCTGTGTTGCATCAGTCAGGTTTTTATCAAACTCCTTTGCCAGCTTCATAAGCTCCTCTTCCCTATTCTTTACCTGAACCCCCCTACATGAACAAGTTAAAGCAAAAATGAATATTAGGAACACAAAATATTTCCACTGCCCTATTCAAGTTGGCATACTTTTACTCTTTGGCTAAGCTCTTTAAACAGCCATAACTTTTACTATGCTTCTCATCTTTCAAAGCAGCTTAGAAATGACAGGATTACAAAACAAACAGCCCAAAACATCACAACTAAACAATCCAGAAATACTGAACCAGTCAAGCAAACAGAACAATCTTTCTAAAAAGCCACCTAATGACAACAGTATAGAACAGAAACTAGCTTAAGGCCTCTCATATTCTAAAAAGCTGCTGGAGACTAAAAGAGTTTTGCTAATCCTCCAGAAGCAAATGAAGAAGGAGCAAGATGGACCTGCATCCCTGGAAACATCCCTAGTATTGCACCTGGGGTTGAAAAAGTTCGCTCTCCCACCCAGGGAAAGCAGTCTTTCTAAGCCTGGAGAACAAACTGACCATTGCCAAAGAATCCTTTTCAGAATAAAAAACAAAAAAGGGCCCAACTTACCTTGCACCATTCACTTTTATTCTTGAGCGTGCTTTCGTTATTCCAGGAGTACAAGGAATTGCATTATCACCAATCCACAACCCTAGAAGAGATCCTTCACAACACTCAGGTTTTTCATCCTCAATAAAAAGCAAACATACAAACATCACAGATGAGCTTAAAAATGCGTACCTCTAAATTTTAACAATCTTCAAAGGGATTTTCTTTAAAAGTTAATTCATTCAAGTATTTTTCTACCTGCTTTTGTGTCCAATAACACCAAGGCATCTACAGTATATCACAGGAGTGAGTACACCTCTCAACATTTTGTAAATATTTTGTTATATCTTTTCATGTGACAACCCTGAAGAAATGACACTTTGCTACAATGTAAACTAGCGAATATACAGCTTGTATAACAGCGTAAATTTGCTGTCCCCTCAAAATAACTCAACACACAGCCATTAATGTCTAAACTGCTGGCAACAAAAGTGAGAACACCCCTAAGTGAAACTGTCCAAATTGGGCATTATTAGCCATTTTCCCTCCCCGGTGTCATGTGACTTGTTAGTGTTACAAGGTCTCAGGTGTGAATGGGGAGCAGGTGTGTTAAATTTGGTGTTATCACTCTCTCTCACTCATACTGGTCACTGGAAATTCAACATGGCATCTCATGGCAAAGAACTCTCTGAGGAGCTGAAAAAAAGAATTGTTGCTCTACATAAAGATGGCCTGGGCTATAAGATTGCCAAGACCCTGAAACTGAGCTGCAGCACGGTGGCCAAGACCATACAGCCGTTTAACAGGACAGTTTCTACTCAGAACAGGCCTCACCAAGGTTGACCAAAGAAGTTGAGTGCACATGCTCACGTCATATCCAGAGGTTGGCTTTGGGAAATAGATGTATGAGTACTGCCAGCATTGCTGCAGAGGTTGAAGGGGTGGTGGGTCAGCCTGTCAGTGCTCAGACCATACATTGCACACTGCATCAAATTGGTATGCAGGACTATTGTCCCAGAAGCAAGCCTCTTCTAAAGATGATGCGCAAGAAAGCCCGCAAACAGTTTGCTGAAGACAAGCAGACTAAGGTCATGGATTACTGGAACCATGTCCTGTGGTCTGATGAGACCAAGATAAACTTACTTGGTTCAGATGGTGTCAAGCGTGTGCGGCAACAACCAGGTGAGGAGTACAAAGACAAGTGTGTCTTGTCTATAGTCAAGCATGGTGGTGGGAGTGTCATGGTCTGGGGCTGCATGAGTGCTGCTGGCACTGGGGAGCTACAGTTCATTGAGGGAACCATGAATGCCAACATGTACTGTGACATACTGAAGCAGAGCATGATCCCCTCCCTTCGGCGACTGGGCCACAGGGCAGTATTCCAACATGATAACAACCCCAAACACACCTCCAAGACGACCACTGCCTTGCTAAAGAAGCTGAGGGTAGAGGTGATGGACTGGCCAAGCATGTCTCCAGACCTAAACCCTATCGAGCATCTGTGGGGAATCCTGAAACGAAAGGTGGAGGAGCGCAAGGTCTCCAACATCCACCAGCTCTGTGATGTCGTCATGGAGGAGTGGAAGAGGACTCCAGTGGCAACCTGTGAAGCTCTGGTGAACTCCATGCCCAAGAGGGTTAAGGTAGTGCTGGAAAATAATGGTGGCCACACAAAATATTGACATTTTGGGCCCAATTTGGACAGTTTCACTTAGGGGTGTACTCACTTTTGTTGCCAGCGGTTTAGACATTAATGTCTGTGTGTTGAGTTATTTTGAGGGAACAGCAAATTTACACTGTTAAACCAGCTGTATACTCACTACTTTACATTGTAGCAAAGTGTCATTTCTTCAGGGTTGTCACATGAAAAGATATAATAAAATATTTACAAAATGCTGAGGGGTGTACTCACTTCTGTGATATACTGTATCATAGTAAAACAGACTAACATGTATTCCACCAGGATCCCAAACATTCAAGGACAGAATACATATAAAAATCAATCAATAAGTCAAACAGAGGATCAGCCATGTCATGTCAAGTTCTGGTAGTAAAAGCTACCTTTCTACTGCTAACCTGAAAGCAAGCACAGAGGGGACATGAGGTCCCTCTTTCAAGAGATGGGAAGCCAGTCAGTTGTGGTTTCTCATGCATTGCTATCTGCTGAATTCCAGGAGGAGGGGCAAAAGCCACATCTCCACTCCTCAAACCCAAGGCTTCACGGTCAGCCTTCTTGCGAATCTAGCAGGGCCCACAGCCACATTCAGGATCCTGCTGCTGAGCTCCTCCATGCTGTGGCCACTTGCTGTCCTTAGACTGAGCAGATGGAGCTGCAATTCCCAGTCGCCTTGAGTTCTCTCATGGAGGGGTTGTGACAATTAGGAGAGCAGGGTGAGCAAGGCTCCAGCCACGGCTGGGAGAGGAATTCACAGAAAGGGGAGCCCACAGAGGACAAGCACCCCTCACCCTACAAATCTGGAACATGCACTGGCTGAATGAGATAGACGGATTTGGCCCTGAAGGGAGTGAAATGCCTCTAGATAACCCACTGAAACACTGCATTTCCTCAAACTAAGAGGCACCTATTACTAATAGGAATAGTATCAGTTGAATATATACATATTCATTTGAACAAGAAATACAAGCAGTTCCTGGGTTATGAATGAGTTCCATTCCTGAGAAAACAGAAATTCATCTTGAAGTTGAATTTGTACGTTAAGTCGGATCATATATAGTCGGCCCTCCACATTCACGAGGGTTAGGGGTGCAGAACCCCTGTGAAAGTGGAAAAACCACAAATATCTCTAGCTTTCCTGATCCAAATTCACCCAGTACCTCTTCTTTGCAGCAAGAAAATGCCAGACAGAGTTCCCTCTCCAGATGAGCGGGACTGGAAGGCATGTGTTGGAGGCCCTTCTTTTCTCCCCTTTGGCTTCCTCTCTCTATGGTGATGACAATTTCCTGCACTAATTTTTCAAAATTAATAGGCTATATGGCAGTTCGTCAGTATGGGTTTCTGTAACTTGAAATATTCATAACTCAGAGACTGCCTGTATATATATGATTCAACTTCATGAGAGTTGTCACAATATGCAGATGTTAAGATATATCAAAAACCAAGTTAGAGCATGTATTTTGTTAGCCTTGAGAATTGTTGCAGAAGCAACTGCCTTCTCCTATTTGTTTTCTTAATGTGGAAGTTTGTGCAAAGAAAGCAAACATGCAGGGACAATGCAGCTTTATCTATGTTAGGACTAATTACCTGAGGAGCAATTCGATTAACAATTTCTGAGATGTCAACAGTACAACCACTCACTGCCTGCTTCCTCTGCTCACTGCCTGAGGTATACACATATAAATAAGTTAGCAATTTCTAAACTCTACAGAAAAATAAAAATTTCCTAACTTTAGAAGCAGACCACAGCCAGAAAGTGTGTAAACATTGCATTTATGATATAAAACATAAACATTTCATTTACTATGTTACAGAATTCCCCACTTTTATCATAGTGAAAATGTAAAGACTTATTTTGAAACTATCAACTATCATTGAAACTTTGAAGGCTCATTTAGTTCTACTTTCTCTGCCTTCACAGAAGCACAGAATAGTAAGAGTTGGAAGGGACCTAAAATGCCAGTGGGTCCAATCCACTGCTACTGCAGGACACCAAAGTAAATGATCCCATTCAACCTGCTGTCCAGTTGCATCTTGAATGCCTCTACTATGGGGGAGGCCACAATCCCCCTGGGCAATTAGTTCCATTGTCATATTGCTCTAACAGTCAGGTAATTTTTCCTGGTATTTAGTCAGACTTGGATTTCCTGTATCTTAGGTCCATTATTCTAAGTCTTGCACTCTGGGATGACTGAGATGTTGTCCTTCATCCTTCCTCTTTGTGACAGCTGCTCAAGTACTTGTAGAGTGCTATCATATCTGCCCTCAGTCTTCTCAAGGCTGAACATGCCTGGTTCTCCCAATTTCTCTTCATAGGGCTTTGTTTCCAGTCCCTGGATCATCCTTGTTTCTCTCCTCTGAACCCTTTCCAGCTTTTCTGCATCTTTTTAAAATAGTGGTGCCAAGAACTGAACACAGCACTCCAGATGAGGTCTGACTACTGCAGAATATGAGGGAATTAGTACTTCACTTGATTTGGAAGTGCTACTTCTATTAATGCAGCCTAATGTAGCATTTGCCTTTTTTGCAGCTGCATAACATTGTTGGCTCATATTTAGCTTGTGATGTATTTTAGCCATACAACCTCTTAACAGATTATAAATGAAACCCTATACAAAATATCAATGCAATCTTGGATTAAAAGCGCAATGGCCCAAAGTCAGAACAAATATAGCAGTAATTTAAAAAAGGTAAAGGTAAAGGTTTCCCCTTGACATTAAGTGCAGTCATGCCTGACTCTAGGGGGCGGTGCTCATCTCCGTTTCCTAGCCGAGGGAGCCAGCGTTTGTCCACAGACAGTCTCTGTGGTCATGTGGCTGGCATGACCAAACACCGAGGTGCACGGAACGCTGTTACCTTCCCACCGAAGTGGCACCTTTTTATCTACTTGCATTTGCATGCTTTTGAACTGCAAGGTTGGCAGGAGCTGGGACAGAACAACGGGAACTCACCCCGTTGTACAGATTCAAACCGGCGACCTTTCAATCAACCAGCCCAGCAGCACAGCGGTTTAAACCACTGCGCCACCTGCAGTCAAACCCTATACAAAATATCAATGCAATCTTGGATTAAAAGCACACTGGCCCAAAGTCAGAACAAATACAGCAGTAATTAGTTACTCCCAAATGACGGGAGAAGAGAGAACACTTTTTCCTTAGCACCTACATCCCAACACTGCAGGCTTCCATCAGAACAATGTATGGGGGGAGTTCTACAACCAGGACTACATTGCAAAGGTAACCAAACCACCAATAGCCATCTTCCTCACTGGGGGGCACTGAGAGCAGGGTTTTTACTAGAGTTATGAATGACTGGGCAGGTGCATGTGGCAGGAGGTAACCTGGTGTTGGCCATACATACATTCCAAGCGAGAAATTAATGCTTAAATGGACAGGTTTGAGTATGCATTACTGTAAGCAATTACCCAGTTGATGTGCAATTGGTGATTGGGGATCCCAGAAAATCTCTTGCTGCATTTCAGTTTCATTCACTGGAGAACTGAATGTAGGCAAGCGTGATCTCCGAGCCAGTCTTCTCTTTGGTGTCTTATATGAACTTGTTTCTGCAAGAAAACATGCACAGAAATGCCTCTATAAATAGTGAAACTTTAAAAATGAACAAAACCCACAGAGATAGCTGAATCCTCTTAATCAGTTCTAAAATGTGAAACCAGGGAACTGATACACTACCACCAACGATCCTGATCAGCAAAGGGCACTGCCTTATACCGATTCCTATCATGGTTCCATCTAGATCAGTTCTATTTACACCAACCTTTCCCAATGGGATGCACCCCAAGTATGTTAGAGGGCAAAGCCCAGCACTCCGTGACTGGAAAAGACAGGAGTTCAGACCCAACACAGCCGGAAGGAGACAAGTTGGAGAAGGCTGGCCTGCACTAACAACAGCTTCCCAGGTTTTCAAAAAGAGGTCCCTCCCACCGCCACCTAGAAATGCCAGTGATTGTAACTGGAACCCTTTGCAAGTAGAGCATGATCTCTATGGTCAGACTCATCAAAGGAAAAGAAGTAGGTCCACCATCATCTCTGCTGAGAAGTTGACTCCTAGTTAGCAGCTAGAAGGCCCTAGAAGCTACCTGAATGCCTTGCAGTAGAGAAAAGTCTACCTGATGCTGCAAAGACAGTAAAGTTGGTGCCAGGCAGACCTCAGTGTGGAGCTCATTCCATCTGGGGGGCCACTACTGAAAAGGTCCTTTCTCCTTGTTGCCACCAACTAAGCCTCCCTCAGAAATGGAAGTCAGAGATAGGCTGCAGAACTTGATCATACTGTCTGGGCCGAAGACAGAACTGTTCCGTCAAGTATCATGGTCTCAAGCTGTGTAGGGGTTTATAGATTAAAACCAGCACTTTGAATTGGGTTTAGAAGGATATAGGGAGTCAATGCAAGCAGGCCAGAATTGACATTATATAATCAGATTATCTGATCCCTGTTATTAATCTGGCTGCTGCATTTTGCACAAGTTGCAGTCTTCAAGGGCAGCCCTGCACACAGTGCATTGTAGCAATCTAGAGATTACTAGAGCATAGATCACTGGTAACAAGCTATCTCTGTTCAAATAGATGGCACAGCTGAGCCACCAGCCAAAGCTGGTGAAAGGCACTCTGAGCCACTAAAGTCATCTGGGTCTCAAGTGACAAAGATGGCTCAAGGAGAACACCCAGGCTACAAACCTATTGCAGGCATCATTTCTGGAGTCTGCCACTCCCCCAGGTGAAACACATATGCAATTAAATGAGTTTGGGTGGGAAATGCCAACACAAAACCATTTTCTATATTGATGTGCTTGTGTTATAAAGTGTTTATATACAGTAGAAATTTCTTTCCTTTACGAAAAGTACATTCTTCAATACAATTTCTCTGTATAGGCACTGTGAATTTTAAATAAAGTGTGATAGGAAGCCTGGTGTCCCCCATTGTTTTCAAGCACAACTGTCATAATTCCTGAGCATTCACCATGAAGGCTAGGGCTTCTGGGACTTGTACTCCAAAACAGCTGGAGGACACCAGGTTGTCTAATCTTAACACAAGAATCAGATCTGGTAAATTCTTAAATTATATCAGCAGCCACTGGACAAGGGCAATCCCATTATGAAATGAAATCACTTCTGCAGGGCAGAAAAAAGATGCCAAACGACAGACAAAATTTTACAAAATTATCTTCTCCCAGTCAATGAGAAATACAGACGCGGTTAGGGGCAAAGAGAGGGCAGCGAATTCCACGGAGCCACTGAGGAGAGCCTTTCTCGTCTGCTTTATGGAAACCTGCAACACTTTATGTGTTTTGGCCTACCACCCGCTTCATCCTCATTACTGACTAACGCCGGCCGGGGCTGATGCGTAGTCCTGAGGACGCATGCTGACTTGGGAGTAAGCTCCATTAAACGCAGGGCGGCATTTGCACCAGGCGAGGCTGGTTACGAGAGAGGCCGTGCCGGCAAGCGGCATTTCCACTTGGGAAGAGGCAAACGCTGAGGGGGACGCGAAAGCTCTCTGGGCGCCTCACCCTCCGCTTTGCCACAGGGGCTCGCTCCATCCTGGGAGTTCTCCACAGCAGCTTTTCGCCTGCCTTTGCTCTTCCTCGCCGGGCTCTGGAGGAAAAGCGCGTCCACTCCCGTTGCCGCCGCCTGCCGCCGCGTAGTCGCCATGAAGGAACCTGCGGCCCCGCTCACGCCGACGCCATCTTGCCGAGTGCTGGGGAGGCAGCCTCTGATTGGCCGAAGCCGGCTCTGCGGAAACGGTGATTGGCCGCGCTCACTTTCGAAGAGGCGGGGCCAGGGATTTGTGTGACTGTGGACGCGCGGGCAGTGGATGCGCGGTGTGGGTTATCCTGCAAGTCGGCAGTGCGCTAGTGAGGCCGAAGCGAGCGCTGCGTGGGTAGGTAGGCGGCTCAGTAGGTCGTTAGATAAATTAACGCAGGATGCGTTAATCAGCAACCGTGACGTTTAAAACAAACCTTTCCCCAAGCTGGTACCTTTCAGATGTTTTGGACAATTCCCAGCATCCCCAGCTAGCCATTGGCCTTCTCCCAAACTGCCTCCAATCTCGTGTTGGACGTCAACTCTCGAAATCGCCCAACTAGCCACAGCTTACTCGTCAGTAGACTTATACAAGATTGCTGTGTTAAGTATGTCCAGAGTGGCATCGGAGTGCAGGCTGATCATGAAAATGTTTATTTTGAAGCCAGCATTGTATTCCTTGGGCTCACTGCAAGCTAATTGTGCATAAGAGGCTGGCTGATGAAGCTGCCTCCAACTCAAAACTGCTTACCTGTGTGAATTCTCCTTAACGGGCCTGCTTCCAACGAAGCAGCAAGCTTTCCCCACTGATCAAACGTTTAACATTCAGCGTGCCATTCTGGACTTTTTTCTAGAGATGTGGGACAGAGAAAACAGCCAGGTGACAAGGAGTGGGTTTAGCTACCCCTCAGCAGTGGTGCAGTCGCAAATTTAGACAGTGTGCTGGGGGTGGGGGTCCCTTTATGATAGCCAGAAACACACCTCAAAGCCATTCTCCCAAAGAGCCGCTCCCAGTCCGGCTATGTCAAAAGGAGAAATCAAACTTAGTTGCTACAATTGAAACTCAACTACTCCCTTGCAAAAAAATAACATTGAACTTTCTGTGACCTTGAAGCTGCTTTCTGACTATTCCGTCCTTCACAGCTGAAGTGCAGGCATAAATAACTGGGATGGGGGAGGTCAAGGGGGATGGGAGGTAAATTTTGGAGAAGCAAAGGCAAGCTGACCTCATGTTGCTGAGGAGCAGAGGCTGCTCATGAGGGAAAATGTCACAGAAAAAAGCGGCCATGCCTGGCAGGCCTCTCCACATAGGTAGTTCCCAGAGACTGTTAGGAACTGTGGGGGAAAAACCCATCCTTGTTCTATAACTGTTGAATTCAGGGCTCTGACACAGTGGCAGCTGCCAGCCATGGACAAGCAAAATTAAGTCGCTTGAGAGGCAATGGGAGAGGGACAGTGAACCCCAGTGAGGGCTTTCTCCAAAATCAGTGGGGGTGCTCCAGTCCCCCAAGAACCCTTTCCACTACACCCTTGACCCTGTGGAGTTGGCTGCTTTTTGCAGATCAAGAGGAAGCAGTAGTTTCTGTGTTTAGTGGGTGGAAGAGAGTTAACTACTTGGTAGGTGGTTTCCTTTTCTCTCTCCTCATGCACCACCAAATGACAATCTTTACTAAGTTCCCAGCTTTTTAAAATCATCCTCATGAAGTCATCCTTCTCAGCTGGCACCAAGCCTTGAGAGAAAAGTTCGGAATGGCTAAGTTTTAAAGCACAGACAGAAGAGACGAAACTGGTTAGAGGAAATAAATGCTGGTCCGTTAAATTTCCCTGTGTGTGAAGAATCGAAAAACTCAATTCTAAGCTGATCTCTGCTTTAAAATCTGCCTTAACTATAGAATAGCTTTATTGGCAAAAGAGTGCTCCCATGTGGTTTGGTCAGGAATATTATGCAGCAAGAAGATGGTGGAAAGCTGTATATAATTAATATCTAGAAGATTAGTTGCGATGCTTTACCCCAAGAAATTATTTTTTTTAATTACAAAAGAAAGATAAAATATTGTGGCAGTAGTTATTTCTTTTGATCTAGGGAGAGTAAGCACACCTTTGGGGAAAAATTACAGAGTTTTATTAGCAGAATATAGAAAAGAGATGAGACAGGCAAGCTAGGAACAGAGTGCAAACTTAAGTTCCTTCTACTGTCGAAAAACCCTCCAAACAACATACAGACTCCTGGTTGGCATACAACACCTTCTGCAGCTTAATTAATACATTTGAACTTAACTAACTAGGAAAGAAACTTAAACTATATGCATCTTGGACATTTCCATAGCAGGCTATTGGCCTTGGCCAGGCCAGTCTGGTGGTAAATAGCATTTTTAGTTGACTGAGCTGTAGCTCAGAGCCACCTGATTTCCAGGCCTAATCTCGTTCAAACTCACCTCCAAAATGGTAATAACTATAGAAACAACTGAGGTATGTCCAACAGAATATTGTGCAACATTCCCAGGCCTCAGCTGACACTTAGATTACACCCAAAAGCAACATTAATCAGCAAGCTTCTCATGGGGAACTCTCAATATCATATGTACTGGACAGCAGACAGTGAGAAACAGCAGGAGACCGCAAACTCGGGTTTCAGTGGAGGGAAATGATGAATAACGATGGCCTAATGGAGAAGGCACAAAGTCAAATATTGTCATCTTCTCATGACCATAATCATCTTCTGGCCTTCAGTCCAATATTGCTTGGTCAAAAGATGAAACGAGCTATACGAAAAGGTGGAAAGCAGCAGTAGATTCTTCGTAAAAAAAACAATTCTAACTTATTTCGGACATTCCTCGCCAGTCCTCTGGATGATTTTTCAGGATCAGTCAGTTGTAATGTCCCTTGACATCTATGATTCTCACTTCTCCAAACTGTTCACTACTAGGGATCAACCAACTAGGGATTAACCACCTGAGAAATCTATCTTCCATGGATTTATTTGCCAGAATGAGATTTGATAACCCAGGCTAAGGTCCCAGGGACAGATAACTTTTGAAATCCTGATGTCCTGTATAGACTGGTGGTCTCCATGTTTAGCACAGCTTTTCATGCATATTGATAATAGTGGCCAACCTCCCCTTGCATAACTGCAGGCTATTGTAATTCCAACTTTCAGAAATATGGCAGAGGATCCAGCAAACTGTATGCTATCTCTCTAAATCTGAGGTTCACCAATTGGGTAGAGGATGAAAATACTTGGGGACAGGTAGGTTTCTGGAACCTGAATTGATCATTAACCAGTTTTAAGCCCTTTGACAGAAAAATAAATGAGCTTCTTTATAAATTGTTTATATGTAACTTTTATTGACCTGAATTCAGCCTTCAGTTCATTTCCAAGAACAAACTATGGAATGTTATGTCTTCCTACTTACTTATTTATTTATTTATTTAGAGATTTTGTATGCCGTCCCATCGCTTATAGCCTCGGGACAGCTCACATAAATAAACAGTACAAAATGCAATTAAAATCCAGAAACACCCTGGCTGCACAATTAAAACCTATAGATATTAAAAGTTATTAAAATATTTTAATACATAGAAGTATTTTAATATTAAAATACTTAGAAGGATTCTGTATTAGCTCCTACATTATTTCATTGTTACCTAAGTGACTTTATTGGGAACCATTTAGTATCAGAATTTCATTTAAAATTGGAAGAGACTAAAGTTCCATTATTTTATGTCACTGTCTAAAATGAATCTTAGATGATTACTACCTTGTTTCATGAAATACTGTAGAGACAATTAACAATCCATTGTTAATTTTAGGAATTAATATGAGAACAATTATTAACAATTGACTGTTACACAATTTATTTTAAGAAAATGATGGCCTTTTGCAGGCATTGCTTAGTAAGTAAGTGGATAATTGCTGGAGAGCATGTCCAGTAAGCTAAATTAGTTCCTTACTTGTTTCCTGAAATAGGTTTTAATCATTAGGTATTATTATTATTATTTGCAGCAGCAGCATCCTCATCATCATTATTATAATTATTTCTTCTACTACTACTCCTACTACTTGTGTTTTCTATTTGATTTGCTTGCATTTTAATTATAATTTAGTATTTTGTCTCGAACATTGTCATTAACTGTATTGGCATAGAAGTCCAACCAATTTGTAATGGAAGAGTGAGTCATGAGCACCCTTACACACAAGTGCAGCTTGCATCTGGAGTAGAGATTCTTGCTATTCTGAAATTGCATATGCAGAGGCAACCTGAGTTAAACAAGGCATCTGCCCTGCTGGCTGCAACATTATTTACTGAATACTTGTTAAAACTCATCCCCTGCCTCATTTCTTTGAAAAATGGAACTCAAGGCAGATAATGAAAACATGACCACATGATATTTAAGTCTCCATTTTGTACAATAAAATATTTTAAAATTACTATAATAGACTAATATTCAGCAACATTTTGGAGTAAAAAGGGGAAAAGGAAACAAACAACCCCCCCAAAAGATCAGCTCACCCCCACTTTTTTAAAGAAGTCTTGTTTTCACCAGACACATGGATGGGTTTGTGCCCCTACAAAAGTAGCCCTGCCTCAGGATCTATTTGCCATATTCCATTGGCATGGGCATTTTGATCAACAGCCTCAAATGATGCTTGGATTTTATTTACTATTGGTGCAATTTAGCCAGGAGGTCTACACTGCTAGTACAGAGTAGTTCGGCTGCCTAAGACTGCTAGCTGTTCAGTTCTTGCTTACATGCTATCCACGGTGCACCATGGGGGTGAACTAGCTCTGACACAAAGCAGCTAGCGTTAATCTGCAGGAGTGTTGGCTTCTTCCAGGGTCTTTCTCTGCCACTGCTGCTGCTGCAGGTCCATCGCACAGGACACTAGCTCCCCACCAAAGTGGGTACCTATTTATCTACTCACACTTTTACATACTTTCAAACTACTAGGTGGGCAGAAGCTGGGACAAGGCAGCCGGACCTCACCCCTCCATGCAGATTTGAACTGCCAGCTTTCCAACCGACAAGTTCAATGGCTCAGACTGAACCACTCAAACTTTTGAATAGACTTATGTCTATTGAAAGGGCTGCTCTCTTTTTTTAAAACATCAATTTCATTTATTTATTTTCACAAAGTACATTAGAAAAGGAATATATGGGAGAAAAATTGCCAAGGGGTAATCCATAAATATGGCATTCAATTTCAGTATTTGAACATGTTCCTAAAAAGGCAAGAATTTCTGTCTGCTATAGTCTGATTTAAATCACTGAATTCTTAATCAGAGATTAATCCAGTTTATAAAACTAGTTGTGAATTACAACATTGCTTAGAATTTTAGAATATGTTTAGAATATTAGAACAAGAATCACTGACATTCATAAAGAATCTATGTTCTTGAACAATTAATTAAATTGCTCATAGGAAGCTTTCGATGCCCATTGTCGTTCTTGCTGAGGGGCCAACCTGCCCAAATCCACTGGGAAGATAAAGAACCACAAGAACCGTTTCCCAGATGCAGTTCTTGCCCGGGCAGCAGGCTTAGCAGGCACACAGGTCATCTGGTCACAGTCTTCTGAGCTACTTCTATTTAAATTGCAGCCATGATTTTTAAATTCGCCTCTGTACTTCTGCACTGGCACATGCTTAGGTTCGAGAAGCTGGCATCCTCTTTTGTATGCTTGGGAGTCGTTTGAGGTAAAGGCGCCGCCTAGCCTCCTTCCTGCTGTGTTCCAAGTACAGCTTTGACTCCTCACCTGATGCTCTGTGAGCGTTAGAAGAGGGTGTATGAGCCCCTCTCCTGGCATGGCTAAAGAAAGCCCCACAGGAGTTGATCTGCCACCAGTGCACCCTTGCTACTAGCACATTATAGGGTTCAGTCAGAGGTGGGTGGAGATCTGCTGCATTTGAGGGTTGGGCCTTTCGGCAATGCCAGCCTGAAGCTTGAACCCAACAGAAGGGAAGATTTAAAGACAGCAAAGATGCACCAGGGAAAGAATGCTTGGCAAGACTTCCTGCTGGCCTTGGCCAGTGCAAACAGCAAGTCCCTGTAGCTTGTGGACAATTCCTGGTTCCAGTCCTCCTTCTACCACTCAATCCCACTTTGAATTACTCTGCCCATTTTTGGTGTGAAAGCTGTTATTCATGTTGAATATGGATACCAGCTTTTAAACGGATCTCTGCTGCCATCAGTTTTTCCTGTTGATAACCACAGGTATTTCTTCCTCCTCTTCTGAGCCTGAAGTAGTAGAGTCCTGCATTTGAAATGGTATAGCCCAGGACTCCAGGAAAACTTTTGCCACTGGATGTTGTTGACTGTATAACTGCATTTTTCAAACTTTGCAACTATTAAAGACCCAGGATTCTGCCCTGCCCACTCCCTGCTTCCCAGCCGCAAAGGAACTGCTTGGTTTCTGAGCAGGGTAAGAGTTGACCAATGCTGATTGAGATCATGTCCGAAGGCTTAACTCAGTAGGCATTTTTACCTGGGCTTATGAATTGCCTCCTAGGATTCCCTTTACTAGCATCTGTAAAACTGGTACACTGCAAGATTTTTAAAATGTTTTTATAACTCTTTAACATAGAAGGATGCAGTTAAATTTTATAGATTGCTCTGTAGGCAGCTAAGTTAACCTGGAGGAAAATTCTGTCGATGTGAAAACATGGCTGAAATCATGTGTGTAACACCTTGAACTGGACAAAGAAATTTGAATGCTTTTGCTCAAAGGTTTTCTGGGAGGATCTTCACACCAGTGCTGAAAATATTAAAATACTGAAGAGTTCCTGAATGAATTCTTGCTTCTTCAGGCTCCCCCAGTGTGACAGTTCATCTGCTAGCTGGCCAAAAAAAGATGCTATTGGATTAACCATGACATTTTTAGTATATCACTAATATTTTCTGGCAGTTACCTATTTGTTACTTATATAATTACGTATCAAACAACTGCATAAAATATCTTTATTATGATAGAGCATTTGGCTTGACCACGTGCAAGAAATGAGATGAAACTAAGAGGAAGGGTTCTCTGTCATTTCCCCCCAATCTTTATTCATTCTCTACCTCCGAGTCCTTCTTTTTCAAGAACTCACTTGCTTCCAAGCTCCATGTCCTTTTGTTTCCCACGACCTTTTCTCAATGCTCCCCAGTTCCAATCAAGCTGACAACATTTTCTTCTCTTGCAGAAACTACAAACTTCCCTTGCAGAAAGACTACAAACTTTATAAATCCTGTAGGAGCAGAACGTTCTTGGCTAGCTAGATCAAGCAATATCAAGAGACTTACATAGAAAGTGCAATAAAAGTACAGAGTTATTATGGCAAAGTTGGGCCTTGTGCAATCCACCCATCCTCTTGATTTTCCTTTAGGTAGGACGATGTAGGATGTTATTTTATATGCTGAGAAATAAAGGGGCGGTTCCTCATAAAAATGGCTCTGGTTCACCTTGTACTGTGCAGACAGATGCTCCAGGGCCTTGTAAAATCTATCAAAGCAACATAAATACCAGCAGAAAGGGCCAATTCAAGTATGAATTCATCCTATGGAAGGGTAAACAGAGCCCCCTAACGGTGATTGTGTGAACTAGGAGACAGAGATGATGTATTTTAGGATCAGGTTTTGAACCATGGAACTAGTGAGTAGTGATGTTTCCAAAATCCTCCAATTCTTCCAAACTCCCAAAATTCCCCAGAATTTGGAGTTCTTCATGAACTTTTCCTCTTGCACCAGAGCCTTTTGGTGCATCGATGAAACATCACAGAAAAGGCAATCGATCCATACTGTTGCCCCCTAATCCATGCAATGTCTTCTCACACACCAACGAGGTACAGACTCCCTTGTAGGCTCACCATGGGACAGAGACACCCCCTCTTGTTCCCTCCTACTGCTGTCCAGCCCTCCTTGGTCTTCCTTTCCTCTTCCTTTTCCAGGTTGTCCCCTCACTTGCCTATGAGCAACACTAAACTGCAGAGAACAATGTCTGCTCATGGCTGAATCAAAGAAGTTGGTTCCTTGGAGTAGTATCCAACATTGGTCCTACTGAGATTAGGCCCACCCAAAATGAATGAGACTTATGGATACAGTCCATTGGATATAAACACTGGTGGTTAGAGGAGGTAGAAGTTGTGAAAGAGCAGGGAATATGACTAAAGCAAAGGTGGCAGAAGAATCATTAGAGTTTTGGCTGTTTATGCGGAAGTCTGTGGTGCTGCTTTTTTCAGTGGCTGTGAAAGGATTGCTCTTCAACCTCTGCTTGAGGGAATGTTTCACTACCAACAATATGCAGTCCAGCAGTCAGTTCTGGATGCTCTTAAAGAGACCTCTGAACATCTGGCACTCTTGGAAGTGGTGCTCCATGGCCAAGTCAACCCTTGGTTCCACTCACTGAAGAACCAGTTCAAAGGCTCCACAGAAGTGCATCCTCGATGAACTTGGGCAGGATGCATCTGTTTTTGCTTTCCTGATGGTGCTTCCTCACAGGTGCATGGAGCCTTCATCCGATTGTTGCACAATGTCATAAACGGGCATAAAGCTGATGAGGTCATGTTGAATAGGAGGTTGGTTGGTGGGCAGGTGGGCTGGTTTTAAAGGGATCACATGCAACCAAGAAACAAAGCCAATCTTTGGCCATGATCACAAATTAATGTTGAAATTCTCATTTCAAAACCAAACAATACTGTGGTGCACATATTTAGGATCCCCTTGCTTCTGGGAATATTGAAGGCAAAAGGAGAAGGGGACTGCAGAGGCTGAGGTGGCTAGATGGGGTCACAGGGGCAGTGGGAGTGGGCTTGGGTGGACTCTGGGGGATGGTAGAGGACAGGAGAGCCTGGAGGAATGTTGTCCATGGGGTCGCGATGGATCAGACATGACTTAGCCACTAAACATAGTACTGCTGCCACATTTCAAGTATCTAGCTTTCAGAGTCTAGGCACTCTGGCACCGACAGCGACATGTGTCTGCTCTTATGGGTTATTATAATAAACACAATACCAAGTTTCTGGGCCTGGTTAGCTCTAGACTATTAGAATTAATTACTAGTCTCTGAGACATGACATTTTTTAAAATGGAAAGCTAGCCTGTAGATTAGCAGGGATAGGTAAAAAAGCTCAGCAAAATCTTACAAACAGTTCAATGCTCCGTTCTTTGATTTTTGCTTATATTTGTAATTGCTGTTCAACTGCTTCAACAAATGTAACTGAATGTGAGAACTGTGCAATAACTGTCCCAGATTCTGTACATTTATCTGTATAGACTCAGGATACAATCCAACGGGCAGGCCTGACATGAGGGGTGTGGAGATCCAGCCAGAAACCTGCTCTCTTGCACTGGCCAGACTCCTGTCCATACTCGGCTCTGGCCAGGAAGTGAGCCGAGCCACAGTCAAGTGAATGAAACCTTCTTTGTGCAATGTGTGCAGGCCAGTTTCACAGACTCCCTTGCAGCTGCTTCCTGTCAGACACCCCCATGAAAGCTCGGCATGAGGTGGACTTACGGCAGTGAGAAAGTTGCCTGGAAATCTGAGGATTCCCACCTGCAAAATGCATTCCGCACGCATCTCTTCCTGCAAGCTTCATAACTTGGGAGGGTGGCTGGCATCTTTGCAGGGTGGAAGGAATGAGGCGTTGATCTTCAGCTTCCTGTTTCTCCCACCCTGCAAATCGATTAGGTGGTCGATTCTGCTTCTCTAGCGATAGCATTTCAGGTGAGAAGGAAGGAAGCTGGAAGGAAACATTAAAACCTGACAGGCCAACTCTCCTCCTCTTCCTACTCCCCAGAATGCCCCTTTACTCCTTTTCTGAGCTTGGCTTTACCTATTCAGAGAGGGAGCCACATGTACCAGCTGCTTGGTGGGCAGGGAGAGTAATCCAAACTGACCCCCATCCAAGGTGAGAGCTCTTTTCCAGTCTGAGCTTCGGGAATCCAGAGCATCCCATGGCCCTTCTGGGTGCTGAGTAGGGACTATTGGATCAATCTGCAGAGTGTTAAATGGCACCCTTTTAAAAATGTGGCATTTCAAAGCATTTTTCCCTTGCAAAATTTGTGTCTTTTTCTTAATTCAAGCACATATTTGAAGATTTGCAAACATTTTTAGAGAATGTTTTCTCTTGCCCACACTCAGGTTTGCAGTTTTGAATCGGGCAAGTTTGATGTTTTGTGTGAAGAAAAACAATGCTCATTCATCCCTACAAATTAGTACATGAGTGCCATTTAAGGGTGTTCCAATGCTCTGATTCGTCAGATTTTGGATATGTTTATTTGGTCTAACTTCTGAACAAAAACATTAGCAAGCACGTACATTAAAATTTTACCCCCGATAAACAGTATTTTCCCCAGTTTTAAGGTGCAATCCTGCATCAGTTTAACACAGGAAAAAGGCAGTCAGTTATGCCTGGCCCTGTTGCCACCTCCAACGAGAGTTCTGGGGCACCTGCCAGCCCCTCTCTTACAGTGGCATCTCTGCAGCCAGGAAGTGGCAAGCATGTGCTCCCAAATAGTTGCCTTGTTGCACCCCCAAAGCTCTGCGAGTCTTTGGCAAGAGCTGCAGCTCCTCCTTCCCAACAGGTGAGTCCCTACAGAGCCATTGTTGTGATAACGACAGAGACTAGGATAAAGAGGTAGAGGATGTGATGTGGTGCCACTTCAGGTGCTGAGTGATCTTTTGCTGGGCCTGGGTGCAAGGGGCCTGCTTGAAGTAGGTGCAAAGCAGTGTGGGATGGGAGTTTCCTTCCCAGCTCCTTACAAAGGAGAGGTGAAGTTCTTCCAGGAGCTCCGAAACCTTGATGAAGCTCTTTGGAAGAACAGTCCTGAGGGTCCCTAGTGAAATTTCCATGGACCCTTCCCAGCCGAGCCTGCAATACGAGTCCCTCCTGCTCCTCCTGAAGACAAGCATGAGTACACTTGTGCTCACTTCTGCCTCCCTTGACTTCATGGAGGGTTCCGGCATGCTCCAGGAAAGAACACCCACAGAATGGTGAAAGTATGTGTTGTTGAGAATCAGGGTTGAAGGAGCTGCCTCAGCAACTCTCACTTCATGTGACAGCTTCATTCCCATCAGGGGTCGGAACAGAAAAAAGCTTCTGATTGTTTTATATGAAGTTAAAAGTGATGCCTTAGGGAAACTATGGAACTATAAAATGGAGTTAGAAAATGCTACACTTTTGCAAGTCTGCCAGACCATTACCTTAAGTACATTTAGGAGGTATGAGAAAGGCTTTATGCCAAAGCATGCCAATGTGATTAATTCAGTCCAATGACCTATGCTTTCCAGCAGCCAAGCCCAGATCTTGAAGAAGATAAAAGGCAAAGCCCTCACACTTTCAGGAGAATCCTCTCACCTTTGTAGACTGAGATTCTTCTCTCCCCTCTCTCTTTCTCTCTCTTCATTTTTGCCTTGTGCTCAGGAGCAATGGCTCAAAAAACAGTCAGAGTTAGTAAGAATTTTAGTGCATCTTCAGCTGTTATCCCAGGTAACCGAACTAGCTTTAGCACTGTTTCATTCTCCCGAGGAGGTGGTCCAGGCTTTGGACATGTCAGTGGTGGCTTTGGCAGCAGAAGCCTCCATGGTTTCGGAGCAAGTAAAAGAATTTCCATGGGTGGCTACCGTACAGTCAGATCTGGATATGGTTATGGGTTAGGTCATGGTGGAGTTGGGTATAGGGTCATTGGTGGTGGTGGTGGCTATGGAGTTGGAGCTGGTGGCATCCATGAGGTTACAGTCAATCCAAGCCTCCTGACACCTCTCAACCTGGAGATTGACCCAACCATCCAGAGAGTGAAGAAGGAAGAGAAGGAGCAGATTAAGACTCTCAACAACAGATTTGCTTCCTTCATTGACAAGGTAAGATTTACTCCTGATGCCATCTTGAAATCTTCCCGCCACTTCATTATTGTACTTCTGTATCACCTAATAGCTGAAGCTTTCTGGGCAGTTCAGAGCAATTTATTTTGCTGAGGGATACTCAAGGAGTTTGTATGGTTTACACTTTTAAGCAGACTGAACCGATTCTCATTTTCTGGACTAGTATGCAGATGGAAGAGCAGTCTTCCTCTGGATTTTGCATGAATTTTGTGATACAGTCCTTGGCTCAAAAATGTATAAAAATGTGTGTGCATTATGGTTAAAATGTGTACAAAAATACATATTAGCGTAAAATTCATACAAATAAGCATTTAAATTATGAAGGCAATCCACTGCAGAAAGAGTTTTAGTTGCTCGTGCAAAGCAGGAGCTGCATCAAAGGAAATGAAAGAGGTAGCCTCTAACTGGCACCCTCACTCTCTCATTTCCCTGTGCTAACCTCATAAAAATAGAGCATCCTTATTGCCTCATTCCTTCAGCCAAGCAAGGAGGGTCCATCCTCCATGCTGTAAAAACAGTGCTAAAGAAAAAGTCTGCTATTCTTCACAACTCAAACATAGACTCAGCTCTGGTGTAATACGCATTTGCAGGCTTTGTCCTCCATGCTTCTGGTCCTTCTGCTTCCTCAGTAGTTGTCTTTGGTGTTGATATTCTGCTGGTTTGCATCATGGTTTCTTGTGATGCCTGGACCAGGAAGCTGTAGTTTAAGCACTGCTCGGAGACTAGAATTTGAGATCAGCACAAGCAACATTTCCTATCTGGACAGATGGGCACAGGGCAGGAGGAGGAGCCATTCCCAGGAATTTTGTGCCCACGCATTTGCCTGTCCATGCATCGGAGACAAGAAGCATCTCTTCCCACTAGTGAGAGGTTTAACTCTTAGAGAGCTGGGGAGATTGCCGAAACCTGAAAAATAACTATTGCATGTTTGTGTGCACCAGCAACATTTTTAAGTGGGATCAGCAGGCAAAATAGGCACAGGTACAAAAGAAAAAAACGGAATATAAATTGTTCTTGGTAAATAGGGATAGCTGGGCAATTTAATCCATATGGCTGGAAACTGAAGAGAAGAACATTTTGGCGAAACATCTGAAATGCGAGAGCTGCTTGACCAAGGAGCAGTTTTCTGTGGGTAGTGTGTATGTGGGTTCTCCTTTGCAAGTTAAGCAAAGGCTTAACAGGCATCTCTCAAGGTGGCTGTGGCTGGCTGGATCCTGCCCTGAGCAGGGGATTTTTGTGCTCGTAAGAGCCCTTCTAATGCCATGGTTCTGTAATCCTGGTTAGCAATTAAGGATGAAATCTGAATCAGAGCATTACCTGCCAGCGGAAAGCCCCACTGAACTTGCTGACTTTGGAATAGACGCTTGGATGGTGTCATGGCGAGTACAGTGCTGCAAGAGCTGCTTTAGATTCATGCTGTTGCAGATTTTCCAATCTATTTATTTTCTGCCATTCATGGAATAGAGGGAAGCAACAAGAAATTGCACCTGAACATTTCAGGAAGCTTCTCCATGCGCAGGGGCCCAGCTCTTACTGTTCTGTAAAGAGGTGACTGAGAGCAGGCACTCTTCCTTTTACCAATTTCACCCCAATCTGGCTCCTGCTGGATCTTTCCGAAAAGCCTTTAAGAAGTAATCAGTGCTTCTTCCAGTCTTCCTGCCTGAAAGCTGAAGAGTTGTAGTTAAACAGGGGCAAAGCCAGGCTAAGTCAAAAAAAGCCTCCGATATTCTCAACATTGTGAAAGGGGCAAGAAAGCGAAGGTCTCTTTTGCAGGGAGGCTAAGAAAGGGTGAGCAAGTGCTGCCTCTAGCACCACTTGACACGCACGCAAGGGTTTGCGACAGGTGCCGCATCCTTCTTGTTGCATCCCCTTTTGAAATCCAGCAGCTTCAAGAGATATTTGTCATGGAGCAGCAGAGGGAGGAGGAGCTGCCGATTCAAGAGCGCTCGTGGAAAGCCCTGCCATCTTGCATTCCTTTGCTTCCAGATCAGAGTTACACAGTCTTGGCCATCTCATCTAGGATGGGGTAGTGTGTGTGTGATGGCTGGAAAGTTTTAATAAAAGAAGAAGCATGAGCATAACATGAAAGGGGAGGCTCTAGCACAGAGCCAGGTAGCCTTGTGGTAAACTTCACTACTTGGGAGCACAGTTATCTGCATGCATGAAGTCTCTTTATTTCCAACAGAGCTAGACATTGGTTTTTAAAATGTATGTCAACATCCATGCAAAATTCCCCATAAAGACAAATATTATTATTATTACATTACATTTCTATGTTGCCTGAAGCTCTCTGGGAGGGTCACAACATTAAGGCATCTAGATTTCAATTAGGCCCAACCCTGTTTAGCTTCCAAGATTAGGCAGGGTCAGGCACTTCAGGATGTATGGAAGCTCCATCCTAAGAAATAAGCAGCATTAGATAGACGTGCCTAAAGATAACACTCCCTGATTTCACTGCTGGGTCTCCCCATTTGGCCACCAGCTGCAGGAGTTGTCTGCTTTCTGGATGATCTGATTCTAATCTTTGTGTGAAGATCAGATCCAAACTGAGGTTTTTTCTGTGTGAAGTCCTGGCTCATAAGTCCTTGCAATTTATTTAAAGGAGGGGAGAAGGGTGTTGAGCTATTAGTTTTAGTGGTGGTGGGGAAACTTAGCAACAACATGTTGATTTTAACAGTCAGTGAGGTAGTGTGCCACTTCTTTTTTTCTGCTGGTGGGATTCATTTAGGTCCGTTTCCTGGAGCAACAGAATAAAGTGCTAGAGACCAAATGGAGCCTGCTGCAGCAGCAGAAGATCGCCAGTCATAGCTTGGAGCCATTGTTTGAATCATACATCAATAGTCTAAGGAAAAAGCTGGATGGGATTCTACTGGAAAAACCACGGCTAGAGACAGAAATGAAAAACATGAATGATACAGTGGAAGACTTCAGGATCAGGTGGGCAATTTAAAGGAAAAAATGAGGAAGATACTTTCTCAAAGGTATCCTTGTCTTGACTCATTCTTACCTGTTCTCCGTGTTATTACTCAACTGGCACAGCAGATTTTCCTCTTGGCCTCATATGCATTTTTTTGTAGGGATGGCTATGTAGAATGCAAGCCCCAAACCCCCAGTCTTCATGGTTGTCTTCTTTCTACCACCTTCCCCAACTTTAGGCCACCTTTAAAGTCAAAAGCCCTCCCTATGCAGCCTGCAGAATAAAACTTCTACAGTAATAAGCCACAATAATAAATACCAGCAATAATATTATTATTATTATTATTATTATAACATTTCTATGCCGCCCCTTGCCGAAACCTCGGGGCGGCTTACAACATGATAAAATACATTGAAATACAATAGTACATAATAAATTACCATTAAATATAAAAATACAAAAAATACATTGATTTACAAATATAAAATTAAAATTATCAGTATAAAATAAAAATATAGGGGGAGAAAGAGAAGGAAGAAGAAGTTGCCCTGGCCAGATCATATGTTTTAACAATTGAAATGATGTTTAAATAAAAAGGTCTTTACCTGGCGCCGAAAAACCAGTAATATGAGGCATCCAAGCCAACACCTCATGCACTGTCCCCACCAGGAATCCCAAAATCACGTTCTGCATCAGCTGAACTTTCTGAACCATCTTTAAAGCCAGCCTCACTTAGGATGCATTCCAGAATCCCAGCCTTAAATCACTGGTGAAACTGAGCCTCCTTCCTTGTTAGGCTGGTAACCCAGCTGTGGCGCCAGGCTTTAAAAAAGCTATCCTGGTCCACCTGAGCTTCCCCAGTTGGCACTGAGCCCAGAAGCCCTTGAGGGGGTTCTTGCAGATCAGAGTCAACATGTGATTAGAGGGAAAGTTCCACCCTGCCTGGCTCTGTCCTCACTTCTCACATGCTCTGAGGACAATGGGTCTTTCAGGGGAGCAGAACCCCAGCTAAGACCAGGCTTAAACCTCCTTCTAGAGTAGTCCATTTCTCTACCCACTGTTTCTCCGGCATGCAGAAGGTCTGTTTCTTCACCCTCATCCACCCAAACTGCCTCCGAACTCTGGTTCCAAGATTTCACAGCTCCTTGGGACTAGGGGTCGAAATAAGCACTAGGACTGAGCCTCATCTCTGTACTGAGGGTGCCTTTGCCCAAGCTTCCAGATTACTTCCCCCAGCAGATTAATGTTGTGAGCCCAGCTCTGCCCTTCTTGCCCTCAGGCTCTAAAACACCAAACGGTCTCTTTGCAATGCAAAGTGGCAGATCTTTATTGCCACTTTGCAGCAGCAAGACAAAGTAACTCTAAAAGCCCTCTAGTAAGCTGGAAGATAACCCTCTGCACAGTAGGGTCTTCTCCCCCAAACCCTTCCTTCCAGTAACTCTGCAGGCTCCATCATCGGAATGGCTCCTAGGGCTGAAGGGCCAGCCAATAAGACAAACCCTCTAACTGGGACGTTTCTCTCTTCCACTGCCCTGTCATGTGGTCAGGGACCAGGCAAGATAATGGCTCACCCTCCTCTCCTCCCTTTGCTCCCCTGCATTTTCCAAAGCATTCCCACTCTCCAGGTCAGCCTGGGAACCTTTGGGCGGCTACCCTGAGAGCTCTTCAAAAGCCTGTGCCTCTCCTTGGGTTCCCAGAACTCCCATCTCCATCCGCTCCAAGGTCCCTTCCTCTTCTTCTGAATCCCAATATTGATGGCCCTAGGAAGCCCACTGAGAAAGTAGCAGTCAGTTCACTCACCACACACAGCATGCTGTGGACGGGGAGATGGGAGCTTTTATCTGATTGCAGCCCTCTTGCCTCTCCTCAGCATTGCTCAGATGTGTTGCCTCAGCAGGAGCTTTCAGAGTCGATGCGGCTTTTCCTTGAAGCAAAACTGAGTAGCAAACCCACTTGGGAAATACTGGTGTGAGGCACAGATTGCAAGGAGAAGCCACAGGGACATAAAATGAGCTTTTCTGGTTTTCTGGCTCAGCATCCCCAGACCGTTGTGGCTATTATTATTTTTATTAGAACATTTCTATGCCGCCCCTTGCCGAAGCCTCGGGGTGGCTTACAACACAATACAATACAATACAATACAATACAATACAAAAATAACAATATAAAATTAAAATTAATAATATAAAATAAATAAAAATATAAATGATATAAAAGAAGTTAGAAAAGTTATAAAAGAAAAGAAAAGCCCAGAAGGTGAACAGGAGGGCAATAGGCCTCCCCTGCTGTTGTCTCCTACCTGGGCTGCCTTTGATTCTGGGATAGGTCAGCACCCCTCTGCTTCTCATCCTGGAAGGTACAGACAGCCATCATGACTAATAGCCATCTGCAATCTTACCCTCCATTAATTTGGCCCCCTTTAAAGCCATCTAAGTTGGAGGCCGTCACTGCATTTTGTGGCAATGGAACGTAAGTATGCACTGTGTGAAAAAGAATTTCCAAGTAACCATCGCTGATTATTTTGCAGAATGGCATTCATTAAAAACAAAAACTAGGTGGGTCCTACTCAACAGGGGAATTTCAAAAGAAGTTAAAAGTTTATCACCATTTAAATTGTTGATATTTCTCAGCAGGAGAAATATCTCCTACATCTTGTACATCTCCAAATTACCATCACATCAAGTTGACTAAAACAAAATCTTGAGGCAAATTTCATGGAGAGAGCACAGGGAAAGCAAAATAAATTAACTGGTCAAGAGAAGATAAATGCATTTCAGCAAGTGAAGTGATTGCCTAGAAGGAATGGGTGGACATCGCTGAAAGCCAGCTGAGGAAGGGGAGAAGTCCCAAATCTCAATCTCAAACTGTTAGGATACAGCTGTGGAGGCAGAACCAAGTCACCATGGTTGCACTGTGCAAATGCATGTCGAAAGATAGTCACTAGGGCGGAGATGCAAAGCAGCAGGATCCAGCCCTCTTTAGCATCTGTGAACTTTCTCTTGTGCTCAGCCCAGTCTTGGAAAGCCAGCCAAGCTGAGAGGAGCTCTGCACATGCAGAAGGTCGCACAGCCAGCAACCTTCTTCTGCATCAGGTGCAGCAGCAGCAGCAGCACTGCCAAAAGCCACTGCGCATGGTGCGGAAGAGGGATGCTGCAGGCGCAGTCTGTGGGACTCGGTTCCTGGTAAGCAGCCTGCTAAAGCTGGTCGCTCACCAGGAACTTGGATTCAGGGGTGCAACAAAGCAGACTGGAGTCCAGGGAGCGTAGCCCAGGGAATCGGACAGACGCCCGGACCCAAAACAGATTCCTCACTCATCCCTACTAGTCACCCTCACTCCACTGGGGCACCGTGCCTTTCACAGACGTGGCTGGCCAGTCCCCAGTCAAACATTTGGGGTGCTTGTCTGCCCACCAGTGTTACCCAAGTTTCTGAGGGCTTCTGGCAAGGATAGATGTTTCTCTCATCTTCCATCACCCCAAAATGGTGGCCATTGATGGGTACCAGCAACCTACTCAATAGGAAGTGAGATCTTCCAGCAGCATATCAGAATCCCATCTAGTGGAAAATTCCAAGCTGACAATTCAATTGATTAATTAAAATGACTGGGGTGGAGCGGAGTGGGGGACAGTTTTGCCTGGTGGTAAAATGATTGTAGTGATGGCACCAAGCTAACTTCTCTGGTGAGCCAATTCCAAAGATATGATGAGAGGATTACAAAAATGGCCACCTTCATGAGGTTTTACAGGTTGTTGATTGGCTTTTTTCCATCGCTTGGCTCCAAGAAGTTGCATCTCAAGAAGTTTGGACATGCACATGGTAGGCATGTCATTAGCGGAGCCGGCTGGAGCCGGGATCAGTCTAGATGGCCGGGAAGCCTCCTCTGACTCACTCTGTTTCTATATTTCTATCTCCACAAAGAGCTGTTCATACAAATGCTGCTCCATAAAAGAGCAATTTCAGGAACATCTTTGTATCTTGTCAACAATTTGAAAAGCCAGAGGAGGGATCATAGAACCATACAGTTGGAGGGGGATGAGCAGGCCTTCAGGTCAACTGCCTGCTCACTGCAGGCCTCAAGTCTCCCATTCAGATTTCAACCTGGCCCAATCCTGCTTAGCCTCCAGGAGTAGGCAAGATCAGGCACGGCAAGGGGAAGATCGGGCTTGTCTTCCCCTCAAAGTAAAGTCATTAAAGACAGCTAGTCATGTTACTCTTTGTCTTCCTTCAGAAACATTTAACATAAATGGGTGCCCAAATTGAAAACTTCAAGACACTTTCTGGTTCAGTGTTGAGGTGGTGCATATGTGGCTTTATGGTCATGGTCAGAATCAGAAGTCACGTTGCTCATAGCAGACAATTACAAATTTTATCTTCCATACAAGACTTGCTTACAGAAAAACTCTTGGGCAGAGTTGATGTCTGACTGAACAGCCTGGCTCTTGCGACCTGACCTATATTTTAATTCCTGTGTTGAATAGCTTCTTGATCCGGGGTTGGACTCACATACCAAATCCCATTCCAGATGGCCTACCCCTTGTAAATTCCAGAAGCATTTTGGAACAGGATGTGCAGCTCAGAAGTGTGGCTAGTAGCCTTACCTCCTGCTACTGGAATTCATGTTGGAATCAGTTGTTAGAATTACTTAAATAGTGTTCCTTGTTTCAGCTTAAAATAGAACTCAGGGCAGCCTGGAAGTATCAACTAAAGAGAACCTATAAGCATTATATAAAATCAATAAATAACATGAATAGTCCTTATATGGCCAGATTTATGTGACATAATTGTAAGAATCAAACATCAGTGTGTCTTATGTGGAGCCTAGCGTTTTAGATCAGATCAAGCAGAGCCTTCCCTGGAAGCCAAAGTGCCCAAACTGAGGCTGTCCTACTTTGGGCACATCGTGAGAAGGCCAGACTCCCTGGCGAAGGCAACAAAGCTAGGAATGGTTGGAAGCAGAAGAAGACGAGGAAGGTGAACCATGAGATGGATCAGCTTCTGAAAGGGAGCCACATCCTTGAGTTTACAGAAGCTGAGCAGGTCTGCCAGGGACAGGAGATTCTGGAGGCCCTTCTTTCATGGGGTAGCCCTGTGTCAGAGACTACCTGGCAGCACATAAGAATGCATTAATATGGAAAGAAATGAGGGCAAGTCCAGCTTTAAAAAATAAACTATAGGAGGCATCATAGAGCTGCTACGAGATCTGGGCAGACATTTCTTAGTTGAACTTTCCCCCACAAACATTTCTGATATTTTCTTTTTCTCCACCCCTTCCCCGCCCTCCCAAAAGAGCACCACTTTGCAGAATTTTCTCCAAATATTCTTCATCATGTGTTCAGGCTGCCATTCTAGCTCCTCCACCCTCCGCACACGCTCACACCATACCGTGGAAAGAGGTGATCTGGGGCACGGGAAAGGTCGCAAACTGGCAGGGCCAAGCTCCAACACAGTTGATGTAGCTGCCACTTGCCATAGTAGCAGACGTCCCGCCACCCCAAATCTTAGAAAAAAGAGGTGTCCTGAATCCCTTGAGGGAAAAAGGAAACCAGTATTGCCAGCAGCACTGACATTACTAATGGAGAGCTCCTCCCCATGACCCAGTGGGAGAATTTTCTCCTGGAGACTGCATCCCATTTTTTCCCATTTGCTCACAAGCACATCCCCAGTGTTCATCAGAAACTCTAACGCTAGATTCCCTTTCCCAGTGCTGCTCCAGAGTAGCATCTACGTGTGCATTGCTGATTTTTAGCAAGATGTTACATATTTCAGGTCAAAGTCTTTTTTGCTTTCTGAACTGCTTTCTGAAGAGAATTATGGGAGCCACTTTGAGTTCATTGTAAGAAAAGGGGGATATAAATCTAATAAATACATAAACTGAAACAGATGCTTTCTCTGCATCTACAAAATAAAAGATGCAAGGGTCTTTTAGGTTTGTGTGTTTAGCAAAATTAAGCATATTTACTATTTTTATAATATTCCAGGATAGGTGTCTTCCTGGGATGAATCCTATTTGAACTGTCCCGATATCCTCTCAAAAAAGAACATTTGCTTTGTCTACTAATATTACCCACCAGGCCCTTATAATCAGAAACACTCAAACAAGAGTCTGTAAGTTTGGTCCTTTTCTGAATTTCTCCCTTCTTTAGGAAACATGATTGTATAGTTTTCTTTCCACAAATGAGGTAGCCCATTTGCTACTCTCATCTCACTTCTTGAATACCTTAAAAACCCAGGTATATTTACATCTCTAATCATTTGATAACTTTTTCCTATTATCTCTTCTGGATTCTGCTTTTTCCTTTTTAATCTATTTTATAGTCTTTTCAACCTTCAATGTATGGTTGAGTCATCTCTAACCTATCTTTATGGGCTTCCCAGTACTTCTGGGAATATCAACATCTGTAGTATCATTTGGTATAACTACCTCTTAGGGTTTCTTTGAGGTATACATCTGACAAAAATACTTAGAAATGCCCCCTTGACATATAACGTATTGTAAATTGTTTCAGAGAGCCATTTGGTTGAGGAGTGATATAAAATATTCTAAATAAATAAATATAATGTTACACCATTTAATTCTTATTATTGTATTTATTTTCCCATTATCTTTTAATGAGCTTGCCTAATATATTTCTGCACTCAAATGTTTCCTGTTCAGAGTATGCCAAAGCTTTTATTGCAGAATGAGTATCCCGTTATCCTACTGTATCCCATTCTGTTTTGATTTTCTGCCTACCTTTCTTTGTACCTGAATTTTTATTTTATTTTATTTTTATTTTAAAACTGTATTCTGATGTGTCTCTAAAACTCTTCCAAAATGTCCCAGCAAATACACAGTATTCTTTTATCCAATCACTGTTGCTTTAAAATTTATCACAAAGGCTACTTTAAAAAAAAATGCCTCCAGTTCAGATATGCAAGGTGGCATTGTAAACTTGCCATGTATTCAAATTTGAATTTTAAAAGTTTGCTTGTGATGCTACCTGTTAGCTTAGATGCTTTTGCAACATTTGGAACAAACAAATTCAAAAGAGACGGGTCTGTGAGTTCTTATTATCCATGATAGGTCAGTGGAACCTTTGGAAATGTTATGGACAAACAACACAGCAGGGTTCTTGTCATTCTGGGATTCCTGGTCATCTGACTAGCTACTACTAATGCTTTACTAGATGGACTCTTGGGCTGATTTAGTACCGTCACCATACATTCTCATGCTGCATTTTGAATGTGTGCTTATTTCCATCTTGGCTTCAGAAAATCTAATACCTTTAAATAGGAATCCTCCTGTTTTGTGTATGTGAGTTTCATCCCTCCACTTTGCTCCTCGTGAAAGACACTGATGCCTGCATCCAGGGTCTTCTTTCTGCCAGTGGAAGTGCTCCTTCAGTCTCTGGAAAGCTGCCAGCCCTGGAGACCACTCCCGCAAGTGAAAAAGTCTTCATAAGGGGCCCCATCCCTCTGCAGTCTCTGCCTCCTTCAGATCAGTTCCAGGATGCTCAAATCTGCTGTGGAACAGGGAGGGAGTTTGTGTCGGGGCTGCAGATGGAGCAAGACTTTGGCAATGATCATCTCCCCTCCTTTTCTTCCAAGAGGGCAAATCTACTTTGTACTCTCAGAGAACGTTCCCTCTGATGGAGAAGAAGCTGGATCCAACCCACAGATTGATATTGCAGGTGACTTATGAATGGAGACTTTTAAAGAAAAGTTCAATGAAACAGCTGGGCCACCGCAGTCAGATGATTCTCTTTTGCTCATCCTTGCTTGCCTTCCTCTTTTTGAGCAGTGATGAGTTGTATGGTTCTGCTTTCTTCCCGACAGGTATGAAGATGAAATCAACAAGCGCACCGCTGCGGAGAATGAATTTGTGGTACTCAAGAAGGTGAGCGACTTCAGTGCCTTCAGTGTGGAGGCAGGAAAGCACAGGCCTAGAAACAGGCAGGCCTGAACCCCTGTGCTCTGAAGGAAAGGGAAGGCGTGGCTTTCTGGGGGAATCGGTAGCAGTTGCAACATGCACTGATCCCAAATGCTTTTTGTAGGATGTGGATGCTTCCTTCATGAACAAGATTGAATTGGAGACAAGGGCGGATGCCCTGCAAGACGAAGTCAGCTTCCTGAAAGTGTTCTACAATGAAGTAAGGATCCATTCTACTCTCTAGAGGGCAATTGCTGATTTACAGATGAATGCTTTGGAGGATCTTCTCCAACCAGGCAGCTCCCACCCGTACAAGAGGTGGAATAAAATTCCCATCTTCCCCGGCTCAGTAGATTTGCTGGGTAGTGATGAAAAGAGTGGTAGTCCAACATGTCTGGAGGGCAACAGGTTGGGGAAACTGAATTATACACAGGAAGTGAAAGTCATTCCCAGGGAAATATATTCGGTCCCCTCTTGGTTTCATGAGAGCTCTGAAGAGTTCGTTCCAATCTGTGTCTGGTTGGTTGTGCTGTGCACTGATTATTATCTTGCTGCTCTGTAATTGTGTTTGTTTCTAATTTGTATAGAAAACATTTTTATATACAGATGTGTTTTAATTTATCTTGTAAAGCAGTTTGTAGGGTTATCTGCTTGGCAACTGTTGGCAAAGATTCCAACTTAATACAAACAGAGGTTTTATGTGATATGCTGGTTCAATGGGCAAAGTACATGTAGGTGGGATCGAAAGGAATCTGGATTAAGCAAGTATAAAATATAAAAAGAAATGAAAGCAAGCCTTCATTCTAAAAACATCAAACACCAGCAAGGACCACTGCAGGGGCTACATTCTCAGTACTGGCCATTACTGGGTATTTTCCTTGAAGTCCAAAACAAGAGGGGTTGCAGCTTGGAGTGCTGTTATGCACATAAAAGATTTAGAGCCTAGGCCCAAAGGATACAAATTTGCATGCACACACGTGTGTATCTCCTAGAATTTATGTTTAAATTTTCAACTTCTAAAAATAATTTCTGGGATTTATTTAAATTTTACTGAAGGCAAAAGCTAGTTGATTAATTTCTCATCCAAATCACCTCAAGTAAAATAGATTCTTTGGTTAATCCGCACTCCACAAATGATGCCAAATCTGCAATTCCTCTTTATTTACAATTATAAAGCTTTTATCAACACCTTCAGTGTTCTAGAGAATAACCTGGAGCCTGCATGAGTAGACCGGGATGGGAGTGTCATTTTTGCTCACAAAACATGCAAGGCTTCCCTGTTCAAGCCCCTGAACTCGATCATGGGCTCACTGTGTCTTTTCCCACCCCTTTAGGAGTTGACTGCCTTGCAGAGCCAGATTTCAGACACATCCGTCGTCCTTCAAATGGACAACAACCGAAACCTGGACCTAGATAGCATCATTGCTGAGGTCAAGGCCCAGTATGAGGACATTGCCAACAGAAGCAGAGCCGAGGCCGAATCTTGGTATCAGAGCAAGGTGAGAAGGGCCATGCCTGTGAAACACTGGAGAAATGGACCCGGGGAGGATTCTGCACTTCAGGGCTTTGGAGCGATGGCTGGGCTTCCCTTTTGGACAGCACCAATATCCCACACTAACTTATGAAGCATGGTGCACTTGGGTAAATTTACGCGGTGGATTTATGTTAGTGACTCTTTAGATGCTTATCTATCTAAGTGGATAATCTCTAAGTGGTTTGCCTATAAATATTAAAAATCAGGTTTCAATGTGCTATTCTGGGCAAGAGTTCTCCTTTGCAAACCTATATGGCAACATTGCTTGACCTGTGGAACAATTGGCAAGGCCTCCCCTGAGAATCATAAAGACTGGCTGGGTATATAGAGGGAAAGGTCATCTGTGCGTGTCCTGGTTCCAAGTACATTTGGGCTTTGCATGTCAACATCAGAAGAGAGTTGACAGGCAGCTGGTGCCACTCTTGATACAGGTGTAGGGTGAACATAGCCAGGTGTCCCATTGAGCACGTGTGCTGCTATGTTGCTCACTAGCAGGCCCAAGGACAACCCAGCAGAGTGCATCACACCAGTCCGATCATGAGGCCAGTGCATGGGACACCAGGATTAGGCTGTCCTAGAACCAACACAGTTGGTGTACCCAGGAAAGTTGCTATCGGGAGCACCAGGCCACTGAGGTTACTTGGGTTTCCAGTGATGAAGGTGCATCCAGGAGGACCCCCAAACGACGTACCTGCTCCTTCAAAGGCAGTGCAACCTCATCCACAACAGGCAACCTGCCCCGTTCCCTGACCTGGGAGCTGCTCACACTTTGTCTCAACAAGATTCACCTTTGGTTTATTAGCCCTCATTGAACCCCTACCTGTATCCATGCACTGGTTCAGAACCTGCATGGCCTCTCCTGATTCAGGTGTCCCAGACAAGCAGAGCTAAGCTGCATCCACATTTGGTAATACCTTGCCCCGAATCTGCTGATGGCTGTTCCCAGAGGCTCCATCGAGCTATTAAACAACAATGTGCATTGCTTCGTTTACTGCCCTGTATCTGGGTGCTCCTGCTCATTTTGCTAGCTGGTGAGGCAAAGGGGAAGCTTGAATTCCTGCCCCCCCCACCCCCCACCTGCATGAATGCACCATTGTTGAGAGCCAGATCCTGCCCTTCTTGCCCTTAGACTCAAAACACTGAAGGGTCCTTCACAATGCAGATCTTTACTGGCACTTCATAGCTAACAAGACAATGCAATTCCATTCTAAGAGCCCTCTAGCAAGCTGAACCGAAGCCTCTGCTCATATAGAGTTGAGTTTGAACTGGACACTTCTCCCCAATCCTTTCCTTTCAGTAACAGGGTGGGCTCCACCTGGGAAGTTAATCTCTTCCAGTGCCTCATCATGGGGTCAAGGACTGGGCAAGGCAACTGCCTTCCCTCCTGTCCCGGGTCCCCTTCTGTCCTTTCCAAAACATGCTTGCTCTTCGAGTCACCCTGGGAAACTTCAGGCTGTGCTCTTGATGGGACTTGCAAGACTCCTGCCCCACTTTGATCCTCCTTCAGAATCCAAAAACACAGCCAAGAGTGCTTGGCCCACTCACTACAACTATTGTCATTTAATATTTGCATGCTAGACATTAAAAACGTTCCAGCCCAAAAATTGGAAATAAGAATTCTCTGAATTTGAAGTAGCCAGTCTTGGAAAGTCAATCAAAATGGGTGCATCCACACACATTCCCCTCCACAGTTCTTCACCAAAGATCAAAACTGATATGATGTTGTTCAGATAAATTGACCTTGCTTTGTTGGGTTTCTTCCCCCACCTACCACTCCACAGTATGAAGAGCTGCAGCTTTCAGCTGGAAGGCATGGAAATGACCTGCAGAATATAAGGACTGAGATCTCAGAGATGAACCGCATTGTCCAAAGACTCACCACAGAAATTGATGCAGTTAAAAGACAGGTGATGACATTGTTGCATGCCATATTTTTAGGGCTCCTGCTTGGGGAGAGAAGGGGTAATAGTCAGTTAGACTAACATCATTTTTGCGGTGAGGGTGTTGCCTGGGTCTATAGGTTTCCTCTTCCATTTACTTGAGCCAAATCATTACCTAAATAAAAAATGCATGGAGGCTTCTCTTCAGGTGAATCATCTAAGGAATTTGGAAGGAACCAAACAAGCAAAAGCCTTCATGAAACGAGTAAAAGCAAAACTCATCGAATACAAAAACAGAAAACGGTTTGACATGCTTTGTGGAAAATTCCATGATAAGCTTTGCCGGCTATAAGATTTCCACTTGCCAGTGCACCACTTCCTTGCAGATACAAGAAGTCCAGCTTGGCATTCTTCTGCCTGCAGGATTGGCCCACTCACCTAGAAAGAGGGCACAGGAAGGGGTGCGTGCTCAATGCTTCCACCACATTTAAAAGGAATATGGAGATGCTATCCAGCAAAAGCTCTGCCAGTCAGATGGGCGCTAGCCCAGGCTGCCCAAGCCTGGCCTGCAGGCAGCCACTCCCATGATTCCAGTGTGCAAGCATCATCTACCTGCACAGTAGGGATTTAGCACTTCAAGGGATAAATTCCAAAATGGGCAGAAGCACGTTCTACACCAGTGGGTTGGTGTAGCTCCCCAACAGGCGCTCCCTTTTGTACAACCGTTCCATGGTTTCCTCAGCCTATATGTATAGAAAATAAAAGTGAGGAGGGAAAACGGGAAGGGTTGGCAGTAGGAGAAGGAGATATCCTGAATTCTGCAGAGGAGTCCGGGTGGATGGATGCATGATGAAAGTCTCACCTGCAAGCAACTCATGCTGGCACTGGAAGACACACGGGGTTCTAGAGCATGTCGCAGGGCAGTGGGAGGCATCAGAAGAATAAAAACAGGGCATACATGATACCAGAGCAGGGTTGTAACTTCAGAAACAGAAATGCCTTAAATTAACTTCCATGTGTGTAAATGCTTCATTTTTGCTTCAGAAATTGAGGCGGACATTTTTCCCTGCAGTTATTTTGCCAGAAGGTTTGATGCCCGCTGGCAGAATCCCCTGAAGGGGTCTTACTGTGCTCCAGTGATATTTGTTCCCTCTCAGGCCCTGCCCTGCCCTGCCCAAATCTAAACTCTTCCAAGGGTTGGAAAAAATGTAGTTCAATATGTTTATATGTGGTTGAAGCGGGGTGAGGTTTGTGGCTGTCAGGAGTGCTGTTGAAGGGGAAACTGATGATACTGGACAGAGAAAAGACGGTTCTTCTTTATGCAACATGCAGTTTAAATTAAAAACACAGGCAGTACCCAGTGGGATTAGTGTGCAAATGGCCTCTTTTGCTGATTCCACCATGCAAGTATAACTCAAAGTTTGTGCAGTGAAGATTTCATGCTGCTTAGATGACACCCTGAAACAAGTGGAAAGGTTGGAAGAGCCCCCCCCCCCCCGCTTTGTGAGCTCTGCTGACCAAGAGCACGTGTCTCCACTCACTTCTGGTTGCTCCTAGAAGTGCTAAAGCTCCAGTGGGCAAGCAGTGGCTGATGTTTGTGGAAGGGAATTGGAGGGGAGGGGCACTGAGGAATCAGCAAGGGCGCACTTCCCCAGGCAAAGAAAAGGAGGACCCTGCACATGCACGCCCCCAGTACAGCAGCAATACCCAAGAGTGATTACACGCATGTGTACATCAGAGGTTAGATGCTGGGACAATTAGGTGAAAACAGCCTGTAGAAAAGCTCACTAACTATTGGATGCTTCTGGATGTAGAAGCTGATTTGGAACAATGAAATTCATTGCCACCATGATGCAGTAATGTTCACTGGATTGGGAAGGAATCCTAGGCATGTTTAGACCCACCCCCCATATATATATTCCTTCGATTCCTAGCAGAATTCTAATAGTAGGACCATTTTTGTCTAAACATGTACAAGATTGCACCTATGGGCAGTTTTTTAGGAACAGAACTGGATAATTCCTTAGAAGACAGATCTATACTGTACATATTAGCCAGGATTGCTATGAGGAAGCTCCATGCTCAGAAGCAATCTACCTCTGAATATCAGTTGCATGTGGGGAAACAACCAGATAAAGCTACTTGAAGGTAGGCATGCCATTAGTGGAGCCAGCTGGAGCCGGGGGTCAGACTAGATGGCCTGGGAGGCCCCTTCTGACTCGCTCTGTTTCTATGTTTCTGTTCGATGCACTGCTTGTGTGCTGTCCATAGGCTCTGGCTGACTATCACTGGAAACAGGATGCTGGACTAGATGGACCCTGAGTGGGCTGTTTCCTTATATTTGTACAGAGGTGGGCAGGGTGGGCTAGTTGGGGAAGATTTCCTTGAAAATCACTCCAAACCTCCAAATGTTGTCAGGTTGGTGGGATGCTAACTGGGAAGGAAAGATGTGTGGATGCTGCAAGCAAGGCCTGTTCGACTGTGGCCCCTGAGTGCTTCAGCAGTGCTTGTCAGCAGACAAGAGACCTTTTTTGCAGGGAAGGGGCACCAGTCCTGTTTTCTGCTGGTGACATACTGGATTCTGATATTTTGACTTGGAAGAGTGGGAGTGGGGGGTTGGATTGGCATGACATTGCTCCAAAGGAAGGCTCCCACTGCTCTTCTTTGTAGATTGGCAACCTGGAGGCAGCCATTGCTGATGCTGAGCAGCGTGGAGAACTTGCTCTTAAAGATGCAAGGACAAAGTTAGCCGAACTGGAGGAGGCGCGCACAAAGGCCAAAGCGGACATGGCCCGGCAGCTGCGGGAGTACCAGGAGCTCTTGAACGTCAAGCTGGCCCTGGACATTGAGATCGTCACCTACACGAAGCTGCTGGAAGGGGAGGAGAGCCGGTGAGTTGATCCTGAACCCAAAGGTCCTGAATAAGGAAAGTTGTTCTCTGTTCGGAAAGTATCTTAATGTGGGCTCTGTTGGAGTGTGACATGCACAGCTGTCCTGTGAAAGGCAGCGGTGGGGAGATATTTTTAAGCCCATGATGCCTCGGAAAGGCAGACTGTCTTAGCCCTTGGCTTATGGCAAGCCAAAGTGCTGGCCCCACTGAAGGCCCTCTTAGCCTGGAGCCAGACCTGTGGATACCATAATTCCAAAGGCCAGCTGACATGATCCTTCTGATGCAGGGGTGATGTTGGCAAAACACACCCATCCACGCTTCTCCAGGGACTCCCTTCCAGACACGGAGGGGAAGCTGGATATTCAGAAAGGCTGTTCACTTGCCGCCTCTGACCAGATCTCACTGTGCACAGAGTGCAAGATCCTGGTGCACAGCTTAATGGTCTTGGGTAGAACTGATTTTTCATGAAGTACATACAGTGGTGACCTCTGAAGTTCTTGGCAAATGAGGCCTGGATAACTGCTATTGTGCTTCTAGAGGCTGAGCCCAACTATAGCAGTAACTTTCTCTGTCCCTTCCTTTGACAGGCTTGCTGGAGAGGGTGTTGGCGCAGTCAATATGTGTAAGTAAGAAAAAAGTGAATTGGAAAAATAAAGCAAGATAAAGCTGTGATCCAAGGGCCACGTTCCATTTCAGAATGCTGCATTCTGCTGGGCTTAAAAGCAAAAGAGGCAGGGCATTTTTTAAAAAAAGTCTATGGACTATTTTGGCTTAAATGTATTATTACTAGTAGCTGAGACTTAGCAGAGGCATGTCTTTGAGAATGGAGGGGAAATAGCACGCAAGCCAGGAAACCACAAAATAGCTGCTGGTTGAAGGAAGCAGATGGGACTTGGGAAAGGAAATGTGGAAACTCAGAGGGCTGGATTGGGATACCACATGGGCCAGATTTGGCCCCTGGCTGGAGGTTCTGCACTCCTACTGGAGAGCGGATCCATTTTCCTTCCGTCCTCCCTTCAACATGCAAGATAAGGGATGTTGCACCTTTTGGTAGCGGCAAAGTTGCCCAAAGAGTGGCATGTGCTTCAAGGCAAAATAGTTGCAACCGGGAATCAGAGAGCTGATTCCCCCACCCCAATTTTTCTAAAATTCCTTTAGTTTTCCTTGCCACTCAGGAGATATTTCAGCTGAAAAGAACCTCATGTTTGCTTCAGAATCTGCTTTAGGTAACATCTAGAACCCTTTGGCTTTCCTCAAACTTCCTCAGTTGCTTTCTTTCCGGAGGATGGATCCGCAGATTCAGTTCAGAATTTCAGGGGTGGGCTCCTGATGTTGCTAAATGCCAACCCTCATCAGTCACAGCCAGCAGGGCCCATGCCAAGGAACGATGGGAGCTGTAGTCCAAGATGTGGTGAGCTCCAGGTTCCATGCCCTCCATAGATTCCATAAGCATGGAAGAAGATAGAAATTGCCTTGCTGGGTCAGAACAAAGTCCTCCTAGTCTCCTGCAGGGGCCCAACAGGGCCTCTGGAAAGCCCACAAACAGGATGTGTGTTGTTCCTGCACAATCTCAGGTTTATTCTGGTTCAAAGCAGGGAGGTTTCATTTGTAGCTGTCCTGGCTAAAAGCCACAGACAACAGACTTTCCTCTGCAAGCTTGTCCAGTTCCTAAAATAAACAGAGAACCTATTTTCTGAGTCCGTGCTTTCCTGGGCCTGGCAAGGAGTACAAAGCTATCTGTACCCGAGAACTGGCCACACAAAATATTGTTCAAGTAAAGATACAAAGGGGTGTGTAAAATTCCCTTCAGTGGAACTGAGAGGGCGTGTGGGACCACTCCTGGGAGAAAGCAAGGAAGTCTATCAGTCCCTGCCCTGCACTCTCCCTGCCAGCACCTTCATGCAGTGGCTCCATACCAGATGGGGCGTGGAAGAGAATGGGGCGTTGGCAAGCCAAGTCTGCAGCAATGGTGTTCGCTAGGCCTGGGCTTGCCGCAAATGCCACCAGAAGGGCATTTAGCAGCACGGAATTTCAGCTCACAGAAGCTGCAGCATCACCAAAGGAAAAGGAGAGTGGGCAGGCAGAAAGCGTCGCAGGAAAGCCCTTGGCGGCTTCCTTGTGGTGTAACTTTGGTCTGAGGTGTGCCAAGGATGCTGGCCTTGCCTGTGAGCTTCCAGAATACTTCTCAGTCACGGTGAGCTGGCCAGGTGTGCCTCCCACTGTGTACAGGATGCCCTGTGCTCACGTGCACCGGTGCAACGGCCCCATGCCGTAACATGCGGAGGCTCAAATCCTGCGTGTGGTAGTTGGCGCACCCCGCTCGCTCGCGGGGTGCTGATGCGCACAGACGGTCGCTTGCATTTTATGGGTGGAGCCCAAGCATGTGCCGTGACAGCCACAGGTGAGAACCTGGGCCTAGCATCCCATGCACATTTTCTCCAGGTGGACTAAGCTGAATTTAGCAGAAGCCCAGAGTAAGTATATCCAAGCCTGAGGCTGAGTGTGTTGCCATCGGGGGCTGCCCAGAGAGCTGGGTGTGGGAAGGACGTTAGCCTCCACCCGAAGACACTCCTGCACAACACACTCACATTGTGCAAACCTCTTTCTCTGCCATCACTTCTCCGCTTTCTTTCCAGCTGTGGTCCACTCTGCCGGAGGCATGAGCTATGGCGGTGGAAGTGGCATGGTCCTCGCAGGCGGGGCTGGCCTGGGCTATGGTGGAGGCCTCAGCATGGGAGGAAGCAGCCTGAGCACCGCCGGCGGGAGGGGACTCATGGGGAGCCTGGCTCCCTCCGTGGGGAGCAGCTCCAGCATGAAGATCGTCTCGAAAACCTCCACGACCAGGAAGAGCTACAAGAGCTAAAGGCGAGAGCGATGTCGGAGCCTGGGGCAAGCGAGAGAGGGTGGTGATGGGCCTTTATGTAACCATTGGATCGGCACCAAATTCTATCAAGCTCAGGAGGGAGGGGCGCAATTCAAAGCAGAGCAAGCGCAGGCTGGACCTCCTCCAGGCAGGCACTTCTCCCTGAAACAGCTTTTCCCCACCTGTTCTTCTCCTGGTCAAACTCCGAGTTGCTCCCACCAAGAGAAAAACAGCTGCAGGAAGAGAGATCCACCAAGGGGAGGATTTAGCACATGCTCCCCTTCTGTCTGGGCCTGCCGGATGCTTTTAATTCCTCCCCTTGCTTCGTAGGCATGTGGCATGACTTGCTGTGTTGCTATAAAAAATCGAGCATTCTCCTTGTTCTCACCTTGCTGCCAGCACCGTAGGCATCTCTGCGAGTGATTCCCCCACCTCCCACCCCTGTATTTGCTTGAAACCTTTTGGAGTGAATGAATCCTCCATGACCAACCAAAGTGGTCCAGCAGATGCAAATCAGGCTCAGACCCAAGTTCCAGTGAAGTCACTGGGCAACCATGGCCCTGCTTCCCATCTGTATAATGGACACAGTTTCGACCAACCTTCAGGCTCAATGAAACGCACACAAATGGATCAGCATAAGGTTTTGTGAAGTAGTGCCTACTTAATTTGATGAATGAGTCTGGGAGAAGTGTGGGTGCATTAGTTCTATCCCAAAGTCAAACACTTTTAATTTTCCAACCTTTGTGTGTATGCATGCATGTTTGTCACCAAAATCATCTGAAGAGTCAAAATGGTGACATAGCAATGGCTCTACAACAGCTCTCTGCCATGTATCCTAGCAGTATTCTGCCTCTTTCCATTCACAGCCCTGTCAAGAAGCCCACTCTGTGTAATAGTCATAAAATCCTTTCTCCTTACAAGTCTGGGCAGCTGTAGCTCAGGGGACGTATCTCACAGCTGCCTCCCAAATTGTCTTCTGAATTACAGCCTGTATTTGCAGGCTGTCCTGGTTCCCAGCTAAGGCAGAGGTCAAGGTGTACATACTCCCGCAGACAATGCTTGGGAATGTGGGATGGCAGGCACCCCGGGGCCCTCCCATCTACAAAAACAAGCAGGCTTTCAGTTCCAGTGAAGCAGAAGGAACATGCCACCTCCCAATGGCCGGCCTGCCCACACTGGCTCCTGGGAAGGCAGAAAGCACCATGACAGCCCCCCCCCCCGCCCCCATAGGAAGGGCTTGTCTAATCAGGTTTCCACTGGGCAAAGAAGAAAACAAAGACAAACCTTGAAAGAAAACATGCCAGGAGGTTAATTGCCCTGACTGAGGCTGGGTGGCTTTTTTGGTAAATTCTTGGTAAATGGTCACACAGAAGCTCCGCTTGGGCACCATCGCTCCCATCCTGTCTGCAGGCACTGCCGGATCAGACCTAAATACCCATGAAACTGCAATTCAGATCTATTCGAAAAGTTTTAGGTGAATGGAAGGGTGTGTTTTACAACTTCCCAAGAAGTCTTTTCTGTGTGTGACTTCTTCAAGGAGGATTAAGGGTTTTTCTTAATATTTTAGGATATCTCTTGATCTCCAGTGAAATCCTAACACAGATTGCTGTCCTCTGCCTCACTTTGACTATGCCGAGTTATGGTTTCAATTTCTTCCATAGATAAGAGCACACATCAAGCAATGCTGTCTGTGCTGTACATCATGCGACTCCACTGTTGTTTACTCTGCTGTACTTTTTTTTTTCTTTTGCCCTCTGCTAACCATATACTTTAAAGGACATTGTTAATTTCTGCCTGTCACGCCTAAGCATAAAATAATTAATACAGTTCAAATGCATGGATTGCATTGGTGGGTTATTGCTTGGTGCAAATAACAGATGCCATCAGCCAAATTTAAGCACATTTACATCCCACTGATTTCAACAGGTGGGTTAATGCTCAGAAAATAGTGCAGGGGGAAGGGTTAAAAAAAACCCTCCCTGTGTACTGCAAAGTCATTAATTCATCTCCGTAAAGTGTTTAATTCTGAAAGGTTTTCAACTGATTTCTCACCTCATGCCTTGTTTTGCCCTTAAGGATGCCCATAAGCCCCTGAACTTGGAGGTTTCTAGTCACCCAAGGTAGAGTGGGAAGGACCAGCAGAGGGAACCGTCACCCCCCTGTCCTCCTACCTGGCCCATTTCACTAGTCTTTTGATCCTGTCTTGCAAAAGCCCTCCAGAGAGACCCTTCATATCCTGGCCTCTCCAGTACTCCCCCTTGTTTTCCTGCTCTGTAAGGTCAGCTTTCTGACCTCAAAGGCCAGCTGGTGGGCTTCTTCTGTGCCAGTGGTGGTGGGGGGGGTGAGGGTAGGGGATCAGAGCAGGCAATCCAAGCTATCCTATGGCCTCCCAGATGCTGTCTAGGGGCCCTAGGATCATTCCTAAGAGTGCTTAACTTTGGTTGAGTTGTGCTCAGTTTTAAGGCAACACTCAAATAATACTGGAAAATGCATCTATTTAGACTTGCTTATTCTTTTCTGATGGATCATTTTCTGGCTGGGGGTTGGGCAAAAATAGCAAATGTTCATAGACAGCCTTGGTTTGTTTCAATCTGCTTTGTTTTCCCTGGCAGGTTTGCTTTGAAAGAATACAGAAAACAAATCAAATATGTATATTGGCTGTTAGGACAATTTTGAAAACACTTTACAATGTAAGCAGTTTTCTGTGGCGAAATGAAACGAAAAAAATGAAACACTGAGAGGCGAGAATCAGAATTCATTTAAAAACAAAAACTGTTAAGTTACAATTTTGAAACAAAAACTGCAGGATTGTTTTATGTTCCTCATTAAACCAAGCCAACAGATTATGCATCTACATCTCCAGATGGTGGCCCTGCCTAACCTTTAGAAAGACAGCAAATTAATTTTACGAGAGTGTTATGAAATGATGGCTATAACTATAGGAACAAAAATGAAATTCCACACTGTCTCTCCATAATCAACATTGCAGATTCATTTGTCAAAAGCAAGGCAGCTTTCTTATTGTGGAGGTTTGTGCCCTGATAAGGGAATAAATAAGAAATATTTCCAACTGTTTGTAGGCAGACAGCCTGTACGCTTGTTTCTTTGTACTTCTATTTCTTCTTAATAAATCTGCAATCATCCCATGTTTGTGTGCTTTTGATTGTGACTTTGGGGCTCAGATCACACAGCCTACGTGAATGCAATTCCATAAATGAAAAAAGTGATTTATTTTGCTTTCATGATTAATATTACATATCCCCTGCTCTAAAAACCTGTCTTTAGACACACAAGCAAAGCTGGAGGGTCACCATGTTCTCCTTTAAAGAAGCCCTCAATAGCCATGAATGGGGAATGATGAGTACAATAAATGCCTCCTATGGAAAAGCTCACAACCTTTTTAATGTCTTTGGGAATACACAGAGCGCCTTTTTGAATTACTGAAGAACCATCATCAGCTACCAGAGTTAACTGGGAGTGAGAACCAGCAAGACATACTGAGTCGGATCCAGATTTCAGGCAGATCAGCCACACTGGCAATCTCACTCCTCACTCCCTGCTTCCCACAGCAGCCCCTCCACCCCCTGAAAATGCTATCCAGAGAGTCACTGGCCCTGCTGAATTGAGCGAGCGGTGCGGAAGCAGAAGTCCCCACACTGGGTGGAGGGATCTTCTATACCCTTCCTCTTAAGCACAGCAAACCTTGGTGGAACCCAGTGTTAAGTGAATAGTGAAAAAACCCCTATACATTAAATTCAAATTCATGTATAACACTGCACCAGGTCTGGAGACCGGGTGGGGAAGGCACGGCGTGGGAGCGCATGATGGTCCTGTGTGCTCCCCACCTCCAGGAGAACCTTTGAGGAGCAAGCTCTGGCTGGGGGTTCCCTGTTCCTCCCTGACATCATTGCCTCTCCACCTGGAGCCCTTGTACAGCAAACGGCACCGCAGCAGATGGCTTGTTCTTGTGCACGGCACAACACGGGGCCCATTCTGGGGTCTTCCACCAAAGCCATACTGTGCATAGGATGAGGAGCATGTGGTCTTGTGGCAGTGCAGCTCTGGCCTCATCCCGTGCAGGTCCCTGACTTGTGCGCTCGCTGCCCCTGCTGAGCCTCAGTGTGCAAGAAACTTCCGCAAGTCAGGTGCGGGCAGCGCAGAAAGGGACAGCAAAGTGCAGAAACCCAGCACGTTTGCACCAAGGCATGGCCGAAGCCACAAAACGTAGGCTTTAATTCTCCAAAAGGAGGGCCAAGTTTAAAGCCCAGAGCCTAACAAGATGCCGCTTTACGAGCAGGACAGTCACTGCTTTGCAAAGGTGCAGATGCCCTCTGGCCTGCTCTATTTCCATTCAGCTCCTCTAGGGAATCCAAATCCTCTGGGTGAGCAAGCTCACGAATTGGGCTATGGCATTATTATTGGCGAGATGGGGGCCGCTTTATTTGTTCATGTATTATTTGGTCTTAGAATGGGGAGGCACCTGGCATCGTAGGACCACTGTGCGGGTGGGAATAGCCTGCACATTGATACAGGAAATGCAGTTGGACTTGGACACACGGTTCCTGCTGCCGTTCCCTGGCATTCCCCCATAGCCCGCACAGGGAGAGGTCTTCCCACTCCACTTCCCTTGGAGGGGAAATGGCTGGAGATGTCACTGAAGGTGTAACCACTTCAGTGATATGGATACATGTTAATTAATGTGCATTCATTACATTTTAAACCAAATAATACTGAGGTGCACTCCCCCCTCGGTCCCATTAGTAAGCATCTCAAGTTTTGGGTGTCAAGGGTTCACGGTCCTGGTACTATGGTTGTGGTAGATGGGCAGGCTGAGGTAGGCAGACATCCTCTTTTGTTGTTATTTACAGTATAACTAGGCAGTATATTGAGGCAAATGTCCATATCTTGGCAGATTCCAGAGAGGTGAACAGTGCAGAGTTAAAACAAGTAATAGAAGAAAAGCAATATGTTAAAAACATTAAAAGATAGCACAAGGACTGTGGTTGGTGTTGGGGTCAGCAAAAATGGCTTCCTAGAACAAATTTGGCTTCAGGTGGCCCTGCAAACATTTTCTGTGGAAATGGAGTGGAGACCACACTGCTGTTTCTTCTCCTGCTGGGCTTCAGTCAGGCCCTGGGTCCGTGTGGAACCATGAGGAGAGTGTCCTCATTACAGAAGACCAGGGCGTCCCTCACGCCAAGCTTTTATGCTTTTGGTTGGCCATGGCATTTCCAGGGTACACACAACCACACATAGAGTCCTTGAGAGTAGCCATTTCGTAGGCTCTTTGTCAACTTTGCATGCAGATCAGTCCAGATGGAGCTTAGAGGACCACGTACCAGCGTGCAAGCTGGATGTGAACACAGCTAGTTCAGTCAGGCTGGTACAAGTCATCCTACTTTTCATGTCAGGAATAAAAACTGGAAGGAAAGGATTGCATTCGTAACTAGATTTACAAGCTTGGCTTTTGCCTGCAGCAAATTGCTAGCTCCCAAGGGTGGTGAGGTTGGGCATTTGTGGGAGCCCCCGGACCAGCGAAGAGGCACCACCCCACACGGTTCTCGTGGTTCAAGGGCTGAGACCGAGTGAGTTACCCTCCGTAGGGGTATGACAATGGGAGTGGGGCAAAGGGGTCTTAACTCCCTAAACACCTTTGCCTGGGAGCAAGTCCTTCTGATCTGTGTACACAAGTACTGGATTGCATGGCTGGTCACCCTCTCCCCCTAATTCTGAATATGTGCACAGTGGCTCACCATATCTCCTTGGCGGCCACTCCATGTAAAGCTGCAGTCAATTCAAGGAGGGGGAAAAGATTTTCGAACAAATTCAAAGCATATTGTGGTGTCTCCCATATTGTTTTCTGATTTTAATTAATTATTTTATTAGATTTATATCTTGCTTTTCTTCTTTTTTTAAAGAACTCAAAGTGGCTTATAGCATTCCCCTCCTGCTGCTTTCAATCTTATCCTCACAAGAACAACCCTGTGAGGTGGGCTGGCCTGAGAATCTGTGACTAGCCCAGAGTCGCCCAGTTGGCTCCATGGCCGAGCGGGGACTAGAACCCAGATCGCCCGAGTCCCAGTCCCCTACACTTAACCACTACATCACGCTGGCTTTTCATTCTTCCTTGTGAATGCGATTGGTTTTGCAATTTGTACAGAAGCTGGATGCAAAGTCTTGGCAGAACCCAGCATCTTCTGCATACAAATTCTGCCTCCTGAGGAGGGTTGGGGGGAAACCACGTTATCTCTTTAGCAGTTCACAGATTTCCCAATTAATTAATGCATAATTCTGGTCTCCTAAAGCAAAGGAAGTAAATACATGTTAAAAATACCCCTCCACCTTTTGTCTTCTGCTTCAAGAAGGCTCTTTCCTAACAAAATAGCTAAAATATTTTGAAACGGATTCGAGTCAGAGCTTCTGTGTTATTTATGAGCTCCAGTTACCTTCTTTTCTCCTGAGTACTCCAAATTCTCCTCTGCTTTAGAAAAAGCATTTCACTCAGCATTTAGCTTCATCAAAGCAAATAGGTTTAGTAAGGAAAGCATAGCAGCAGTTGCAGGAGCGCAAAGTGAAGCCTTCAGAGCACCTCCTGAAAGCAACCAGAGAGACTCTTGCTTGTACAGGCAGTTCCCAAGTTATGAATGTCTGAGTTACGAACAGCCTGGACTTATGAACAAACCACTGTAAAGCCAGTTTATAAAAAAATATTGTGGAAAATTGTCATCATCATAGAAAGAGTGGAAGTGAAAGGGGAGAGAGGGAGGCCTCCAAAGCAGGTCTTCCTGCTCCTCCCATCCAGAGAGGGAAATTTTCTTGCTGCAAAGAGGAGGCATTGGTAAATTTGGGTGCATGAGGGGGGAGCTAGACCTATTCTCAGTTTTTCCACTTTCACAAGGGTCCTGTGCCCCTAACCCCCATGATTATTGAGGGATGACTATATGTGATCCTACCTACATACAAATTTGACTTAAAGACGAATTTCTATTTTCTCAGGAATGGAACTCATTTGTAACCCAGGGACTGCCTGGATAGCATTCTTGGTTACACAGAAGAAACAGAAACCTAATGATTTATGATGCATGTAAATTACAACCATCAGCTCTACATCAATTAATGAAGACCTATCTGTCTGCTTTAATGTTGATTTACAACAGGCAGAGACTCCCTCTTAACATCAAAACAAAGTGTGGGTTCACATGGCCCAACAAGGAACCCTGTGTGCTTTCTGTGTTCCAGGTTCTTATAAATCATTAGGGAGGTGGCTTTGTATAATATGACAAGCAATGGTGGGGAATTTTAACCTTCGTTGGTTTGCATTTGCCCAGCACTGGAGGAATGAAGAGTCACCTACTGAAGAGTTGATCTTAAAAGATTTTGGACTGCGCAGAAATGGACAGATTGACTTTGAAGAAGGAAGATACATACTTCTATCAAACTTGGAACTCTTTTTATTATTGGTTAGAGAAATGGGACTATAAGTAGAATTGAATATAGTTATTGATTGTTAAAAAGAGTAAGATGTCAACCCGGTATATCCGATGTCATGGGGATAATTGTTTCTAGTTTTAGATTTGTAGAGAAAATAATAAAATTTGAACCTTTGTTGGTTTGCCATGGCTTCTGAATCCTGTCACAATCTTTCAGCATGGTATATTTGATTTTGAGAAATCACAAACAGAAAAAACCATCTGTCCTGTGGCTTCTTGGTACCACAATTGTTTCGTCATCTAAACCAGAAAGCACAATTCACTGCAGCAGAAATCACACAGGATTGCTCATCATGACATGTAGACCCAGCCAGTGGTTTCTGCATGAGTGTGATTTCCACCATCACTGCTCCATCTTCACACATACTGGCTGGGCTTTGTGTGCCTCAGCTCTTTGGGTAGCAGCATGTAACAGGGCCTTCCCTGCTGTAGCACCAAAGCTGTGGATCTCCATCTCTAATTCTTAATGGTTTTTAGAGGACCATCCAAGGTGGCCCATTTCTTCTGGAGTTCCCTGATTAGCTTCCTCTCTTTTCATTAACCTGACTGCTAGTTAGTATAGCTAGTGTATTTTTGACATGGGCTTATATGATATTTCAATTTATCAGGGCTGGTGCTGGCATGCAACACCCTTGGGAAGCTGCCAGGGTCCTAGCACCCCAGCGGCCTCACTGCTAAGCCTTACCCTGGTCCTACATTTAAAAAATTGGTATTGTTGTTGTTGTTGCTAGTCACGAAGTCATGTCTGACCCATTGTGACTCAATGGACAACATTCCTCCAGGTCTTCCTGTCCTCCACCATCCCCCGGAGTCCACTTAAGCTCGCGCTGACTGTTTCAGTGACTCCATCTAGCCACCTCATTCTCTGCCGTCCCCTTCTTCTTTTGCCATCTATTGTTCCCAGCATTAGGCTCTTCTCCAGGGAGTCCCTCCTTCTCATTAGGTGGCCAAAGTATTTGAGTTTCATCTTCAGTGTCTGGCTTTCTAAAGAGCAGTCAGGGTTGATCTCCTCTAGGACTGACCGGTTTGATCGCCTTGCGGTCCAAGGGTCTCGCAGGAGTCTCCTCCAGCACCACGATTCAAAGGCCTCAGTTCTTCAGCGCTCTGCCTTCCTTATGGTCCAGCTTTCACAGCCATACACTGCAACTGGGGAAACCATAGCCTTGACTATACGCACTTCTGTCGGCAGGGTGATGTCTCTGCTTTTTAGTATGCTGTCTAGATTTGCCATAACTTTCTTCCCAAGGAGCAAGTGTCTTAATTTTTTGGCTGCAGTCCCCATCTGTGGTGATCTTGGAGCCCAGGAAAATAAAATCTGTCACAAAATTAAACTAAACTAAACTAAACTAAACTAAACTAAACTAAACTAAAAAATTACATTCTGGTAAACAGAGCTGTTCTAAGCAGGTGGCTCTGGCAGCCATGTTAGCTTCTCACAATGCCCCATAGGGCATTGTGGGATACTCAGCTCAGTAACCTCATGCTTCCTGTTCAAACTAGGACTGATTTTCGCCAGCTGGTAAGCCCACAGCTCTTGTCTCAAAGGTCCTGTGGCTAGAATCCCCTCAAATCTGGATGCAGCACTAGGTTTGGCTTTTGTTTTCATATGCCTTGTTAGCCAGCTCAGACATACATTCAAAAAGCAGGTTAAAGTATTTCCAGTAAAAAAAATAAAAATGAATGCATGATGCTGAGTTACCGTCACAATGATGTACTTTCAGCGATCCTTCTTGTTCATGGCCTGTTGCTCACTGGAATGAGAAAAAAATGCAACTCACTGCAGCCACACCGTGTGAACCAGGGGTCTCAAACTCAACTGACCTGGGGGCCGCTGGAAGTAGAGTCTGGGTGAGGCTGGGCTGCATCGAGTATCCCACCACCGCAGTGGTGGGGAGCTGCTCATCCTGCGGCCGGCCCGGGCGCCGCCGGCACTTTGAAGGCCGCAGGGCCCCTCCCCGTGCCCTGCCCGTCCCGGCGCACAGCTTAGAGGGAACATTGCACCCAGGGTAACGACTCACGCAGGTGCGTGTGAGAAAAACGCGTGGGCCACACTATCACTAAACTTTGATATCAAGTGGGGGCCACAGAATATCATCCCATGGGCCGCAATTGGCCTGCGGGCCACGAGTTTGAGACCCCTGGTGTAAACTGTGCCCTGCTTAGGACAGACTCATTGAAATGAATGAGACTAAAGGATACTTAATTTAGTCTAAGGATGTGCTCATATGCATATTTACCTGGACGAAAGCCCTACTGAGAACAGTGAATGAATATGTGAGTTACTTATGAGTAATATCCACATCAGATTGCACTGTAAATTAGTCAAGTAGAATGGGATTAATCAGTCTTATTCATTTCAGTGGGTCAAGTCTGAATGGAACTTATACTAGAGGATACCCACTGTGTTTGGCCTTGCTAATGATTACAGAGGATGAGGAAGAGAACTAGGGCCTGTATTTTGCAGCATCAACCATAGCATCTAGTCTCAGTTGTAGTTCAAAGGCTTGACCAGCAGGTAAACCCAAGTAAAATAAATGGAAGACAAGTTGGAACATTACATCAGCAGCACCGGGCTAAGTATATACATGCTTTAACCCCAGGGACCTAGTCCAGCCAAGGTGACTCATTGCAGATTTGAGGATACTTAGGCAGAAATGTGTCAAAAATACTGTTTATTGCATACAATGATCAAAGTATGGATGCAGTGTATACATATGCAAAAGAAAGCTTACACTCAGTTTTTTGTGCAGCAGTATTGGTCCCCTGATCGGCCTGTGGATGTTCCATGGACCTGCAAAGCTGCCTGGATGAGCAACACATTAGTTTGTTTGTTTGTTTGTTTGTTTAGAAAATTTCTATGCCGCCCCATTCGCCAAAGCCTCGTGGCGGCTCACAAAACATCAATTAAAATATAATACACTAAAAAATATAGAACGAATTAACAATATAAAATAAGTCTCCCTGGCCAAAGAATAAAATAAGCAAATAATATTAGCAATTAAAATGACGTTTGAATAAAAAGGTCTTCACCTGGTGCCGAAAAACAAATAACGACGGCGCCAGGCGGACCTCTCTGGGGAGCGCATTCCATAGATGGGGCGACACCGCAGAGAAAGCCCTCCTCCGAGTACTCACCCTCCTAATTTCCTTCACGGAGAGTTCCTGGAGAAGGGCCTCTCCCACAGATCTCAAGGGGCAGCCGGGCATATATGGATGTAAGCGCTCCTTCAGGTAGCCAGGACCCAAGCCGTTTAGGGCTTTATAGGTCACCACCAACACCTTGAATTGGGCCCAGACTTCAATGGGAAGCCAGTGAGGCTGACGGAGGACTGGAGTCATGTGAACATAACACCCAGTCCCCATCAGCAGCCTGGCAGCTCTATTTTGAACCAATTGAAGTATCCAGACCGTCTTCAAGGATAGCCCCACACAGAGCGCGTTACAGAAGTCAAGGCAGGAAGTCACCAACGCATGTGTCACTGTCGCCAGGCAGTCGTACTCCAGGTAGGGGCGCAGCTGATGGATCAGCTGAAGCTGAAGGAAAGCCCTCCTCGCCACTGCTATCACCTGAGCTTCCAATGAAAGCTCTGGGTCGAGGAGCACTCCCAAACTGCGGACCTTGTCCCTAAGGGGAGTGCAACCCCATTCAGGACTAGGTTCAATTCACCCTCTCCAAAGCCCGATCTACTAACCAACAGGACCTCCGTCTTGTCTGGATTGAGCTTCAGTTTATTGGCCCTCATCCAGCCCATTACCTCAGCCAAGCACCGGTTCAGCACAGCCACTGCCTCACCTGGATTGGTGGAAAACAAGAGGTAGAGCTGGGTATCATCAGCGTACTGATGATTCCGCAGCCCACACCTCCTGATGACCTCTCCCAGCAGTTTCATGTAGATGTTAAACAGCAAAGGGGACAAAATGGACCCCTGTGGTACTCCATGGCATAGCTGCCATGACGCAGAGCCATAGTCCCCCAGCACCACCTTCTGGAATCGGTCATTGAGATAGGAGCGGAACCACTGCAAAGCAGTGCCTCCGACCCCCAATCCCGCTAGCCTATCCAGAAGGATACCATGGTCGATGGTATCGAAAGCCGCTGAGAGGTCATCAGGAGGTGTGGGCTGC
>NW_025335954.1:613696-828865 GCF_004798865.1 Varanus komodoensis
AGTTAAAACACTTTAAAATTATAAAACATTTAAAATTGGCCGTTCAACAGAAGGGACCGCCACAACAAAAGAGCAAGTCCCCTGGCCGGCCCAGCCCCCCCCGAACGCCCCCCCCAAACGGCGGCGACCGCCCTTTGGCTGACGCCCTTCAGCCGCCGGCCCCGGCCGCTGCCGGCGCTTTGTAGCCGCCGGCCGCCCGACGCCCCACCCCGTCCGGGCACGCCTGCCACGCGTGCAGGGGCGTGGCAGGGCAGTCAGGTAGCGGCGGAGTCGGCGGCGCGGCGCGGTCTTTGCGCGGTCTTCGGGCGCGTGCGCGGCGCGGTCAAGGGAAGGAGGCTGGCCATCTGCCCCTTTGCTATTTTTGGAGCTCACTTTTCATTGTTGCATACCACTTACGTCATCAGGAGACCCTAAGCCTTTTGAAGTGGTCATTGTGTTCCCTAGGGAATGCTTGAGAGGAAGAAGTAGTCATAGAAGGACATCCATGAGCAAGAAGAGCAAGAATGAGGATGAGCAGAGTAATACTTGAGTTGCAGACTGTGGGCACCATTGGTGCATCAGCCATGGGGGAACTGGTTGCACAGTCATTCCTTCCCTGAAGGGAAGCGCAGGAATTGTAGTTCTGCGCTAACGGACCAGAGACCTGGAACATCTCCCTGCCCACAGACATACCCCCATTTCCTGCCTCCACACAGGAAGGAAAATAGCTATTATTTGGGGGCAGGGGTTGTAGAAATAAGGTGTGTCCTAGGCTGCAGTGTGCATGTACAGGAGTTAGTCTGTTCACCTTGATCGTAACATGTTTTGGTATGGGGCTCTAGGTTCGGTTCTTGGAACAACAGAATAAGGTGCTAGAGACAAAATGGAGCTTACTGCAAGAGCAGAAACAAGTTAAGAACAACACAGAGCCCATATTTGATGCCTTCATTAATAACATGAGACGGCAGCTGGAAATGCTTGGATATGACCGAAGTAAACTGGAGTCACAACTGACCAACTCAAGGGAGGTGCTCGAAGATTACAGGAGGAAGTAAGTGAAGGTCTATATTTATCTAAGACATAAGATGCATCTAAGAGAAAATTAAAGAAGCCTCAGCCTTGTTTGAAGACGATGAATAACTATATGTGTCACAGTGCTGGCTCCAGGTTGTTGAGGGCCTTTGGTCAAGATGCCCACACCAGACCCTTCCACATGGAGTCCATCTTGTCACCACGCTTGCTGCTGCTGCTGCTGCTGTTCCTCTTTCCTCGCTTGCTTGCTTGATCAGCAGAGAGCTGGCGAGCCAATAGGCTGGGGCGACTGCCCCTCCACCACCATTTTCTGGGCCAGAGTAAGAAGCAAGGGGGCAAGAAGGCTGCTGTGGTAAAGAGGAGGAACAACTCCACAGTGCTCTTGTTCATGAGATGTGGGCCTTCAGCCATGCCCACTCCCAGCACCTTGCTACCTGCATATCCAAGTACCAAAAGCCATATATTGTTGTAAGCCGCCCTGAGGCTTCGGCGAATGGGGCGGCATAAAAATGTTTTAATAAATAAATAAATAAATAAAATAAACATACAAGTCAACCCTGGAATGATGCACTGCTACAAAAGATGGGTGGCATATATTGCCGATGATGATGACAATGATAATTTTCTTAGCACAGCATCTACTTAGATTTTGTTTATATAAGTACAAGAAGACAGGGTGGATTTGATCTACATCAAATTGATTCAAATCACAGTCAGTAAGACTAGATTTATGTCATGGTTTTTAAAACATAATTTGCATGCCTGCCTGCCTTGTAGGTACCTCTACCAAAACATTCCCAAACTGGGTCTCTTTTACAGCCTGCTGCCAGTATGCCAGTATAGGTTTTCTTCTTCAGGGAAAGAATAATATGATAAGTCTCAGCTGTACAATAGATCCAAAGACTTGGGAAGTATTCTGCTCAAAATTTTCACTTTCATTTTTACTGCTTGCCCCTCCCTCCTCACTCTTAGCATCACTCCCATTAATTCAGTGAATTTTTTTAATCTTATCACTTGGTAAGTGGTTGATTCTGTGTGCATAGATTTGCAAAGGAACAATGGAATTAAGGTTTTTTTTCTCAACTCTGAATGTGTTTTTTGCTGTGAAGAAGAGGCATGTAATCTCCGCAGACGCACATTCACAGTTTTGAGAACTGTAAAACCAGGTATCTGTGATAAGATATTCTAGAAAGAAAAATTGCCCACTAATCTTCCCGAAACCTGTGGAAAAGTATTACATTGTGAATGGATTAATGGAATTCACTTACCAGAAAATTTAAATATTGCATGAATATACAGCCTCATGCTACATAATTAAAAATGAATCCTTATTTCCTGATGAATAACCTTTGGTCTATAATGTATCTTAAATAGAAAACTATCTTTAGATAGATTTTTCCCTCAAAAAGGATTTTATTTAAAAAATTGAATTTGAAAAATCCAGTGTTTGATTTTTAAAAATCATTTATTTTTATCCACCCTGCAGGAAGATTAAATTCTCTGTGGAATATCTATGCAGCCCCACTCACTTGCCAGTGTTTCAGCTTAACTGACTGAGGCTAAATGTATCAAGCTGTCCCGCAACCTTTTGCTCTTGCCTCAAGGCCCTCACTGGGACATGATCTGTGATATTCTGCCCTCAGTGTACACGAAAGGGGCTGTTATGTAGCATGGTATATATTTCTGTTAAATGCAAATCTAGAGATCTCCTCCAGCAAGCTCCTCAGTGCTGGCTGCTCCTTCTGGCTGCCCACTGCCTGAGCTGGGTCCTTTTACCTCCCGGTCTCTATTGCAGCCTGGTACAGCAGGGGCCGAGGGAACCAGATTCTCACACCAGGTTCAAGAATTTGGCCTCTAGGCAAAGCCACACTTCCAGTTGGTGCACGCAGAACATCACACCTGTGCTAATTGTGCCATGAAAATCAGCATTCTTTGAGCTGCTGACTGTGGTGACGTTCCAGATTTATGACCTTCGTAAAGCATTGTCTCAAACAAATTCACTTTCTCAACAGATATGAGGAAGAGTCCAATCAGCGGACATCTGCCGAGAATGAATTTGTAACACTGAAAAAGGTATTGATGTATAGTTCGGTAGAAATAAGCAAGATACCTTATTTTTGGACTTGATATGCCAACAGCAGTTCACATTTTGGCAATGATAATACTGGAGCTGGAATCTCTCCCTGCCTCCATTCCCCCCCACCCCCAACACCCACTTTTATTTCTTTATCAGATTTCTATCCCACTTTTGTTTAAGAAATCAGACTATGATGAAACTTCTAATTAAGACTGGGATGCAAGCTTTCGTTAAGACCTAACCATCCCAGTATGGAAAGCCTACTGCTTGTTCCAGACAGTCATCTGGGAAGAACTGGAAAGCAGGCAGACAGGTCAAGAGAAACTGGGAAACTTGGAAAGTACCTCAATACCCATACAAGCAAGAATCTGCAACCCAGGCCAGACTGGAGGAAACCAGTGGAAGCAGGTGGAGTGTGTGGAGCTAGCTGGAACCTCATAGCCTAAGACCCAACAAACCCCCCTCAGAGAATACATCAAATGCAGTAGGCTGGAGCAGTGGAATTGCAGGGGCCGGCAGAGGCGCTGTTAGGGGAGCACATCAGGGCAGAAGTCCCAAGCACCATTCAGCAGATCACAACTGTGCACAGGTCGTCACTTCCCATCCTCACCTGAACATTCCCGCTCCCTTCTTGCCCTTGAATTCCAAAAACATGTGAAAAGGGCTTATTTTCTGACTTCCTTCCACATTTTTGAGTAGCTTATCATAAGGGGAAGCTACCATAAATCTGAAGGCTTTGACCTGGTGCCAGGTTAGAGAAGGGTTGGTTGAGTTTTTGTGCTCTACCTTTCACCGTGTTTTGTTTTGCAGCATAATATTGGCTGCGCTAAGGTCACCCCTGGTTACTTTTAAGTGTTCTGCACTCTTTTCCCAAAGAAAGGCTGTTTCCTTCCCTGCAAAGATTCCCCTGCCCCCTTTTGATTGCCTTGCCGTGCACGACGCACAAGCATTGGGGCTCCTGAGCTCTGAAATTGCTGCTTCTGCTACTAAAAGGCCACTGTTGTTTCTATAGTTCTGTAATCTAATAGTGTCTCCATCTTACTATATTTTTAACAAATCCTTAGGATGTCGATAATGTATACATGACCAAGGCCGGCCTGGAAAGCAATGTAAAAAGCTTGAATGAGGAGATCAACTTACTGAGAAGCTTGTACAAGGCGGTAATGAAATTTCCTTTTCTACAGTACACCATGCAGTGCATAGACATATATACTCTATGTATACATGCTTCTCAATAAAAAATAGAATGCCAAAGAGAAAGAAGGAGCACATAAACTGACGCATTGGAAAGGTATTTTGAGAAATAAAGTGTCCTGAAATGCCAAGTCTGCTTTCTTCTTCGGGAGGGCATTCAAAGTCCAAATATGTGAAATCAAAGAGGAGAATTTGACTCCCCATTAACCTCTTTCTGCACACTCTGTCCTTCAGATGTGTTGGAGGACAACTTGTGGTATTCCCCCAGGCTAGCTGGGGGATGCTGGGAGTTGTAGTCTAACACATCTGGAGAGCACCAGGTAGAGAAGGTTGTGCAATGCTATTTGTGCCAATAGAGCTGAATTGTTATGTTCCCATCAGCGCCCCACAGGGCAGCTGCAGCCCCCTGAGGACTCGTGGGGTAGCATGGCCCGAGGCATGGGAGCCCTTCTCTGATAGTGCAGGGCTTTGAGTCTGGGGCTATCATGACATGGGCCCTGGAACAAATTTCCCAGGCCCCTGCTGCCCCCCCCCCAAAAAAAACACTTTTAAGAATAAAAGTCATTGAATTTTAGTTGTCAGGGAAAGAAAACCCTAATCATCCTGTAAATTCCATGTCAGTTTCATGGGATGGCTCTTCGTTCAAGAAAGACAAAGGACCTTTCTCTGTCTGCCTTTGGAGGTATCTTCAAGAATTTCCCCAGCGGCAGATGGATGGAGACATTGCATCCTTCACCCTTCCCAGTTGTTGGTCTTAGACATCCAAGCACAGGGGCCTTTTGATTTAAACCGCTCACTGCTTGCTCATGTCCATGTGCCACCAGAAAGGAATTGTCACTGTTCTGGCCTAGTCACAAATAAGTACAAATAAGCACAATACTATGCTTGTTCCATACAGGATATTGAGCAACTCCAGTCCTCCATCTCAGATACTTCCGTGATCGTGCAGATGGATAACAGGCGAGACCTGGATCTGGATGACATCATTGCTGAGGTCAGAACCCAGTATGAAGACATTGCAAACAGGAGCCGCTTTGAAGCAGAGTCATGGTACCAAAGCAAGGTAAGAGTCTCATTTCTTTGTAAGAAAGGGATTGGTGATCCTGGTACACTGGGAATATTGTGGGAATATTGGCAATCTTCTCCTGGAAGCAAAGGAGGCAACAGTGGCACCTCACCTGCAAATGGACCCATTTGCTGGTGGGCAATCTTAGCCTTCTTGTTAGTGATTTCTATATTTTGCATTTTATAAAATTATGGAAACTGGTGGTACATTAATTCTACAATAAGGAGGAAGAAGTAGTAGAACTCCTATTATTCCAATTGTGTTTAGGTGAGCTGGAAACATGCCCTCTTCGAGGGAGACAGGTGGCACTGTGGTCCAGGGCACTCCTTATCCATCTTCTCTTTAATTTTGAGCTTCATAGGAACTACCCACAGTGTCGAAATAAGTTGACCACCATGAATGGATAGGTCCTTCAAAGCTCAGAAGAGATGCTTCAGGAAAAGCCCCACTGACCTACGCATCCCTGCCTACAATTTAGATAGGTTTATTCTTTGTTGCTTTTGTTTGGAGGGAAAAAACACTGCCAAGTTGGCCCAGATTCCTCACCAACAATGATCAAATTTTGTAACTTGTTCGAAGTCAGCCATTGCATACCAGTCAACCCCAGTTCCCTGGGGGAGTGCCTGTGGGATGATGGGGTTTTAGGAGATTCCTTCTCTTGCTGTGGAGAAGGAAAGCTTCTCCCACCACTGCAGTGTGGGAAAGCGCTGCCATTAGCACCAGCAATGCTCCAGAGGCATGTTGGGGACAAGGGTGTTGAGAAAGGCCAGACATCCACAGGATCCTAACCCCGCTGCTTCCCTTGACATGACCCTGCAACGGGCCTGGAGCTGGTGCAGTTGTTCCCTCCCACTGGAGTCAATGAAAGGAGTTGGTTAACCAAAAACACGGATAAGCCTCCCTCAAAAGTCCACAGGGCCTTGGATGGGAGTAGAAATGTTGCGGGTTCTCCTGAGATTGCTTTCCCAATTAGAAAACTGTGCTGTGCCACATGGGTGTTGCTGATGCTGCATCACACTGCTGCTAACCCCCCACCCCCTCCACACACACCCATTCGCACCATCTCTTGTTTCAGTAACTTCTGTTTGGTGGCCAGACTTTCACTGCACATTTTGGACAAGTGGGTGAATGGAGGGAAGAATTAAGAGACAGGAGGCTGAGTGAGGGAGAGGAAAGAAACATGCATCAAGAATGGTACCACTGTATAATCGCATCATCCCCGGACCCAACAACTGCAACTTTAATAAATTTCAAGTAAAATTGACAGCATCTGGGCTGGAAGGAAGGAAAGAAGGAGAGAAGGAAGGGTGATAGCTTGGATAATTTCTATTCCTGACTGAATGACTGGGTGGCTTTCACACTGAATCTTTTCTTTTCAAGTATGAAGAGATGAGGGCAACAGCTGGCAAGCACTCAGACAACCTACGGGACACAAAGAACGATATCATGGAGCTGAACCGTGTGATTCAAAGACTGAAGGCTGAAATTGATAGTGCCAAAGGTCAGGTAAGCATTGGCAGCTTTGTGTTTGGGAGTCTGTCACAAGTATAATATTATAGCCAGCAAAAGAAGGGGAGGGGGGAAGCTGAACTGATGTTCACAGACAGCCGCATGGATGTGGGTCCAGGAGTGGCAGAAAGAGGAGCACCCAAGAAAAGTCAGTCACAGACCATCCTAATGAATGCTTTGTGAATGTTGAGTCAATCCAAAGCTGTAAAATAGGATACTAGGAGTTATAAAAAATTTTAGTTAATAGGCAGTCTGGCGGGGTGGCTTGGTCCCACATAACCTATTTGATATACTGCTGCAGCTAAAAGAAAGCACGTAGCCTGCTCTTATGATCTAATCCCAGCTTTCAGACTGAAACCAACAGGTTAAATATAACTATGTTAGTTAGATTTATGGGCCTGGTAGAGGAGGACGGGTCAGAAAAGGCCTCTGGGTTTCGTCTCTGCAGCGTAGCAAACTGGAAGCAGCCGTCACAGAAGCTGAGGAGCATGGAGAGATGGCCATCAAAGATGCAAAGTGCAAGCTGACAGAGCTGGAAGAGGCCCTGATGAAGGCCAAAGGAGACATGGCCCGGCAGCTGCGGGAGTACCAGGACCTGATGAACGTCAAACTGGCCCTGGATATTGAGATTGCCACCTACAGGAAGCTGCTGGAAGGCGAAGAGAGCAGGTGGGCTGTGCTGGACAGCTCGATGGCTTGGTGCATGGGTTAAGGGCAGCGGAGCACATGAAAAATGCTTTGTGTTGCAATATGCTGCAGTTTTGCCCACCCGGGGAACCCCACGGATAGGGGACATGACCTCCATATAAAATGGAACAGGCACATGGCTAGGGGTAGGAGAGAATTCTTTCCATCCATATTTTAATACACACACACTCCCTTTCACCCTTTTGCTCCATTATGTGAGTATTCACTTTTCTCCAAACATGCAGTGGAGTCCTCCAAGCAAACAGTGTTACAAAAATGCATGGATTGGGGAAAGAATGTGAAAAATGTATCATGTGAGGGTAATATATGCATAGTAATATACAAAAATAGGTGTTAGGGGAAATGTGCACAAAAATGCTCTTGAATTTTCCAAATTTGCAAAGTTTGGAGTGATCCGAATTTAAGACTAGCAAAATGAGAAATGGAGAGAAACCAATGCAGACAGATTCATCCATCTAGGCCCATGCTATCATGGACATCTGAAACATTTCCCGTTTCTTTCAACAGGCTGTGTGGTGACGCCTGTCCTGTGAATATAGGTAAGTGGTACCGACGTGGAGTTTGCACCTTTGCTATGAATTGCCTACGGGCTCTTCTGCTTTAGAAAGGACATTCACCAGTCTGTGCTGTTCCCTCCTTGCTGCAGCAGTATGTCGGACCCAAGGTGGAGTCATGTGCGATCCAGAACCTTGCACTGGAGGGGGATACACTTCCAGCAGTAGGACCACCATCAGAGGCGGAGGGGTGGTGAACAGCGGTGGCGGACCATGTGGCACCAGCATGGGAAGAAGTATTGTGGCTGGCGGTGGGGAGGTGGGCCTGCCGCTCAGAGGGTACAGCACTGGAAGTGCGAGAAGCTCTAATGTCAAGTTCGTGTCCACTTCCACTTCTTTTAGAACCAAATATTAAAAAAGAGAGCAAGATGGAGAGGAGCATTCTGAAAGGGGGACTCTTGCTTCTGCGGGGACAGCCACTGCCTTCTAGAAGGGACTTTAGGGCCACTTTGCATGCATTTTCTGTAGCCAGGTTTGCCACCCTGGCTACCAAACACAGGTGGATTGTGTCCAGATATGAGTGGTGCAGGTGTATATCATGCTCCACTTTTCCCTTCCAACTGCTTACAAGCAAGAATTGAAAACTTTCCCTGCTGCCGTTCCAATTGCCACTGAAAATGTGACCCAGAGCATCTCCAAAATTCCCTTGCAGAGGAAAACACAGTAGTGGCAGGTATATGATCTTTCAAGAAAACTTGCCTGCTGAAAAATTTGCTAGGAAGTTTCCCTGAGATCATAGTCTGAAAATCACTGCATTTGCAATTAACAAGAGGCCTGATGGGATGTGGATGGCTTGAAAGGTGACTCTTACATAGGAGGTAAGAACAGCTCTGAGGCTGGACCAGCCCAAGTCCATCTAATGCAGCATGCTGCTCACACCCCCAAGCAGGACACAAACACAACAGCACCCTCTGACTCATGTTCCCCAGCAGCAGGCATACATAGAGCAACTGTTCTGATGCTGGAGGTTGCATAGAGCCCTGAGGACTAGTAGCCATTATAACCTTCTCCTCCCAGAATTTGTCCTTTTCCCATTTAAGGCCGTCCTAAGGAGGGTAACATCTTCAGTTCATTCTGTGCACACCCATGTGGCAAATACAAGAGTGAAACTCTGTCTTTTCCCAACTAATTCATCACACTGCCAGCTAGCTGCACTGATTTGCAATTGGACTAATTCTTCATGATCTCACTGAGGTTTCTGGCTGCTGTCCTTGTTATTTGCCCTTTTTCCTTGGTTAAATTCTGTATTTTCAAATAAACCTATATGGCACATAGCTCCAGTATGGTGAAATTTCAGCTTTATGAAAATATGTAAGGTTTATCATCATCATCATCATCATCATCATCATCAGTATCTAATGTTATTAGTGTTCTTCCTGGGCCTTAGTATGAGATTTCTTTTCACATGACATTTATTGTGACTCATGACTGATGGTCATTTTTGGGCCCCTTGAAAGACATTTTGCTCCTCCAGTCTTGATTTGCTTCCCTCCTTGCTTGTTTTGAACAGGGAAGGAGGAATATTATTTCTGAAAGTATTTTTTCCATTTGTGGAATTACACTATTCTGCTAGGCCATAGCACCACCTAGAGATTATGTTGCAACAAAACTGCAAGTGTGTACAGCCATATGTTGTTAGGCTACCTCACCTAGCAACAAAACTGCAAGTGTGTACAGCAGATTAACATCCTTGTGTTGAGAAGCTCTTTGAGTCCCATTCAGGTCCTCTGTGCTCAGAGTAAACTCATCACCTGGGTATGAAGCCTTAGATAGCCAAAGCAGCACTCAAAGGACAGGCATCAGCCCGGTGGGTATGAAATACTAGGGTGGGATTGAAATGGAGCATCCTAGAAAAGGCTTGGCTGGCTGGGATCCCAAACAGAAGCATTCTGTACTCCAAAAACATGTTCCTATTTCCAGTGCCCAGAATCTCTTCCAGCCAATGCATGTGTGAACTGCTGTCAGCCATAAAAGTGCCTGATCGGAGGAATGCCCTCCCCTCAACTTTCAGTAAGCTCGCCCGGTCTATTTCCATCTAGGGCCAGTCAGGGGCATAGCTTCTAGGTAAGTGTGGGGGGGGGGGCACCTTTCTTTAACCACAGGTTGTTCTCTTCCAAGGGCTGAGCAATACTTAAAGCAGGACAACCACCCCTACTGCCTCCAGGAAAAAAATGCATTCATCACAGCCATGACACACCAAAGGGGTTGAGTGTAGCCTGTTTACCAGTTGCATTTGACCCCTTTTACTCACCATAGCTGCTACAGAGAGCTTTGAAAAAGGTGCTGCCTTGACCCATTTCTAATTCCACAAGCCCATAAGCACACAAGAGGGATGGGGGGGGGCAGGGGATGGCCGCTCACCTTTGCCTTACAAGACTCCCAACAACCCATTCTGCTTTTAGCTCCAGTAATACGAAGAAAAACTTCCAAAGCACTTTGAAGTGGTGTCTGAGCTCCATAGCACATGTGCCACATCATGTCCACAAGGTGTGGCAATATTTTCCAGTGCACTGTATTGTAGGTGTGCGGCCTCTCCCACCCCACCTCACTCTTTGTTGAGCTGGTGTGTGGGGAGGCGCGAGGGAAGTGGGGAAGGTGAGCCTAAATCCACACCAGCACCAGGCCCAAAAGGCCACATGCCCAAATACACCCGCCCCACCACATTCACACACACAGACACACACGCACACTCCTGTGCCGCCATTACCACTTGCGGCACCCGTGCTGTGGCTGGCCCCATTGCTCACTTGCAAAGGCACAGGCCAGGCCTGTAAAAGGCACCGGCTGCTCTCCCAGCTTCCCCTTGTCCTCCAGTGCTGGAAGGTAAAGGCCTGCAGAGGGAGCAAGGAGGGGATGGCACACTGGAGCTGAGAGAAGCCGTCTCCAGGAGAGAGTAACTCACTCCTCCTCAAGGACTGCTGTCCCGACCCATTTCCAGCCCCCAGAAGCCACCATTGGCACCATGAGGCCCACTTCCCCATTGCTTTACCACCTGTGGGGCTGGGAGATAGCTGACTGGCTGATACCTGACCCTTTGAGCTGGATGGGGGCAGGTGAGTGGCCTTACGTGACTGGGCCCTTTCACACATCACACCCACCACCCCAGCTTCCCGGTTCTACTCTGTTCCAGACAAATCACAGCCGTCTTCTTCACCTGGCAAAATCAGAAGCTCCAGATGGTCCATGCTGCACCTCCTTGGTCCCCCTCATTAGAGTAACTAGATCCTCCCCAGGTTTGATACCACAAATTCAGCCACAGCCTGGCCACACTTGCAGTCACTTAGCCTGAGAAAGTGTGAAAAGCATAAGGGCCACAGACTGACAGGGACGCGACTTTTGAAGCAATTGCTTTATTGGCAAAGAAAGAAAGAAAGAAAGAAAGAAAGAAAGAAAGAAAGAAAGAAAGAATCGCTCCCCAATGCACAGCAAAAAAGCAAGCAGAAAGAATGGGTATACTTTAATCAGAAAGAAAGCAATAATCCACAGTGAAACAGTATCTTTATTAGGGGCATCCAAAATATCACAAAACAGAATGCAAGCTTTCAAGTTCTCCAGAATGAGGGTCAGTGCAAGACATTGTGCCATTTGAGGCAGGTGAAGCCTCCTCTGCCCGCCCCCATCCACCACCTCAGCTTGCCTTTTAAAATGTTTGCAGCAGCACATGGGTGGCAGTGAGGGTGATGTCCAGCCTTCTGATGCCATCTTGCTCCTCTCTGTCACCCTTCCAGGCCAGGACAGTCTTCAAACACTGGCATGGTGGCCAAGGTGCACCCAGAGTGTCCCTGACCCTACTGTAGGGCTGCCATGGTGGCAAATGCAGTTGACAGCAGGTGCCTTTCGGGTATTGTGGACCACAACTCCCAGCATTCTTGACCATTGGCCATGCTAGCTAGAGCTGATGGGAGCTGAAGTTCAAAATATCTAGAAGGCAGGATCGGAAAGGTTTGTACCCCGAGAGGTAAAGCAAGTCAATTTAGAGTTTGGGGTCCTTTAAAATGGCTGCTGAACCATTCTCCAAGGCCACCATGCTTTGCGATGCCTGGCATTGGCTAGGCACTTCAGAGAGCCCCCAAGAAGCTCCACTGGCTGCTTTAATTTGCTGTGGCAGATGCCCAGGAAGAGATGGGTGGCAACAGCCAGCTGTGGGGGGGGGGGGCACAGTAATGGCAGCAAGTGATCCCTTGGGTGCCTGATTCAGGGTGTCTGCATCCTTGCCCTCTCTGGTTGGCTGCATGAGCCATGTGGCTCAGTGTGGCTCAGAGTTGAGCCAGCCCCATCCAGAACTCTTCCTCAGATTGGATGAGGAGTTCCGCAGAACTTGAAAGTTTGCTTACTATTGTGTGACATTTTTTATCTCCTCAAGACTTTCCTGAAAGTTCCTGCAAGTCATCTGTGCCCAAACTGCTTTAGCTACTTCTGACATTGCCCCAGCAATATGGAATCGACAGCGGCCTCTCTCCTTCCCATGCTGCACCAGTCATGTTGAATGGTCTGAGGCCTCACAGAAGGAGCAAGACCATGGCTACTTCCCATGCCTCTCAGGAGGCAAGACTATGCTGGCTTGGGAAGGCACCATCTTGTGGATTCCTCCAACATAGATATGAACTTTCAGTGTGAAAAGATTAGTCTATGGCTGAGATACACTACAGTGATTTCTACTCTACTGTACTAATATTGGAAAGGGGCCTTAGTCAGACATTGGCTGCACACAGAAAACAGAGGATTCATTTAAGGATTTAAATAGTTTGCCTCTTGGTCTTGCTGCTTGGCAATGACTGAAAGAGGCATTGTCACCAGCGGGTTCAGGAGAGTCATTGTCAGCATGGAGGCCATCAAGAGGAAGAGGAAGACGCAAAGCGCAGGGTGGTGCTCTTAACGCCTCTTTGCCCGGCGTGCGTCTGGGCAAGAAGAGCTGCAGGCATCTCCACCACTTGTCTCGATGCTTTTTGCGGCTGCACTGTCATCACCACAGGTGGCTTTAGTGCTACTGCTGTCACCTTCGCTGCAGGGGGTGTTTCCAGGTGGAGAAGTGGATCCTGCCCCACGGGGCAGGCAGGTATCATGCACTATGGCCCCCTCACTTCTCTGGACAGCTGAGGGAAAAAAGCCCCACACATTCATATTTTTGCAGAAAACCCAGACTTGGCTTCCCACCAGAATAAAGACATGTTCATGCAGAAATCCCCATTCATAAAGGAAATATTAATATGCATTCATAGGGGAGTTATATCCATTCAGTTCATTCACAAGGACATTCATTTGGATAATAAATTCATACTTTCTTTCCCAAAACTATCTACAACTTGGCTGTGCTGACCAAGGCATGCTGTGGGAGTAGCAGAGCCACTTTTCTGCCAGAACTTGGAATGGACTGTGCCCTTATTTATTCAAATAATTTGTTTGTTTATTCAAGGAAATCCATTTGAAGAAATCCATTCAATGCATTCATATGGCAATGCCTAGGGAAATTCCCAAGGCTTTCAGTGTGGGGCTCATACACCGAGATATCTAAGTCTATAAGAACACAATGTAGTACACGCACACCATGTCCGGGCAGCTGTGTGTATACAAGCAGCTGCCTAGTTTGATGGGACTTCAAGCTCAGATCGTGAAGGTGGGATTGTTGTGGAATCTCAACATGTCCAAGTAGTACCCCAAGGTCTGGGGAGACAGAGAGGGAGGAGCTGAGTTTGGGCTGATGAGAGCCCAGGTCAATCCACCCACGGGAATGGGGAGCTAGGGATTTGAAGGGTCAGGCTGATGGGAGCCCCACTGTACCAATCCATGGAGAGGAGCTGGAGCTGGAGGGTGCACATGTCTCACCGTGGGGGAGTGGGGATAGGGTGCTCAGTCGCTTGTCAAACACAGAAACCCCTCCTCCTGAAGAGGTGGTGCCAGTTGGCAGGCAACAGCCCCAGCAGGAGGTTTCACTGCGTGCAAAACAGGACGAACACAAGCTGTGTTTTATTGGGTGCAAAACAGGACACGATTTCACGGCGCTCCAGCCTCAGGAGTGAGATGCTGAAGGGAATGGTGGATGTTAGAGAGGGTTCCAGATTTCACTCTGGGTGAACTCAGAGGCATGGAGCAATAGTCTACTGGAAAGAGAGCTCTGCAGTCGTGTGTTTACTTAGGAGGAGAACCCCGGCTTACAACACACAGTGCCATGCACCATCGACCTGTCATAGCCTGTAAGTCATTAGAGGAAGTAAGCAAGGACCATCCACGTTCCGAGGCAATGCACCTCTAGTTACAACATCCGAAACAAGCAGCCAGAGCTGTCTCTTTCCATGGGTCCCCGAGTAGGGAAGGGGAAATCGGTGTGGCTTGAGCCCACAGAGGTTGCCCGAGTTCCATCCCAGATCTAATTCTCCTTCATTCCTCTTGCTGAGCATGTTTTCTCTTTCTTGTTTCCAAATGGGAAAAGTACACATTTCTTTTCAAGCATGCAGGCAAATGTGCACTTCTCCCATCAACTAAAGCATGAATACGTATTTTTTTTCCCCAAAATGCACTTTGCTAAAGTAAGCATTTTTCTAATGATTGTTTGACTGCAACTGCAAGTTCAGGAAGATGCGAGCTATGACCGAGGGAAGGCACTCCTGTTAGTCACAAACATTAGTCACATTTGGCATTGTAAATGGGGTATTTTCTGATGTTAAGAAACCTGAAACAAGATTCTCCAGATATGCCTAGCCCAGATCATGATTTAGGACAGGGCAGTGCTGGAGATGGAATGCTTGACGAGACAGAGCCTTGACGGGCTCCAGCAAGACAGTTATGATGCTCGTCAGCTGGCAGAGAAAGTGAGCAGTTTCTGAAGCTCTCGCCCATTGTGGGAAGGATAGAAGGAAATCAGGGCTGCCGCCCAGCTAAGAAATCAGAATTGATTTGCGTGGTTTTCTACCCAGCTTTCTACCAAAAGAATGGCACTCAAAACCCATGTAAAATAGATCACGTTGGTCACACACAATAAAATACAATAACCCCAAAGTCACTGCAGAATGAAAACAGCACCTAACCCACTGACTCACTTATAGGCCAACGGTCTTCTTGAAGGAAGCAGCCTTTGCCTGCCATCAGAAGGACAGCAGAGAGGGAGCAAAGCTTGCTTCCCTTGGATAGGAGTGCCAGGGCTCAGAAGTGACTACCAGAAAGGGCACCTCTCTTGTCACCACTTCAGACAGTGTGGTCTCAGAAGGAAGGCTTCTCCAGAAGATCTTAAGGATTGAACAGGTGGGACCTTGAGTGGGACCTTGCCCCACCTCAGGTAAAGTTTCCACCCTGGACATAAAGAGCTGAGTTCAAGGGAGGAGGGGGTGATGTCTGGTCCAGCTGAGGGCCAGACAAGGCTGACAACTCAGTTCATCTTGGCCTTCCCCTGTGTAAGCCATGGATGTCTTCCAGTTCTATGGGCGTAGCCTCCATCTTGTCTGGCTCAGCTAAAAAGCCCGGCTCAGCAGAGAAGATGGCCAAGGGGTGCCGCATAATGCCATTAATCACACCAACGAATGAGCAGGTGTTTGCTTTCAGAGACGGTAACAAGGTCTGCATTCCAGTACCTAACGAGTTTACATTTCACACATGTGGTTCCTGTGGGACTCTAGCAGCCCTCCCTGTAGCCCTGCTGATCAGTAGGTTGTCTGGCTGCAGCTGGACTTGCCAGGGTTTTCATGCCATTTTTGCTCGAGCTAGGTTGCAAGGTTTCATGGCATTTGCAGCAAAGAGAGCATAACTAGGAGCTCAGCCCCAGAGCTCTTTTCCTGAGCCTCTTGTGCAGACTGGCAGGCTTTGTTGACCATCTGTTCCAGCTGATACTGAACATGTAAGTTCTCCAACGAGGATTGTTGGAGATTCCCCACGAGATGGAGGTGCAAGCATGCAGAACCAGGGCACTGGGCAAATACCCACCACCCAAACCACCCCCTGGGTGTACCCTAGCAAGTGCCATATTGCATTCATTTCATGGTATCAGTGCGCAAACTACTTACAGATATTCACAGCACGCTCCCCTTCATTCAACCTGGTGGGAAATGAAGGAAAGAAAAATTCAGATCTCTGGTTGCATCAGCAGTTAGCACAACGTGACTCTTAGGACAGCTCCACATATCCATGACCTGGCATCTAGCTCTATTCAGCTGTCTGTAAGGCCATCAGTTCAGGGTGCCAAGGGGCAAGGAGTGCTGGCCCCACACCTCACCTGCCTTCTTCTGTTGGACCAGAAGTTCTGAAAGGAGTGGTAACCATGATCTGCTAGACATGCACAGAGTCCCCTGTGGAACAGGGATCCCCGTACTGTTAGGGGTCGCAGTCATTTGGAAGAGAGTAACTGTGCTCAGCTAAATGAGGTTGCAAGCTCCTTTTGGGTCCAACACAGGAAGGGGTATTTGTGAGTGGGAAGGGGGAGAAGCTGGTGTGCATGTCCCCATGTCTGCCCTATGATTATAAAAATATACAAAAGTTTATGTTCAAGTTTTCCAAATGTTCATATCCAGGATTTGTCACAGATGGAATCTTATTATTTATTTATCCTGCCTTTTTTCCATCCAAGGAACTCAAGACAGCTTACATCATTCTCCTCCTCCTTCTCCCAATCTTATCCCCACAACAACAACCATGTCAGGTAGGTTGGGCTGGGAGTCTGTGACTGGCCCAAAATCACCCAGTGGGCTCCATGCCTGAGCAGAGACTAGAAACCTGATCTCCTGAGTTCTGGTTCTGCACTCTTAACCACAACACCACAAGCATTTCATCTCACAGTCAAAAATTTAAATGCAGGCAGACATGTCATTTGGGAATAATAGCTTGTCAGTGAATGACTTCAAAGGGCTCAGTTACACTCACCAGCATTCCTCTCCTTCCAGAAGCCTCCTGTAAGTTGCAATTTCAATATCCATAGCCAGCTTGACATTAATCAGTGCCTGATATTCACGTAGCTGGCAGGCCATGTCTTGCTTGGCTTTGAGCAAGGCAGCTTCTAGCTCATCCAGTTTGCATTTGGCATCCTTCACAGCCGTCTCCCCACGTTCTTTTGCTCCAGCCACCTCTTCTCCTAGCTTGGAGCACTGTGCAAACAGAACGCAAAAGAAATATTTTCGTGCCCCTTCTTCGATATGGCCAGAGTGTGACTCGAGCTAAATTGTGTATCATTGATGTGGTAGCTTGAAGTGCCTGATCCTGCCTAATCTTGGAAGCTAAGCAGGGTCAGTCCTGGTCAGAACTGGGATGGGTGACTTGAGTGTATGATTCTATGATTATTGCTGTGAACTGCCCAGAGAGCTTTGGCTATGGGCAGTATAAAATATAGTAAGAATAAGAATTAGTAGTAGTAGTAGTCATGGTGCAGAAGTGCAGCACAGCGGCCATGCATGTCAGGCACCATGCATAGTGACCAAATTTCTTCCCTGCCTGCTCCTTCCTGCAGTAGTGGGTGAGGAAGGTTGCTAGTTGGGCGACGGGGGATCCACGAGCATCCACAGACTTCCTCTTGACTCAGCTCACTTTGCAGGACCAGGCTGAGCACGAGAGGAAGTCAGCAGGTGGGATGGCTTTCAAAAGGGCTCCTCTCTACCCTAGCAAGCGTGCCCAATGTCCATGCACCACTCACCATTAATCAAGCCCCTTGCAACCCCTGTGCAAGCGGCATCCCTCTTCCCTTTGTTTTTGCTGCGGCACGTGACATGGGACAAGATGCCGCTCACACAACCTTTATTCTGCAAACGCTGGAGACAGACTGCATGCACTTCATTGCAACATTACTGAATTCCAGTTTGAGTGTTGTGAGCTGCCCAGAGACTCCATTGGAGTAGGGAGCTGCATACAAACGTCAAAATAAATAAATAACTTCCTACCTGTTAATTTCCTGATCTGAGTTCCCCCCACATCTGCCCTGCTGGGGGAACCATACAGGTATGTTTGGCCTAACAAGGCACACAGCGATGCTGGGATGACATGAAATTTAAATCAGGAAAATGGGCAGAAAAGGTTAACACTCACCCCTTATCAGTGCCTCTACTCTGCTTTCTTGCAACTTAATTATAGGCCAACTGGAAGAGATCTTATTTGGCCCCAACTCCTGCACTCCTGGGACTAAACACCATCACAGTGGGATGGGATGGGCTGACTGGGAAACAGCGTACATGACATTGTCAGAAATACAGAAATCAGCCCTTGACATCGGGTGAGTCAGTTTCCAAGAACTCCTCCTCTTGTACTTGATACCGCAGTTCGCTGACTTGTCTCATTGTATTTTGAATAGACCATACATGAAACTCACCTGAGTTTTGAGACTGGCAATTTCAGACTCCAGGCTGTGAGCCATACGGGTTAGACCTTGAAGTTCTCCCTTGGCAATCTTCAGATTGTCACTGTGCCTTGCAGCTCTGGTCTTGAGCTCTTGATACTACCACAAGATACAAATTCCCAATTAAGAAGTGGAATGGATCACAAGGATCAAGGGAGCCCAGTCGATCTGCCCAGTTGCTTACCTGGTTCTGCAACCAAGCCTCAGCCTCAGCCCGGCTCCTGGAGGCGACACGCTCATACTGACGCTGGAACTCCTCAATTGCATAGCTCATATCTAGGCCCCGACTGTTGTTCATGTGCACCAAGACAGAAGTTTCGGAAATGCAGTTTTGGAGCTCCGCGATTTCCTGTCATGACAAGGAATGCAAAGACTCATTTACCACCATGCTTCATATAAAATCAAATCAAGGGATGGATGATTTCACTTTCCCTCAATTTCCAGTTTTTCCAAGCTTAAGTTTGGTTCATCCCATTCCCACAACAGTTTGAAGTTTATTTCATTTCAAAGTTGGCCTGAACACTTGCATGTATTTTTGTGTGCATTTTTTCTGATACACGATGTGATTTTGCCTAGATGCACATTTTCCAAGCGATTTTCCTAATGTAATGCATTTTGAGGTTATTTTCTGTAATGTATGTATGCTCATACACATCTTCCCAGATGTATGCACTTTTGTATATATTCTGAATGTTACCTATTTATTTAAAACATTTGTATGCCACCTATTGTGCCACAGCATTTCTGCATTAAATGGAACCCCCCAACATGCCTTATTCACTTTAAGGACATCCAGCAATCCTTTCTTCTCCAGGGCACCATGACTTGCTCTGTTCCTGTGGCATAGGAAAGGTGTTTCGATGTACTAAAGCAATGGATGCTGAGGGTATCTTGCCACCTGGGGCGGGAAGACACATGCCCTGCACTCCAGCCAACACCACGGCCGCTTCCTCTTCCTCCTCCCACCAGGTGAAGGGCTGTGGGGGCAGGCAGTCTTCCTGGAGTGCCTGCCTGGATGCTGGCCTAAGGGGTTATTCCTCAACGTGCGCCACGGGGCAGTAGCCTTGGAACTGCCTATCATTGCCCTTCCCAATCTGCCACCTGAGTGGGGGATTCGCCCTGCCTCATGGGAGGGCCGCCTTGTCCGAAAGTGAGCTACAGAGAAGCTCATAAGAAAAAGATGGACCTGCTGAGACGCAGAATGTTCAGCATGGCGGAGCTGGTGCACCAGATGCAGCAGCACCCTGGTGGATAGTGATCAGCAAGAAATGTGTTCAGTTTGCATCTTTAATGTGAACTTACCCGTTTTTGTATTTTTCAATCAATATGCAAACCCATGAGTATTGTTAGAGATTCAGATTTCTCTGAATTCTGCAATGCTTTTTAAAATATGCATACAAAATTTAGTGAAAATAATGTTAAAATGCTAAAGGAAGATTACTTGGAACCATGTGCACAGGAAACAACATGGTTTACAACAATTCCTACATTAAGAAAAAATGTGTGTGAGTTTTCATGCATTTTTAACCTCGGTCTTTGGTCTGAATCAAACTTAAGAATGAAGAACTGGGAAAAAAACCCTAAGAAAACTTAGGTGAAAGATGTGTCCATCCCTACTGGTGAGAGAGGAGAGATGACACTGGCTTATTAGGAGAGACTGCAAAAAGGAAATAGAAGTCTCCTTTTATGTTATTTTAAACTTTTTTTTTGGTGAGAATTGACTGACAAAGCTTGACAAGCAGTAGAATATCTTATCACCTGCTCATATATGTGGCTCAAGAATCCAATGTGTTTCATCAGGTTTTCCACCTTGCTTTCCAGGTCAGCCTTGTGGGTAACAGCACAGTCCAAATCCTGTGGGAGAAACAGAATCACAATGAGCAGCACCACATTTGATCCTCTTGGGACATGGTGACGTTGGAAAGGATGGAAGTAAACATGGGGGTGGACACCAAGGAAGCCAATGCCATGGAAACTTCAACTAAAAGCAATACAGTGGTCCCTTGGCTCATGAACTTAATCCGTTCCAGGACTCTGGTCATGACCCAAACTGGTCATGAGCCAAGTCAAATTTCCCCATGAGGTTCAATGTAAATAAGGTTAATCCGTTCTGTAACCATTTTTATCACAAAAATGTGAAACAAAGTGACAAAGAACAACAAAGTAACAAAGAATAACAAAGATCACGCCATCCCCCCCCCGAGCACAATTACAGCCATCTCCCCCCATGAGCCTGACCACAATCAGACCCATCTTCCCCGCACGAGTGTGACCGCGATTGTGGCCATAGATGGGTGCGGGTGCACTCGGGCAGGGAAGGCAGGCACGATCGTGGCCACCCCCCCCAAGCACGATCACGGCCATCTCCCCTCCTGCCGGGGCGATCACGGTTGCACTCATGCAGGGAAGACGGGCGCAATCGCAATCGTCACCCGATTCGAAGTTTGCAACCTAAGGCAAAATTTTTCTGAAATTTCTGTTTGCAACCCAATTTGGTTGTGAACTGAGGCATTCATGAGCCGAGGTACCACTGTATTTGAGATGAAGGAGGGGTATTCTCTTCCAACAGGAATTTCAAGAGATGCCAGAAAGCTTTCAGTAACATCTGCAAAGTTTCTCAGAGACATTCTGTTTATCCCTAGAAAACCATCACCAAATTTTGCCTCCACTGAAAAACAAAGTGAATGCAGTAGAGCAATCTAACCATGGGACAATTGAAGGAGGAGAAGCTGTGGATTAACAACCAGTTCCTATGCCTTATTAGAAGAAGAGACAGAGGAGCTATATGTTCTCATTTTTGTTGCTTTTGCTGGCCTCTGTCCCCAAGGAAAGGAAAGGAAAGGAAAGGAAAGGAAAGGAAAGGAAAGGAAAGGAAAGGAAGAATGCTTTCTCAATGAAAGAAATAACTAGGACATTTCCAGGTCTGGTGTATTTCCCTGTAGTTCCACAGGTACATTGGAGAAACAGGAGAGCTTTAAACTCTCTTCCAAACCAATCAGGCTTGCCTCCTTTTTGGCTTCTCTCTCACTGAAGCATGATGGCAAATCACAGCAGCAGCTCTTTCCATGACCACTTGGGGAAGTTTCTTAGGTTTTGCGCAGCACACAGAGTGATTCTCCTCAAGTGAAATATCAGAGTGGTTTTGAAGGAAGCCACAAGAGGTAACAGCTCCTCAGGATAACACAGCTAAGTTCCTTTAGCTTCATTAACAAGATGAGCTCTTCTAGTTCAATTCCATGCCTGTTATTTTAGAAAGCAGCCCTACAAGTCCCAGCATTCCCCAGCTAACCTGTTTTATTTCTGCTTAAACTATATAGGACCACATTGTGAGAGCAGGAAAAATGAGGACTGTTTTTCTTCAGCTAACACTTTGGAAAAATGTGAAATACTTGGGAAAACAGCACCCTACCTTCCAATGGTGTGTGAAAAAGGCCATGATCTGGACATATGCCAGGGCTATAAGCTACTCAGGCAAAATCAATTGGTGTCAATTTCAGGGGTTTGAAATGATTGTATAGAATAGATGATGCTACAAAAATACTGCTAGACTCACCTTTTTGAGTAATACAAATTCATTCTCTGTAGTTGTTCTCCGATTGCATTCGTCTTCATATCTAATTAAATAAAGGGGAAATTTGGAATCAAAATGAAGCAACAATCAGTTGGAGGTGGTGAGGGATTTTGTAAATCACTGAATCACAGAATAGTGGAGTTGGGGATGCTGGAAGTTTTCTCATCTTTATCATTACCATATATTTTTATAAAGCTGAGCCTGGGAGTAGAACTGTGTATAACTCCAATTCAATTTATGTGCAAGTGTTGGCTTTCTTGCCAAGGGAAAGGCTGCCAGTGAGGGATTAGGGGACTGAAAAAGATACCAGTAGGTCCAAAGGGGAGGATGAATTAGAAGTGTTGATAAACACTGTCTTATAGAAATAGTGGGTGTAAATGCTTATTTATGGTTTATCAAGGGAGCAACCCTATGTAAGTTTAGTTAGCATGTGAGCTTTAGAGCTTTTTCTGTTTAAACATGCATAGAATTGTGCTCTAACAGTATTTATTACTTTTTGTAATATGTTCCAAAAATATGTATTTCTAAGAGCATGGTCATAAGCATGTTTAGACAGAAAAAGCTATGCTGGCTGGGCATGCTGGGAATTCTAAGGCTTCTTTTGTCTGAAATAAGCATAGACCTGCACCCTAAAAATATTAATCATTCACCTTTCTGTCCAACAGGCCTCTCAGAGCAATATATAATTATACTAAAAATAGCAAGGTAATTTTAAAAGGAAAACACCATGAAAAACATGGCTTAAAACAGGCCAAATCAGATTTAAAAACAAAGCCCTGTTGAAGTCATACAGTTTTAATTGCCTGTCTAAAACCCAGTAGGAATGTAGTCAACTTGACCTCCATTAGGATGGAGTTCCACAGTCACGGTACTGCTACTGAAAAGGCTGTGTCTCATATACAGACCAATCTTTGTTTCATCGCCCTTTCTAGGTGGTAGAACATGCAGCAGGGCCTGTGATGAAGATCACAAAGTATGGGCAGACTCATATGGTACAAATCACCTTGATAATTAGGATGCTGAAATACTTAATATAGAAAGTTATAGAGTTTTTTCTACATGAGGCATGTATTTTAGGCTCATCACTTCCTAAACACAGTTGTTATTGATTCTTAGATGATGTAATGACCCACCAGTTTCACTTCTTTTTTAAAAAGCACTTTTGAGGGAGTCTTATAGAGCAGGGAAAATGTGGCTTTGTTTGTCAAAGTGAAAGAAATCACTTTTTCAGCTTGTGGATCTGTTACACTAACAGTGCCACCTAGAGGTTACATAACTTAAAAGCAGGCAAAGAAGTGCTTGTGTAGTGTTCAGATCTCTTTTGTAATATAACGAAAAGTAGATACAGCAGATTGTTCAGAAAAGCTCAACGAATCTACATTCAAAGGCTTTTCAAAGGATTCAATTATTATCTATAAATAAGCAATATTAGGGGAGGAAGGTATGAGGAAAGTACTAAGTGATGAATAGGGCCATAGTCCTCCGATAATGTTGCATTAAGATTTCTATGTCATGTGGAAAATCTGTTCCCCCTTCTCCTTATGCCTTCTCCATGCCTTTGGGTATTCACAATGATGATGCATCTTATTAGAGCACCATACAGCCATCTACAACAACAACAAACTGTTTAAAAACCTGGGCACCCCTCAAGCTCACCTCTTCTTATGTTTTTCCAGAGCTTGCTCCGAAGCCTCATGCTCAATCTGTAGCTCATTTCTCTCCCGTTCAAGACACTCCAGCTCCTTCTTCAGTCTACTGGAGTGCTCATTAAAGAGCGGCTCCATGTTGCTTTTCTGACGTTTCTTTTCTTGCACAAAGTCCCATTTTGTTTTCAGTATCAGATTGTTCTGCTCCAACACCTGGACCTGAATTCCAAAAGGAAATGGTTAGTAGGTCTATTTTTTACAGCCCAAATATCATGTTGGGCAAAGCCTACAATTAATAAATGTCTAACAAAACAATATTTATTGATTATTAATATATTTCATGATTCCTCCTCCTCCTCCTCCTCCTCTCTCATGGTTTTCCATCACATTTTTTGCAGGGGGGTGTAACTGCTATATTTGCAAATAAATTCTCTTTTAAAATAGTCAAAATGAGAGCCATGGCATAGGCCAGAGGGGAAGAACCTTAGTCTGGTGGGCCAAATCCAGACCTGCTGGATCCTGCTAGATGATCCCACTCCTGTCCTTAAGGACTCAGCTCCTTTTGCCTGACTGCCATTCTCCAGGGCACTTCCCAGCTTTCCCCTCTTTTGAAAGGGTTGCAATTCCTCTCTCAAGACTTCGTTACTGGCAGAGAGACTGGCAAGTTAAACATGCTGGTCCTGGAATGCAGTACCTCTAAAATGTCATTAGGTCCATGGTTGGAAAAGATTCAGCACCCCTGGTTTAGGCTTGCTTATTTATTTATTAGATTTATATTCCTCTGTTTTCCTACAAAGAACTCAAAGCGGCTTATATCAGTCTCTTCCTGCTGCTTTGAATCTTATCCTCACAGCAACAACCCTGTGAGGCAGGTCGGACTGAGAGTCTGTGACTGACCCAGTGTCATCCAGTTGGCTCTGTGGCTGAGCGGAGACTAGAACCCGAGTTCCAGTGACGCATTCTTCACTGCTACACCACCCTGGCTGACTTTATAGCAATGGGGCCCATTTTCCCCTGGCTTCATGCCATGGCACTAGGATTACATGGAAAGCTTGGGTCTGCCTACTTGTATGAGGCCAACTGTGTGCAGCTTTAGGGTTTGTGATGAAGGGTGACCATTGGGTGGGGAGGACCTGTACTTCTGCTCAACCTGCAGTTCTGGGCCTTTCAGAGTTAAAGCCCTGGAAGAAGCATTTCTTGTCCAAAGGGTGCCACAACCCACAAAAGGCACTTCTTCCAAACAGCATCAATCCACCCAAGCCTTGAAACATGGGAACCTTCAGTCATTACTGTCAGTCCAAATCCTGCTTTGCGCGCGTGCGCACACGCGCGCACGCGCACACACACACATTCACATGTATCTTGGAATCGGTGTGACAGGCCGTGGTTGCCTCCTAAGGAGGTACTGGTTTTATTAAATCCGCCCTGTCCACATTTCACAGATTGTTGGGTATCTTTCCATGCACTGTCCACAACGCACATTCCTAGGGACAGTGGGGCCTTGATCCATGCTGTGGAGGGCTGTTGTTCAGCTCCCATTTAACTAACCGGAAGGGCCTCAAGGCCTTGCACATTCATCTTCACAAGAACAAGCCCAGCAGTATCCCATTACTGCGGACCAAGCTACTAGACCTCTTGCTGTGGGCCTAAAATACGACAGAAAGAATAGCCTCCCAGTTCCCTTTAGCCATAATTGAGTTGTTCCATGCCTCCGGCAGAGTCTTAACAAATTCTGTATTCCTCCTCCCAACCTTTTGTAGTCCACTTGGAGAGCCCTTGGACTAATTTAATGCAGAATATAAATTCAATGAATGAATGAATGAACCGACCGCAACTCACCTTGTTGATGAAAGAGGCCAGCTTGCTATTCAGGCACTGGAGCTCTTTGGTTGCCTGCTGCTTCTCCTTTAGGGCCGCACCGTCGATCCCCAAGTCCAGCGGTTGCAGCAGGGACTTTTTGCAGGAGGTAGGAGGGGTGTCCGATGCCCCTGCAGGAAGGCCTTCGCCAGCTTTCTGGACGTTGTCGCTACATGCAGGATTGGAATAGCTGTAAGGGCCGGCATGGGCAGCTTGCCACTGTCCCTGGGAGGTGGTATTGATGACCCGCTGCGGCCCACAGGGGCCAGCGCTCTTGCTGCTAAAGCCACCTGCTCCTCCAGAAAACGCCCCCATGTTTATGGGAGGACCAGCATTGGAAACACGGGGGCCGCGGCCTACTCTGAGGTAAGGAAGCGCCGGAGACGAGCTGGCGCTTTTTGGATCGCATCCAAAAGCGGGGTTATAAGAGTAGGAAGACATCGCTTCTCGAAAAGTGCTGTGGAAGCACTCAAAGAAATCCCCAAAGGCCTTTGCTGTTGGGGGGAGGAAGGGGGTGGGGGAAAGGAAGGAGGAGAGGCAAAGGCTTTGTGGGATTAAATAGGGCAAGTTGTCCTTTATATTCACTCTGGGAAGCTGGGTTTGGCTGTTTTGGGGTTGGGGGAACAGCAATTTTAGGGCATTTATGAGCTGGGAGTTTTCAGCAATGGGTCGCTCATGCATTGAGCTTAATAACCAGGCCAAATGCAGCTCCCTGTCTGAGTGTACATGTGAAAGGCTCCTAAAATATCACTGGATCGAAGGGAGCCATGGAACTGTGTCACCGACATGATGATGCCCAGTCCAGTTGCAGGTCCTTCTATAAAAGGCATTTCTCATCTTCCTGTAATACAACCTAATTTTAGATTCTGTCTTTGGAGACATCATGGGGAATAAGAGGCTCTCAGGTTCTACACGGTCAGAGAGGCATGAAAATGGTTGCCAAAAAAAGAAAAAGGGTTGTTATTTCACGAGAAGCATGCTCTAAGTGGCAGTTGCCGCATGACGCTTGCCCTGCAGCCAGCACACCAGTGACCATCTTGTTGCTCATGGGCCCAGGGTGTCATGATGAAGCTGTAGCAAATGCCATAATTAACTTTGCATTTTTATTGCTACCCCAGTTGCATTTACTAATTAAAAGCAATAATTATAGCATCTGTTCCTGATGCTGTTGCCACCCTTTGGAGGGCCTGTTTAACTCCCATTAATGGCTCCATTCTTTGAAAAAGAAAAGTAAGCAAAGCGTGTGCCTGTGTGTGCACACGCACGTGTATGCATGTTGCTCCTTTTGGTGCTGTTTGGGGATCTGGGGTGTACCTTCCATGACAGGCATGAAGGTGGAGGTGGAGGGACGCCTGAATCAGTGTGTCCCCATCATGCCCTCTCTCTTTGGGTTCAGGGGTGTGTCAGGCAGTTGATAGCCATTTTTCCAGCATGTTGCTCCTGCCAGGATCTTCATGGCTGATTTGAACATGAGGTTCTGCCGGCATGCAATTGGATGGGTGAGTGAAAGCTGCTGTATGGGCTTGTATGCTGCTGGTGGTCAAAAAAAAAAAATCAGTGAAGATGAACTCCTTTAAGGACTAGGGGCAACGATAACAGAAATAGATACCTTGTATACAAACACAGACCCCAAAATGCACTGACAGCAAAAAACAGATCTGGGCAAAAAACACAAGGCATTTATCATGCATTCATCATTTCCTGATCACAGCAACTCTGTAGTTTTGTTTATCTGTCTAAAGAGCACTTTCAACAGGGTCTATTGTTCCCCACTACCACATGCTCTTTTTTCCTTTTAGAAGCAGGGGAAAAGCAGCATGTAATTGTCAAAGCAAAAGAATACACCTTTTAAATTCTCTCTGTGTGTGGGCCGTTCTGTCGTACCACAGTGCCATCTAGAGCTTATGTAGCAGACAAGCAGAAAAGGAAATGCTCTTGGTGCAAAGCTTGAACCTCAATTCTCTGATGAGAGTGAAAGGAAATACGATGGATTAACAGCCTCATGTAAACAGCAGCAGCTCTTACCGTGTAATCCCACATGTGTCTACACAGAAGTGAGACCAAATGAGTTAAAATGGGACTTAGTTCATGGTGCACAAGTATTGGCTTGCGGTGTAACAGTGCAAACAAATCCACTTAGAAGTGAATCCCACTGAGTTTAATGGAGCACACTTCCAGGAAAGTGGGTGTAGGACTGCAGTCTGAAGAAAGACATTCAGAAGTAGAAAGATGGGTTATAGGGAAAGAGAGAAAGGAGAAGGCACTAAATGAAATTTTAAAAATGAAGTGCAGGAATCCTGCTCTGAGTCCTTGTCTCAGGTCACTCTGTATGAGATTGCTGTGGAATCTGAGATGAAAACCAGAAGGTCTTCCCAAGGATTTTTGAAGAAGTTGGGTAGCTATCAAAGAGGGTTCTCGGAAAAGTTCTCATTTCACCCAGCACTGAGACAGTTCAATTTGGTAAATCTATTCTTGCAAAGAGAAATGAGAATCCCAGATGAAAAACAGAACTTCTTTCTTGGTATCATATTAGAACTGTATGGTCTCCCAGCCTGCAGAATTCAACCACTGGTGTCTGACTGAACTCCAGATACTGGGGAGACTGAATAAAACACAGTTTTGTAGGTTGGGCATTCTGGACATGACTGGTGGCATCCTGGGTATCTTTTATAGGTTCAATGAACCACAGTTTTTCTGTTTTATTAAGCAAAAGCAAGGCACTCCAAGCTCATAAATGCTAGAAATGTTCTTGATCTCCCCATTATGAGGCAGCCAAGCCCAACACTCCGAAGAAATATAAAGGGAAAGCTCTTTTCGGAGTGAATCAGACGGTTCCACAGAGACCCTCCCTGCAATTTCAATCTCTTCATTTTTCAACTAAACTCTCTCAAGAAGCCATGTCTTCATCATCGAGCCCTGGGAATGGATCCACTCATTTTTCTTCCTGCTCCGATGTCCTTCCACCAGCTGGGACCAAAGGCCCCCTCGGTGCTCCTCCATCTTCTAGGAGATACAGTTCTGGCTTCCAGGGAGCCAGATTCTTTAGCAGCAGAAGTCTGGGTGGCTTCAGCTCAAGCGAATCTAGAACCGCAGGTAGCAGCTATCAACCTGCTCGATACGGATATGGTTTTCGGGGTGTTGGTGCTGGATATGGTTACTCTGGACCTGGATACAGTTACAATTCGTACAGCTCCTATGGGGTTAGACGGGCTGGGCCCAACACCACCGGGACTCCCTTCATCACCCCTGTCACTTGTAACGAGACTCTGTTGCAACCTCTCAACATAGAAATCAACGCTGCCGCCCAAGCAGTGAAATGCCAGGAGAAAAACGAACTGCAGTGCCTGAATAGCAAGTTCGCCTGTTTCATTGACAAGGTGAGTTCCCAAGAGAAGGACTTGGTTTGCATGAGCATGGCAGCCCACCTTGGTGCCCGTGGGTGCCAGTTCTTTATTTCAAGCCTTCGCCACTCGTGTCATTTGAACCCAGCAAGGGTGGGTTTACATGGTGGTTAAGAAACCACCTCACAACCCTACAATGGGCCGCGAGTTCTGGGTGGTTTCTGAAACATCCCGACAAGCTGACCCCATCAGGTTCAGATAACATAAGAAGATGCACCCAATGCTGGCAATTATGCAAATCAGCCTGCACGCATACAATAGTTAACAGGCCGGCATGGCTTCCTAACCACTCTGTGATCATGTAAACTAGACCAGTTAGTTACCTTTGTAGCTTCAGTCTCATCTCTTTAAAGCTCACCGGTCAATAATTTGCACTCCTCTTTGTCTAAAATTCCCCCCAAATCCAACTGCATCTGTACATAAAATACTGGAAACCAGCTCGAACATAGCAAAACACGAGTATGGATTTTTGCAGATGAATTTCAGATGGGAGACTTTTTTGCTAAACAATTCTGAATGCCAACTATTTCTAACACCCCATAAGCATAACTGCATCTTTCCCTCCCTCCCTGTTTCCCAGCTGAACCTCCCTATTATGGATACTTGAGAATTTTATATCACTGAGAACCAAAATACACGCAGGTTGCTTTGTGCCTTTCAGACTAATATGGAGATCGGAACTTAGCTACCCACCTACTTGGCAGCTCCCAAATGTTCTGATGCAGTCCTCTGCTCAAACACTGCATTTTAGATGGCATATTTTCAGATAAAATTCATGTAGGGCACCAATCCTTAGACAGAACTGAGTCCTGGAACCTCCAACATTCCCTCACTGGTACACAAAGACTATATTTGGTCCAAACACGCTTAGGGTATTGCTCTCTTGGAACAGGCATCTTTTGCAAGAGAGTCTCTTTTGAGATCTATATTTTGAGGCAAAAGGCATTTAAGGACCAACCCTATAGCCACTACCCTAGATGCACTTCAGCCTCCAGATTGGAGCTTACGTGCATCCAGTGCACCAAACAAAGCACGGTGGCAGCAGCCGCTGCACCTCACACCCGTCGTTTCAGCTAGGTGGCCGTGAAGAGCCATGGAGAAGGAGGGAAGGAAAAAGAGGCACCATTGGGATGCAACTCAAGCGGTCAACCCTGCCTTCTCCCCTCCTTGCCCCCTGGCACGCTCCTTCTCCTCTCTGGGACCTCGGAAGGGCAGCTGGAGCAGACTTTCTGATACTGTGAGAAGAATGGAAGCTCTTTCTTTGAAATCTCAGCCCTGAAGTTGCAGGACTCTGGACCTGGAAATCCAAATAATCCTATGACACCCCTTCTCTCCTCCCCGCAAACAATGTTGAGGAGCAGCAGGCTTGAATCCATAGAAATGCATGATTTGAGAGGGGGAGAAATGAGAATGCATACTTCAGTGAGGACTTTCATGGACCCAATTCATAATCTTTGCAGATATATGTGGGAAAGTGACAGAATGGACTCCTGGGGGAACATAAGCTGGAAACAGACTGGCTGGTGCATGGCACTTCTCTACCCACTGAGTACACGGGAGTGTGCATGAGGAATGGTGCTGAATATACAGAACAAGAGGCATGCATGCCTCTCTCGTGTACTGGTTCAGCCAGCCCTCCCTTCCCCAGGACCCCAGCTCAATCATACTGCAAACACAAATTGCTTGCTGGGTTGCATAAGAATATGAGCAGGGCACAGAGGCCTTTCCATAGCTGGTAGCAATAAGCAAAGCAGCAGGAGGGTAATTGCAGTGCAAATGGGTCACTTTGCTTGGGTGGCCAGTACCAGGGAATGTGGCTACATGGGAATTTTGTTCATGTTTGCAAATTGGTAGAACTTACCCCGTTCACAACCAGATTTTCAAAACATGCTTACACATTCCTGTGTTTGAGATTCCATTAGAAAAAAAATTGCTTCCCCTTCTCCTTTCCTTTTAAACGGGACTATCAAATGTTATTCAAAAATACTGATTTTTGCACTTTGGTCAATGGTGGGGACAAGAACACAATTTTTTAAAATAGCCACAGGCATATGCAGTTTTCTGGGTTGACATGTGAACTTTTCCCATTCAAAGAAAATGAAAAACTACCCATAGTTGCAAATGGGCACCACCCATTCAAGGCCCACTCATTCAAAGTTTCAAAGTAGAGTTTGGAGAATCCTGGATGCCTTGAGCATCCCTGGTTTTCCTGCCCCCTCAGTCAACACAGATTGACAAAGACATGTGTTTTCTCGGGAAACATAGGATGGAAAGAAATATTTCCAGGCTGGGAAGCTGGAAAATGGATGTTTGGTGGGTTAGATGGTTTGCGAGCTTGGTGTTGTGGGTCTTGTAATATGTGGTCTTGGGCAAGTTACTCATTCTCCATGTCTGATTCATTTACCTGCTGTAAAATGTTGTTGCAGCATAGAATGTGTTTATTGTCAGTCTGTGGCCTTGGGCGAGTCACATCCAGTCCAACATTCTCCCAAAATCCCAGTCCAGCATTCTTCTAAACATTCCAGTCCAACTGCTTTTGTAAAGTTAAGGAATGGTTAACTTCACCAATTATGTGTCCTCTCCACCTGGCACCGAGGCATACAGAGGCTTCCTTTAGCTCTCATGCTCCAAGAATGCTCTGATCACGTATACCTTGTGTACACATACACCCCACAAATACACAATGATAGCATGTCTATGCCGGGGGCAATGTCACAGGTAGGCCTGGTTGGGAACCTCCTGAAGGCCCACCTACCAAAAAAACCCCTCGGGAGCTGCTCCTCCTCTTCGCCATGGCAGCCTGCCTCCCACTGTGGCCCAGACATTGGTGGTGGTGCTGAGGAGGAGCAGGAGATGCTGTGTCCTGCCGGCTCCCTGGTGCTCAGCCCGCCTGCCTGTTGGCAGTGAGTACGGGGGTGGGGGGGGGAGGAAGGGCTGCTGGGGACAGCGGCCAAGGAAGGGGACACACTGGGACTGACTTTCCCAAGAGCCCTCCAAAACCCGCATCCAGCACTGGCCCATGCAGTGAACACATCCCAGGGGAAGCCTTCCTTTCCATGTATATAGATCAGTCTTCTGAAAAGCATGGGAAAATCCAAGCGTAGATATCACATTAAGGAACACAGAGAGTTCTGGATTGTAAGAGGTTCGGTATGAGGTTTTAGCTGTTTAATAGTTCAGCAGTTCTTGGCCCAGTACATTTTCTTACACCATTTGTGCCCTCACATGCAGACTTGGAGCATGGAGGAGATCGCGCAGCTACTCCTTAAAGCAGCCCAGGCAATCACCTGGCCCTTTTATCTATTTAGGTCCAATTCCTGGAGCAGCATAACCTGATGCTGAAGACCAAGTGGGACTTCTTGAAGGAAAAGAAGCGCCAGAAAAGCAACATGGAGCCTCTGTTTAGTGAATACATCAGCAGACTGAGGAAGGAACTAGAGTGCCTTGAATGGGAGAGGAATCAGCTGCAGGTGGAAATGAACAACTGGAGAGAAACGATGGAGGGAAACAAGAAGAGGTGAACACCAGGGCTGGATTAGGCATTATGCTCAGCACTTTGACGAGCTCAGTCCCAGGGCAACCCAGATGGCTGTGTCTGAATTATCTGAAGTTCCACAGAAATGGGAGTGCCGGGTAATCTGCCACAGAAGGCAAGGAAGGCCACAGGATTCCTCACTGTCACTTGCTGAGCAGCTCAGGCAGAACAGGAGAGGGTGCAGGGAAGGAGAGGCAGAAGAAACCAGAGCCCAGGAAAGAGGGATGCCGGAAGAGCTGCAGGCTAAGAGCAATGGGGAGGAAGGGCTGGTGGGTGTGAGCCAGAGGGTTCAGGGACAAGGCTAAAGGGAGAAGGCTCCAAAGAGCAGAAAATCGGGAGAGAGGTGCAAAGCGGGGAAGGCAAGACATAGTACCAGGAGAGCAGAGCACAACAGAGCCGATGTTGGTGTTAAGGAGGAAAGGACAGAAGAACTGGACCATACCTCTTGGGCCCTTCTGCTCTTAAGGCCCTTCTGCCTGGTGGCATCCCCAGCACCTGAGCTGCCATTAGGATCTGAGCTCCACTGGAGACACAGATGGCCAGAGGGAAGAGTCCTGGAGGGACCCAGAAAGAGACAGACACACATGGCAGACACACATGTCCTGGAGGGTAGAATCTCACACCACCATTCCTAGTATTCCTCATGTTGACTGGGGCTGATGGGAGTTGAAGTTCAAAACATATGAAGGGCATCAGGTTGGGGGAGGCTGTCCCAGACCTCAACTGGCCTGTTTGGCGCTGGTTCTTCAAGTTCCTGTATCTCTGAAGGCTTTGCCCTCATCAGGATTCAACATGACTGAGCAACATCTCAATCCCAAGAAGTCCATTTGGGCTCAGTGGGGCTTCCTCTCAGGGGTGTGGGTACAGGACAGCAGCCTGGTCATTTTCACTTACTATTATGTAAAGTTTGTCTTCCAAATCTCCCCAGGTTTGAAGAAGAATGTAACAGAAGGGCCTGTGCTGAAAATGAGTATGTAACACTTAAAAAGGTAAGTGGTGGCAAGCATACACCTTTGTTGGAGACCTTGAGAGATTTATTGATTGTCGTTATTGTTATATTCTGGTTGTTATTATTATCATTATCAAGTTTCTTAACTAACTTTTTACATAACATTCCAAGTTTTGGAATGTTTGAGTTTATATTTGTTCATTTCAGATCTTCAGATTTCACTGAATCTCACTTTATTGTGGCATTTTGTTCCAATACTATACATTTTTATCTTCCCCAGGAAGTTGACTGTATCTTCATGAGCAAGTCAGAGAAAGAAGCCAAGGTGGAGACCTTGATGCAAGACATTTGCTTTTTTAGAACTACCTTCGAAGAGGTAACCATCTTTCTATTCTGTTGGGTAACTCTTACTCACTTACAAAAACTGGATCTCACATAGTGTAAAAATAAAGCTGCCCAGCAGCATCAAGCTCCATACACCCTGTGTTCTTTGTAGGAAATCTCTGAGTTGCAGTCATGTATCTCAGACACGTGTGTCACTGTGAAAATGAACAACAGCCGAGGCCTGGATGTAGCCTGCATCATTGAAGAGTTCCGCTGCCGGTACGAAGAGATCGCCTCCCGGAGCCGAGCTGAGGCAGAAGCTTGGTGCCAGTGCCAGGTCTGTTGAGCTCTCCTCAGTATGGGACCTTGCCACCGCATTGTGGGTCTTTGGTCCAAAATACACTGGATTCCAGTGAAATGTAACCCAGTGATCAACACCGTATGCATGCCACCGAGGTAGCACCACTTTCCTTTGGTTCCCCTCTTGCTCCCATAACATGCAGTGCAGGGCCGGGCAACTTGTGATCTTTCCAGTGTTTTGGCCTGCTCCTCCATCCTGCCCCACCAGCCATGTTGGGTAGGCCAAAAATACAGAATTACAGAATCACAGAATATAAAAGGCCACAAGCTTCTCACCCTGAGGTAGAGGAATATTTTCATACTCTGAGATGCTCAAGTGCAGCAAGCCCCAGGTTCCATCTCGTGACAAACCCATGTGGCTCTGCAGGGCATTGACATTTTGCTCAGCCATATCATTTCCCCTGTTGCAGTATCAGGAGCTGAGGACAACAGCCACCAAACACAGTGACAATCTACGCAGCGTCAAAGACGAACTTGGTGAACTGACCAGAGCACTTCACAGATTGCAGGCTGAAATCTCAAATGTCAAAGCCCAGGTAAGTCTGACTCGGAAGCATCAAAACTGGCCACTGTTGCTGATGGTTCACAATGGAATAAGATTCTGGTTCTAAGCATTATCATCTTAGGAGAGGTTTGTATTATTCAAGAGTTACCACACTTCAACTGGCCCACAGAAGAAAAAAGCAGGTGGCTTCTATTGTGTGTATCATCCCCTGGGTTGGAGGTGGGACCCAAAACAGTCACTGCTGCTTGAAGGCTACTTCGTCCCTTTGCACGCCAGTTATAAATGATGGGGGAGGGGGGTGCACACGGTACAGAGTGGAGCTAAGTCAGGCTTCAATATCATCATCATCATTTTAATTGAGTCCCCCTATAGCTGAAGCTCTCGGGATGACACACACAATAAAAACAAAGACAACTTTTTAAAGTTTTAGAGGGGGCAAGAATGATGTAAAACGATTGTAAAAAAAAAAAGCAAAAACCCAACAGGGAAAAAGACTATGGTAAGGGGAAGCATTTTATGTATGATGGAAAATAAAACAAGCTGTAGTGAAAAGGTGTTTTTTTTTAAGAACTTTGAAAGTATAAATTGTTCTGACACTGAAAGCCAACAAAGCAGGCACATAGCAGACTTCTCTAAGAAGGGCATTCCACAGTTTGGGGGCCACCACTGTAAGTGCTCTGCCCTGTTGTGATGACCTGCGCTATGCTTCTTCCAGACTGGAGTAATCCACCTTTCCTCCTGCAGCTCTGCAGGCTGTGGGAGCTGCTTCTGTGGAGGAGCACTCCGCTATCCTACCCACCAGCAGCGTCTTGAGCAGGACAGTGACCTCCTGCCACTGCCACTTAATTCTGCATTTTGCGTAAACTGGACCTGCAGGCTTGGCAGCCATGAGCAAAATTGCAGATTGCAACCTCAAGCTTGTAGCAAAGCAGCTCATGGCATGTTTCCAGGGCTTCTTGACAAGTGGAAGACTGATTCTTGCCCATTGTATGGGAAGCAGCCCTGGAGGGACACCCTTCCCAAGTTGTACAAGGGCATTTTTCTCCTACGGCCACCAGGCATGCAACAGTCATGTGGGCCATTCGAGCTGAAGACCAAAGACTTGTGGCGCTTTCTCCAGGACACCAGCTGCTATGTGGGCCTGTCTTTGTCTCCTCCCTTTCCTCTGTGTCTTGCCCCCACAGCTTTGCAAACTGGAAGAGGAGGTGGCTGGGGCTGAGGAGCGTGGGGAGATCGCTGTGAAGGATGCCAAATGCAAACTGGCGGAGCTGGAGGATGCCCTGCATAAGGCCAAGCAGGACATGGCCTGCCAGCTGCGAGAGTACCAGGAGCTCATGAACGTCAAGCTGGCCCTGGACATTGAGATCGCCACCTACAGGAAGCTGCTGGAAGGGGAGGAATACAGGTGAAAACAGGAGGCTTTTACATACATAATTGTAGGTCTATTTGGGGAAAAAGTTCCCCCAGAAAAGTAAAATGAAGCCATTTGACTATGTAATAGCAATGCACTGTTTCAGAGAAGTGAGCAAATAATCTGAGTAAATTTGTATGCATGATTCAGGAAGCTGCTCGAGTCTCAATAAGTACAGACTGAGAACAGCGAAGAGGGAGGGTGCTGGCTCCCCCATACGCCATGTGCATACTCCTGACAGACTTAATTCTGCATGCATAAAGATGCAACCCGTATAGGTACCATGTACCTCTAATGGCTGTTGACAAAGCTGTTTGCTCGTGGAACCACCGTGGTGTGGCCGAGGAAGCGGGAAATGCCCACCCTTACTAGTAACAGCCATCAGCGATGGAAAAGAGAGTGTGAGTGGCAAACTGCCAGCAGGCTGAACCAGCAGCAGTCCAAGACTGATTGCCAGTCAAAGACTGAACACTTCTGATGGAAGCACCCAATGTCTCCACTGCTACCTCCTAACAGACTCATAGAAAGGACTGCCCACTTCCTTCAAGCATCCTGCAGTGGCAGGCAGCAGTCACTGAGGCCTCCACCTATTAGGAGTTCTTGAGATGGAGGTCGCCAGTGGCATGGACAACGTTCCCTGAAAGACATCTTGTCCTCTAAGATTTAGGGACATGTCCAGCCCCAGAAGAGTATTGGCTGTGTTTTAGGCTGGACTGTCTCTTGATCCAAGGCAGGAGTGAGACCTAGTCTGGCCTGAGACAAAGAAAGAGTGGGCCCTGCCTCCCTAAGAGTTGAACAGAAGGGGAACTTTCAGCTAGCAAACTTGCAAGTGGCACTGACTGAAATTCTCCCTTCTTCGCTGCTCTTAAGCATGCAGGATCCCTCTTCATTCTGCACCCAGCTGCCCACGATTAGTGGAATAGATCAAGCTAGAATCACAAACTCCTATTCTGACATTCCAAAAATGAGCACCAAATGAGGCTTTAAATACACACGTATTTCACATGGTGAGTAAGTTTTATGAATGTGCCTCCAAGTGGTGACAACCAGCATTTACAATATCAGGCTGCCGGATAGTTTGATTTAAAGCCTTTGTCCCAGTGTGGTAATAGCAGTGATTCACACTTGGGTGGTTACTTTCCCCTCAAGAATTTACTGGAGCAGATACTGTATAGATGGATGAGAAATTTCCTGAACCTATGCACTTGTACACCAAAGTCTACATTTTTTCAGAATTTGGCTATGCAAGTCACAACTAAGAAACATGGACAAAATGTACATATATTATACATGCATCATGTAAATATATATGGGCAAAATCATTTGCAAACGTGTATATTCAGAGAAATCTATACAAAAATGCATATGGATTCTTCTGTGTATGTATGTGAATTTAAATACAGATATAGATACAGATATAGTGCTGAATTCACAAACGAATGCAGAAAGGAGCCAGAACAAGCACAGCTGGGAAAATAGACTGATCTGTCCATCCCTGGGATGTGGGTTGAGTCTGGCCTTTTGTAAGTCATTAGGGACTGCAGGTGGTGCAGTGGTTTAAACTGCTGTGCTGCTGGGCTGGTTGATCGAAAGGTCGCCGGTTCGGATCTGCACAATGGTGTGAGTTCCTGTTGCTCTGTCCCAGCTCCTGCCAACCTTGCAGTTCAAAAGCATGCAAATGCAAGTAGATAAAAAGGTACCACTTCGGTGGGCAGGTAACAGCGTTCCGTGCACTTTGGTGTTTAGTCATGCTGGCCACATGACCATGGAGAATGTCTGTGGACAAACGCTGGCTCCCTCGGCCAGGAAATGGAGATGAGCACCGCCCCCTAGAGTCAGGCATGACTGGACTTCATGTCAAGGGGAAACCTTTACCTTTACCTTTACCTTAAGCTTTCTGTGTGTTCTCCTGGTTGGAGATTGCTTCCTTAGGGACCCAGACCAAAATGACTGGATGAGTAATCCCAGTTCACACAAGCATACCTGTGTCTGAATGTCCACCCACTAGCTTGCATTGCATCTTAGGCCACAGGCTTGGCAGAAACACACATGTATTTCCAGAACAGGGCCTTCAGTTTTTAAAAGATAATTTAATCTTTCTACTTCCTTCCCTCCAGGATGAGCGATGGAGAATGTGCTGTGAATATCTGTAAGTGCCCCCCAAAAAAACCTCCAGAAAAGTCATGCTAATTTAATTATTTTGACTAGAAGCTTTCTGCATACATCTTTCATGCACTCCCTTCTGCTTCTTTTTTCTCCGCAGCTGTACAAAGGAGTCAGGGCGCAGTCGTGTGCAATGTGGATCCCAGCCTTGGTGCAGGAAGAGGTGGAGGTGTTCTGACCAACGGAAGAGACACCTCCAGCCCTGCAGGCTTCAGCACAGGGAAAACTGTGGGCGGTCCTCCCTGCGGGCACCCTTGTTCTCCACCTCCTCAAGGATTTAGCATCCAAAGTGGAAAAGGCTCCAGTGCTAAGTTTGTAGCAGCAGCTGCTCCTTGTGGATCAAGAGGTTAAAGCTAGACCATGGGTTTCTTCATTCAAATAGAGATGCCTGAATTTTTATCTTATATTGCTGATTCTACTTTCTTCTCCTGAATCAGCAATTCTTGTACATTTCAGGACAATCTCTAAGGAGTTCCATCCAGCTAGACATGCTCCCTGACCTCAGGTCGCTTACAATTCACAATAGGCTTGCAGTACCTTCTGAGTCGCACCCCTTTGCTCCAAAAGTGTTTCCAAGCAGAGAGCTCCTAGTGCTGCTTGTCAAAAGGTGTTGCGCAGCTATTGCAACTTTTCTCTCTTAATAAATTTTAACTGGGGAGGAAAAACACAGGAGAAGCACTGGGAAAACATGGGAGGGTTGGAAATGGAAGACGATCTAAAATTTCAGGAACCAGGCAGAGCAATCATATGGTAGAAGCCACATTTAGAAGCACCCCAAAAGTCTTCAGACCGGTTTGTTTCTGTGGTCACTAATTTTAATTTAGGATAGAGGTCAGGGAAGACCACCCTAATGATCCAGCACCTTTTCTCCGACTTGATTAAACCCCTTATTAGGAAACACTGATTTTAAGATGTTATTCTTAAAGTTTGGCCCCCACAATTAACATAAAGTGTTTGTTCATTTGATAATGCTATTTCTGCTTGATTATTTTTCATGTGAAGGTGAATGCATTCTTGCAGAAAAAGCAGTGTTAAAAGACGGAACTCATAAATACTCTGAGTTTTTCCCTGCCCATTTCACATCATCTAGATCTGAGTTTTGCCCTAGGAAGCCTGTTGTTTATACAGATGCTATGAGGATTATAAACATAAATGTAAAATATTTGCCTTGACCAAAATCCATCTTGTTCAGCTGTCTTAATCTTCCATGCCGGCTAACCAAGTGCCTCTGGACTTTCAGAACCTGTGAACTCCTGTACTTAGCCTACAGTTTTGAGTACGTAGAGTTATACTGCCTTTGTATTTGGAAGTTCCATTTTGCTGTCACAGTGAACAACCAGGATTCGATCTACTCTCCCCAAATACGTCTAAGCCTCTTTCTTTGTAATAGTTGCTCTAAGCTAGGCATTGGTTCACAGCGGCATGTTTTCTCACAATAAAAGATGTTGGGGAAAGACGACAAACCCCTCACCGTGAAAGCAATAGAGCAGTTCAGTTTCAGTGCTCATACTACAAAGGCTACAGAACAACAAAGCAGCCTCGGGGGAATGGGGAAGGAGGCAGTGTTGCTTTTCAGCTCCTTATGTATCTGCCAAATTGTATTTCAGTGAAAAAGCTTTAGCGTTGCATGACTGTTAGCAAAGCATAGCAAATGAGAAAGCTGAAGCTGTTTAAGCCTGGTGCGTGACTTTACTCCCAGGGGTGGGGTTTGCTTTTTTTAACAAATGAGTTTTTTGTGAACGTCTGTTTCCAATAAACTGATCTCGCTAAGCAAAGACTCCGGCCTGCTGGGATTTCCTTATGCCATGAGAGTGTTAATGGTACACTTCAGCAACATGCATCAGCGTGTAACAGTTGACCTGTGTGTACCTGCTAAGACTACTATCCAGGTAGTCGGTGTTGGTGGGCACTTCCAGGCCTCTCACTTCTCTTGCTTCCATGATTAAACTACACTTGGACTAGCCAACCTTTCAGCCAGAAGAAAGCTGCACAAGCAGGAGCCATGGGCAGCCTGCATCTCATTGGAGCCATCTCAGCTGCTTCTTGCTTGGAGCTAGCTTGGCTGAAGGCAGGCCAGAAGGGAGGAACCAGGGACTAAGGCAACAGCACCTATTAAGTTGGTTTGGACGTGGCTTGATGCTCCAAGGAGGTTTGCCCTCTACTCCTCTTCAGATGGGCAGGGCAATCCTGCAACTGCTCCTAAAACAACATCAGCGACCCGTTTCATTCGATTTGTGTTGCTTCTGCCAACAGCAACAGAATCCATCTTCTGGTTGAGTTAACTCCAAACGACACAAGGAAGGCCTTGGACTCAAGCTGTTCTTTAGAAGTGCTTAGCATGGATTAGGGCTCCCTCCAGAACTTCTCTTTGGCTTGCAACTCCCATCACTACCAGCCAGCATGGTTTATGCTCAGAGAAGATGTGAGTTGTAGTCCAAACGTTGAAGACCTCATGCTGGCGGTGGATGTTTTAGCCAGACTGTCCTCTTCACAGTCAGGGTTTGGAGGGGGCTCAACATCCCTACCCTTTCTTTGCACATCAGCAGATAAAGGAAACCAAAGGACTGATTGCATATAGGAGTAAAATTGCTACTAGGGCAGAGGTGAGCAGATATCAGCCTTGCAGGATCCATTTGGCTTATTTTTACTAGAACCCTCAGATCCATCAGCTGGGGCCAGGTACAAAAGACCTACTGTGGGAATTAAAAAAAATTCTGGCCTTGGAATTCATCTGGATTGTCTAAACTGAATGAATTAGCTTGCGGTCTTACAATTCAAAAACCCACGCCATGTTTTGCCGGTTGCAGCTGTATAATGTAGGTTTCAGGGAGGGGCAGGTGGGTAATGTTGCTGCTATTATTGCTCAATAGGCAGGAACAGATCTGTTGTATTATGCTCAGAAAGGTACCAGTAGATTCAGTCCTACCTTCTGCACCTGTAGTAAAGTATGTTATCTTGCGAGAACACAGAGGTGATGTCAGTCCATAGATACTTGCAACCTGTTTGGGTATGATGTGTACTTCCACTCAAGTCATACCCAAAGTTGGAATATCTGCCTCTCACAATGTAATCATAGATCCGACCTTGGGCTGCATATTTGTGCATGCAGACACGCGATGCAAGCTGTGAAACTCCAAGGTTGGTTGAATGGCAGAGCTAGGATTTAAAAGCACTTTTGTAACACTCCACTTGCTTGTTTGCTTGCTGTTTCTCTTTCTGCTTTAAGGAGCCAGGCCAGGCCAGCATAATCTGAGTATGTAAGCTTATTTAATAGGATTGGTGCGGGGGGGGGGGGGTGATGGAATAATACAACTCATTGGTGAGTCTAGTTTATACTGTTTTTGAAAATGGAAAAATCATAAACAGCCTTACAATGTCTTGTGAGAATGGAGAAAGGTATAAACAGGCTTATAAAGTGTCCCATTAAAAATATTGTGTGCCAGATGGCTGGCTAATCAACTTTTATATCTTCGAACACTCCTCTGTACAATGCTGGCCCAACCTCTCATGATGCCTCAGCTCCACCCCTGCTGACCTGCTTTCTTCCCCTTCAGTCAACTTGTCCATGAGCCACCAGTGGTGAAGGCTTGTGGGGGAAAGAGGGGGAAAACAGAAAAATCTGGGGACATCGCCTACCACACAATTTACCTAAAATCCTGGTTGGAGCAGGGGGAATGCTGTGTGTGTGTGTTTAAAGAGAAAAGCCATCCCCACCCCCACCTCCATTTTTTCCTGGCCTTCACATCTCTACTGTCTGCTGGAAAGGGCTGCCGTGTACCAGCAGATGCCCATGCTTACCTTGGACCTGCTGTGCCCACGTCCTCCATGTTCAGGAGCGTGTCACTGTGGATGCTGCATCTGTCTAATGCAGCATGGTGGAACGGCAGCCTAAGTGCCCTTAAAGAGTGTGTGTCACTGCACTACACTTTTCCAATCCCATCTTTTTCACCTTTTGAAAGGTGGGCTCCCATGACTCTCCTCCTCTCTACTTTATCTTCACTACAACCCTGAAAGGTATGTTAGGGCGAGAGTCTGCAACTGGCTCACGGTCACTTGTTTAACTTCATGTCCTAGTAGGGACTAGAGCCCAGATCCCCCAGGTCGCCAATCCCCCACTCTCACCACTATACCACAAGGGTTCAAACAGGCCTGATGGCACTGATAACATCCAAGCCTGGCCCATACTTGAGACAGTATGGTAAAAGGTGACAGTTTCTTGTAGAAATAAGGAAGTTTAGCAACTCGTTCAGTTTATTCTACAAGGCAAATGTTTCCCCAACTTGCATGCAAGAGACAGAAATGTAGCGTCTACTCTAGCGGTGACTTCCTCGTTCCCAAAAGACCATGGTTGCAGCTTGAAGTGACACTGCATGTGTGAATGCAAGCCATGTGAAAATTTCTTGTTATGGTAAACTTTATTCAAATATTTCGATTTTTAGGAATGGGGCAAGGAGGAAACAGGGAGTATGTCCTTTTTTGGTTGAAACTCATGAACTGCCTTGCTTTAAAAGAAGGCAGAGTTCATGTTCTTTTTGTTAGGTCTCCAACTCAAGCTGCTTGTTGAAGAGCAGGCAAAGCTGAAACTAGAGAGGAAACTGAAAGTAGCAGGAGGAGGAGTGTGAGGGAGGAGTCTGCCGCCCATTCAAGCATTGGCCTCTTCTGGCCTTCCAGATGTTTTGGCTTATGATTCCCATCAGTCCTAGCCAGCAGAGTCAACCGTGGAGGAGCAGCTGTAGGCCAAACTTTCCGGAAGATCACAAGTTGCCCAGCACAGCAAGACCATGCTGCTTAATGCATGAACAAGAGCAACATACTACTCAGAGGAGTCCAGTTCAGCCTATTACGCCTTTTGGGGTGTCCTAGAAATAAAATTATAGGGTGCACAGATTTTACAGTGTAAATTGTGGTTTAGCAGCTGCACTTCGATGTGGGAAGTTACTGACTTGAAACTATGCAGTCACAATTGTGAAGAATTAAGTTGAGCAACGTAATTTGCAAGAGCTGCACATTCAAGTGAAGTGCTTACTAGCCCAAAATTTTCATTGCTGTTGCAATATATGAAAGTTTAACAGAACTGTAGTTTTGCAGTTCTATATGATGAGGAAATGGAGAGGGTTCTACTATTTGAGTCGCTAGCATTCATAGAGAGAACACATCTGTGAATTAACTGCTATTAACATGCAACAAGACCTTTCATGCTTTTGGCTGAAATGTCTAATTTCCTTTGAAAACCCATACATGCTTCTTTTTTGAAGTACTCTCCAAATTCACCTTGAATTTTGCTTTAGGTTGAATTTGGTGCCAATAGTATTGAACTCTATCCATGTAAATATCAGTATCATTTAAGCTTCCCCTTAAATGTCCTATAGATCAGTCTTCCTCACACTGGTGTCCTCCAGATGTGTTAGTTTAAAACTCCCACAGTTCCCAGCTATATTATAGGAGCTGTAGCCCAGCACATCTGGAGGGCAAAGGGTTGGGAAAGACAGCTTAAGCCAGTGATGGCGACCTGTTTAGAGTGCCCAAACTGAGACTCAGTACCCACTTATTTTGCACAAAGTGCCAACACTGCAATAAGACCTGAATTTGCTGGCCACCAGCACAAGGGGGCAACGTTCCACTGACCACCAGCTTTTGGCCAGCCCTGAAAAAGGCATCTGAGTGTATTTCCTACCTGAGTGTATTTCCTACCTTCCCTACCTTCTACTAAAATCACAGTCCAAGGAATTCCCTGGCAGCTCACTGACTGGCCATGTGAAAGCTCGGTGAGTCACGGCTAATGAGTGAGTTGCCAGGAGCCCTTAATCTTTCCAAATACGTGCATGGCTGCTGGGGCGATCGGTGCCATAGGTTCACCATCACTGGCTTAAGGCATTCAAGATGAATTGTTGTTATGTGCTTAGCCAGGAAGCTTTAGTTGGTTCAAGACTTTTTGGGCAGTTTTTTGTTTACAGCAGCAGAATGGACCACATAAACACACCAGAACTTCCAATCTGGAGAGTGGGGCACACATTTCCACAAGAAGATTTTTTTGGGGGTGGGGGGGGGGTTGCAGGACTCCTGCTGACTGTTTCTCCTGAACTCCCCAGCCATTCTTCTCAGGTGGAAGACCAAGTTCTGTGTGTCCATGCCCTGTTCTGGACCCCTAAGTTAGCCTGCCGCTTCTGGTTTGCTGGAGGATGCAATTTCATTGCAAGATTTAAAGTAAGAGTCAGCTGCTGGTTCAGGTGACTACTGTCTTTATAAAGGGGAGGAAGGACTCTCTTGTCCTTATCCCCAATCCTGAGCAGCAAGAAGTCACGGCCTGTCCCTGCACCTGAAGCCAATTTTGCACCTGCTCCATTGGCTACCTATTTCTTTCAAGACCATGACATTCCAGATCCCAAATAGCCAGTCTGTTTCAGGAGACCCTATAAACATGGGCTGTTTTAGGAATTGCTTTCTCCCACACAAATCTGCATGAGAGCTTCATACGGTTTCCTCCTCTCTTACTGTTGCTTCCACACCAACTAAACTACACACTGGGGAAAAGGCCTTTTGGATTGTGGCGCTTAAACTGTTTCATCATTTCTTCTCAAAGTCTTCAGTTTTCTGCTCTTCAGCAGAACACTGTACTCTCAGAACAGCTTGCAATATGCACTTAAATAATACAATTTAAAATGGACAATTACCCCTAACAAGGAGGGGAAAATCAAGAGATAAGTGCACAACCACATAGCACAGGCTCTCATGGGAGGTTTCATGAACTCATCTTTCTCTGCTTTTAAGTCATTACCTAAGATTGCTTTAATTTGGAGGGCAGTGTTTTTTTTTTAATTAGAGCACCTAGCTGAGAAGTGTTTATCTAGTACTGTGCGCGCGCTTTCATGTTGTTTTATTGCTGTTGCGAATTTCTTGTAATTTTCAGAAGTCTGTTCTGGCCTATTTTGTGTTGGTAGTTTTGAAAACCCCATGTGCCGTCTTGAGTATTCCTTGGGCATAGAAAGGAAGTATGCGAGTATATGTGTGTGAGAACAAAAATACCTAACTGTCTACCCAGTCAGAGCCTCAGTTAGCTTCTCAGTGCATCTGTCCGCTCGACTCCCTTTTTACCAAAATGAGGAGTGAGTGATAAATGCAGATCCCAATCACACATCACATGCCAACACAAACACAATAGAGCCATACAGCTAGGAAGGGTTCTTCCACTGATGAAGCGGACGGGTTGCAATCAGATCGTATCTGCCAACGAACCAAACCTGTTTCTCTCAAAAGAACTGACCTCCTCAGATGGCAAATGGACCTCCACCCCCTCATTTTCTCCTGTATAAGCAGCTGGTCATACAGGAGCTGTGTGCACTGACCCCTGTGTACCCAGGATGCTGAACTTAGATGGACCTTCGATTTGATTCAAGAGGAGCTGCACTGCAGAAGAAAAGCAGGGCACTTCTTGTGGTCTAGATGAAAAGCTGCTATTTTTTTCCCGGGACAAAAATACAAGGGTTGCAGTGACAGACCTGAGTGCAGTCAGGGTAAATTCTGCTCCCTCGGCCTAGTGGTGCAACAAGTCCTGGGCCTTGGGGCCAACGTGCACATTTGAAATCCATACGCTCAGAGTTTTGTTTGTTAGTTTGTTAGTTTTTTAATTGGGTTTGCCCAGCAATTTTGTTGTTGTTTTAACACATCAGGGATGTAGAAGCAGTCTTAAAGCACAGAGCAGCTGCAGGGGAGTGAGGGAAAGATATTTTAATGATGTCCATTGAAAAAACCCATAAAGACATTAACATTGCCCAGCAGCAGCACCAGCTGGGAGTGGTGGTGCTGACAATCTCCACTAGGAAGGACCCCATGGAGGGAGGTCCGCAGCAGGGTGGGAGTCTTGGCACTATTTTCAGTGAGCTTGCATTTCTTGTCTTTTGTTGGCCCTCCCAACCCTTCCCTGAGATCCACTTCCTAAACAGCTTAAATGTTTTGCAAAAGATGCCGCTTGTCATGCAGCAAACCCTCGGCTACATCAAAGGGATCTTTTGCGGGCAAACAGCAAATCTGATCGTAAAGGCATCTTTTGGGAGAGGTAGCCTGACTAAAAGGTCTATAAACTGCAATTTGGGGAGGTCACGTAGCCAGTTGCCAGCATAGCCAAGAAGGGGAGGCGAGCCAAATCCCAACTTCTTGATAGATCCGCATGTTAATTACAAGTCTCGTTTCCTCCATGTGTAAAGAAAGGGAGGGTGGAATCTGCACTTTAATACGGCATTGTAGGTGCGGTAAGCGGCGGCTTTGTGAAATCCCCAAAACCAGGTGAGCACCGCTGAACGGTATGATGAGCACACACAGCACTTGAGGAGTTGGCTCCCTCAGCACTAACACCACGCTAATAAATCCTGGGCAGTTGCTGGATCCCCCGTTTTGATGCCAACCAAGCCCAGCTGCCCCAGACATATATAAAGGATGCACTTCCTGGCTGTCCAGCACAGTGCGTTTGCATCTTTCACGCTGCCTTTTCGCCTCCGCTCTCTTCGCTGAATCCTGCTCTCCAGCAGAAGCATGTCTTGCCGCTCAAGCCCTGCCTGTGGCCCAAGAAATTTCAGCTCTTACTCAGCTGTCCTGCATCCCCCAGGAAGTGCATCCGGAGTCAGCACTGGAGTCGCCCCAGTCAGTTACGCAGGAGCAAGGTGTTTTAGCAGCAGGAGCTTGGGAGGACTGGGCTCTTGTGGGCCAAGAATCGCTGTTGGCAATTGCCTGCCCCCACAGTGTGGATATGGCTACTGGGGCAACTACACTGGATATGGCCGTTATGGCTCCAGATATGGCTGTGGTTACCGGCCCGCCGGGGTCTGTGTGCCCGGCCCGCCATGCATCACCCCTGTGACTTGCAACAAGACGCTCCTGCAGCCTCTCGACCTGGGGATCGATGCCACGGCCCAGGCGGTAAAATGCCAAGAGAAGAATGAACTGCAGTGCCTCAACAGCAAGTTCGCCTGCTTCATCGACAAGGTGAGGAGTGGGCAAATAAGTGCTCTGATCCTGTGGTAGGAGGATGAAGAAGGTGGTACTTAAGCTCCGAAGTTCTCCATGGTTCAAGTCAGCTGGACAAGTTGGCCTGTGAGATGCCACTGTGGCTGCAGGGTAGGGAAGGCAGGAAGAAGCGCGGCCCTTCCCCTCTTGTCTCTTTGGAATGTGGTACGACGGTGATTGACCCTAAGGGCTTTTGAGCAGGAGTCAAGAAATGTGAAGAACAGGGGTGGGCTGCAAGCAGATCTCCAGAACTCCCAGCATTCCTGGCCACTGGCCATGCTGACAAGGGCTTCTGGGAGTTGAAGTCCCAAACATCTGCCCATCCCTGATATAGGTAAATGAAGCCTTGGAATTACAAGGCTGTGTAGCACTGAGGCACTGTGGCAAAGGGCTGCTGCCTTTATGCCCCCCTTGTGGAGCCACTTACAGGCCTCTCTTGGAAACAGGACACATGCTTTAATGGGTTCCAGCAAGGTTTTTACCTTGGCTGTTCTTGGCAGCATCTTTCTCTCCAGTTATTACAGAGATGGGTTCTGTTTTAAAACCCATAGCAAATGCTTGACTGTATTCAGGACTTTTGATGGGCATATGCAAGAGTGAGTTGGCCATGGGTCTTGCTTGCCTCCTGCCCAAAAACCCCCTGTCTTCTCCCTTCCTCTGAAGCCTTAATTTTGAAATTGCTTTACCTTGTTCATTGAATTTTATGGAGGTCCATTCCCTTTGAACAAGATTTCATCCAGTGAGGATTGTGTTCTGCACTATAAGAAATTGTGCATTCAGGTTGTAGTGCATAGGTAGGCAGCCAGGGGTGGTATCCAACACTGCGGCTGTGCTTCTGCTCATTCTTATTCTGCAAATAAGTTCCTGCGTATTCAGTGGAGCTTACTCCCAACTAAATGTACACTGACCTGCAAGCCAAGTCTTTGCCTGTGCTGGTGTGGTATGAGAACTCCAGACACAGCTTTTCTAAGTCTAATGCAAAATCAACCATCCATGCAAGAACGCAAATGAATTGGTGGGCTGCTGCCCACACGTTCCTCACGTCTGCTTTTTATCAGAAACCTATTATGGATTGGATCATAGGTGTAACTGTGACCCATGAACCCAGATCATTGTGTTGTTCAGAGACTAAATAAGTCAATGGTTAAACCTGGCTTGTGAGAGTAATTGGTAGGTTGTTTAAACCCCAAAAGCCCAGTGCTCCAGCTTTCTCATCCTCACTGCCTACAACCTGGCCAGTCCTGGGTTGTTTAAAAGTGGGCATGAGGAATGGATGAGAAGCCATGCCCTCTCTCAGTCCTGATGGCAACTGCCAGTTAATTAATCCATGCCTTGTCATAATAAGGGAACTGGGTGTATGTCTGAAAAATCCAGACATTTTGTTCTCAACCTCCAAGGCTCCAAAGGCAAAAGTAATGGCACTATTTTAAACATTCCTCTGAAATATTCTTTCAGAATCACAAGTCAACACGTCATTCTTGGACTGGTATTGTATTATACAAGCGATAGATTTGTACATACAGCTATCTACATGTGTGACTACACACATGGCACAACAATGGGGGTGGATCTCCATGTGGCGTACCAATTGATTTTATTTAGCCAAGGCAGCTAACATTTGTGGAACCACAGCAACCAGAACACTCACAGGCCACATTTCCCTTGTGCCTGCTCTTCAGGCTCCATCATTTGAGGCCTGCCAGTGGGCCCACCTGTTGAACTTGGCCTATAACTGAGATAGGCCTCTGCTAAGGCTGATGCATCTGCCTTTGAACTCTTAATTTAGAGCTCACCATTGCTCCTATTCTCCTATTATCTTGCATGGGTTTAAGTCTTGCTGCCTTGAGAGAGTTTACCCTGTCAGCTTGCAAATCTCATAAATAAAACAAATTTATAACACCAGGCTCTTCTAATGCATCTCCAAGGATTTATTCTAACATTTATTTTATGACTTACTTTTACATAAGCTCTGTTCACAAAAATTGTGTTCATAACCTTTTCTGTACATTATTTTAGTAATCCTTACAAAAGTCAGAATTCTAATCCCTATGGTACAGATAAGGCTAAACCCAAGGGGATTACGGCTTCTTAAGGCAAGCTGGTGAGTTCATGGCTGAGGTAAGATCTGACTCTTGAAACTTGTCAGCTCAAACTCTTCAGCACTATAAAACAGCAGATTCTGCAAACTATGGGTGGACAACTGAAACATCCTGGGATAAATCCAGCCCCAGTGAGAATCCCCTGCCCCCAGTCACCATTCAGTGTAATGAATGGCTTCCAGGGTCCTGTGATCCCTTGATCAATTTTCTAGTGGCTGACCAGAGTTTTAGCTCTGATCAATATAGTATGTCGATAATGGTAATGAAGTGTACTTCACATCCATCACAGGGGCCCTCTGAGCATGGCATCTATTTATATCTGGCATACTTTCCTTGACACTAAATAGGATGCAAGGTAAACCCAATTAATTGGGAATGGAGGTGCAGGGGAGGAGGGATAATCAGTCTTTGGTGTTATAGAGAGCCCCCCAGTAGCATTTTCTTCACTTTCTGCATGGGGAAAATATAGAAGGAAGGCATTATTAGATGCTTCATGATTTCATTACTGTGGAATCACACTGGGAAGATTTACAGTGAAGTTTATGCAGCAAACTCATAAGGTCAGAGTTCAAATGGAGTTTTGCCACCTAGTCCAATGCTGTGCTTGGTATAGGAAATCCAGAGCTAGAGAATCCCCAACAGATGGCAGTCCAGTCTCTGTCTGAAGGCCTGTAAGTAATTAGTTCCACTGTCAAACGTCTGCTGTCAGTAAATTAATATGTTTTAGATTCTAGTTCAGTTCAACATAACCTCAGATTAAATCCACATTAAATAAATTAAGATGTAGGTATGAAATGTCATAATTTTCAGACTATTTGAATCCAGAATTAAAAAACTGGAACTAAATATTTTGTATTATTTGAGGGCTGTGAGACAGATTTCTGCTTTTAACGCTGTGATCCATGTGTGAATTGTCATGCTTTTCTAGGTTCCCATGGAATCAGCAGGCCAGAAGCCTGCATCTGGATCTGGAATTACTACTGATCTCTTTTCTTGATCCTTTGATTATGGAATCAGTTCCAGGCTGAAAACATTCATCCATTGAAATTAATCACCCTTGTGGGGGATTGTTTCCTTTGGGCAACAGGTCCGATTCTTGGAGCAGCAGAATCTGATGCTGAAGACCAAGTGGGACTTCTTGCAAGAGAGGAAGTGTTGCAAAAGTAACATGGAGCCGATGTTTAATAACTATATCTCCATCCTGAAGAAACAGCTTGACCACCTGGAATGTGAGAGAACACAGCTGCAGGCAGAAATGAAAAACTGGAGAGATACTCTGGAGTGCAACAAGAAAAAGTGAGTGTGACCTGTCTTTCTGGCCTGTGCTGACATGCAGAGCTCCAAAGCTTGCTGCGCAACTCGAAACTTAAGGTAGCCCTTAGCCAGGTATGTGTCTACTAGGGCTTTGATAAACTTCCAGGGTTTGCTGCCTGCTGGGCACTGAAATGCAGGCAAGCTGCAATGCATGGCTAATAGGCTGGATCTAGCAGGTTGTGCAATTCTGCACCAACACTTTCTTCCATTCATTAGCGTTATACTTCTGGCAGGTGTGGATGAAGCACCCCAGAGAACATTCAGGTATGACACATGACATCTGCAAAGTACTGTTGTCCCAGCAGGGCAAAGCACAGGAGCAGCAACAGATCCAAGAGTGGGTGAACGTCAGCTTCGCCTTAGATAAGGAAGGCGACTTCTTTCAAGGGGGTCTTGTTCCAGGGAAAGGGTCCCATGTTCCAGGGAAAATCACATGCCTTGCATGCATCAAGTGTGTGCAACTAGCCATCACCCGAAAGAGGAAGTACATCTTCCTCCTAAAAAGGGACAAGGTGGCACAGATTTTAATGCAGCTTGCATATGCGAATTGGTATGAGAATTTGGAAAGAAGTGCTGTCATTTACTGTGGTGACCAGGTGACCTACATTTCTTGCACAGTTTGATGGTCAGTTACTAAGCATGAATGTGCAAATTCAAGGCCCCTTCCTGCTCTGTTTCAGAACTCTTTATCTTTAAACCAGGTATGGACTAGACAGCCCATCACAGAGAGGACAACTTCAAACAGAGGATTGTCCTATCTAAAGTAGGACATGTGGCCATTCTACATGTTCTTGGGCATCTCTTCTATTTCTCAGTAAATTTGTTTTCACTGTTTAGTTATTGGTACACAGCATCTGCACTCTTTGTTATGATCCGAGAATCCAGGAGCATACTCAGAGTTTAGCCAAGTCTTAACTCCGTATGCTCATCTAAAAATAAAGTCAGGCAGGTTCATTCCAAACACAATATTCAAAAGCAGGAATGTTTACTCAAAGCGGTGTAAATTCATTCAAATGAGAAAAAAAACCATTTCACTTTCCTCATTAGGTTTGAAGAGGAGTGTCACCGCCGAACATGTTCTGAAAATGAGTATGTGACACTTAAAAAGGCAAGTGAGAGAAACGGCTTTGTTGTTTTGTTTTGGCTTGGTTGCATCTAGTCATGCGTGGTCTAGCTTTCTACCAGTCCCTCAACTTCGACTGGTAATGGTCAAATGCCACCAACAAAAAGCATTTGTCAATATTTCTCCATTCTAATTCCATATTCCTATAGGATGTGGACTGTGTTTTCATGGACAAGTCAGAAAAGGAAGGAAAAGTGGACTCCTTGATGAAAGACCTCTGCTTTTATAGAGCAACTTTTGGGGAGGTAAGGAACTGTTTCAATGTTCGTTTGTTTTAACTCAAGTCCTTTCCATCCAAAGATGAAGAAATTTGAACATTATGAACTGAAATGAAATACTCTGCCATCTGCACCAGCCAAATTCATGTTTCAGTAGCTGGGTACAGCTATTCCCAGCATGGGGAGGCCTATGTTGTAGCTGCCTACCACATAACTGTTGAGGTCAAGGCAACCAAAAAGATAGGCTACAACTCAGGTTAAAAACACAGGGGCCCAATCTCAGAATTTTAAGAGCAAAGCCCTCAATGCCATGGGCCTGGATGGGATGAATCTATTAGTTTGTTTCTCCCACATTCAGCTCAAGTTTTTTTCTGTCCCATTAAGGAAGAAATTTGTGAATTTTGGCAAGTTCTTAAAAAATTCCACCCATTCCTATTCTACATAGGGTACAATCCAAAACTGAAGAGATTTTTGGACATAGGAAAGCAGTGAAAGTAAAGCAGATTAGGATTGGATATGCTATAGACAGCTCAGGCAGATAGGTTTTGGCTTGGGCTTCCACATATTTGGATCTTCAGATGGTTGAGAGAAAAGTTTGGACTGGCTTTAGAGGTAAGTACTTAGTGATGAAAGCCGCCCCGAGGCTTCGGCGAATGGGGCGGCATAAAAATGTTTTAATAAATAAATAAATAAATAAATAAATAAGTAGTTCCTGTGCCAGAGCCATTAGCTGACAGGGAGGTGCTCACACTCCAACTCTCTGAAGACAATTTAAACATTTCTGCAGCTGTCTAGATGCTTGGAGGGATACCTGATAACAACTCCAAGGTGGAGTGGAGATGTCAATTCCACTTTATTCTTATTAACTCAAAGCAGCTTACAGCATTCTCCTCCTGCTGCTTTCAGTCTTCTCTCCACAACGACCCTGTGAGGTAGGTTGAGCTGAGAGCCTGTGACTGACCCAAAGTTGGCTCCATGGCCAAGTGGAGACTAGAAGCCAGGTTGCCCGAGTCCCTGTCCCTTACTCTTAACCACTACATCGCACCAGCTGAATTTGCACCACAGCCTATTGTAGGGGTTCAAGGGGCGGCCTCATGTGTGCTGCTCTGAGCCCATCAGGAGGGATAAAGTGGGAATGTGACTGGGTAGAAGTCTCGGTGAGGTCCCAAAGTCTTCTAGGCTAAGCTGAGCTCAGGGTATTGAGAGGTTTTTTAGGGTAAGCCATCAAGGTAGCATGGGTGACGGACCTTTAGCACAATTGACTTCCCCCAACTCTATCAGGCAGCAGGCTGCCACCTGTCTCTTAGAAGTTGTCCAGATAAGTGGAGCAGCAGAAGCTTCCAGACTGTCTATCAAAGATATCCCCTAGACTGGCTGGAAAGCCTCTGTAGAGGGGGCCCAAGTACATCAAAATGAGTTCTTACATCTCCTTAGCCATGTGGAAGAGCAAATCCTGAGTCCATCTACTTACTTTAATAATTACCACCTTATTTAATAATTACCACCTTACCAATAATTATCTGCTAAAAAAAAGCCATCAAGGCAATGTACAACATCACAACCTTTAAGTAATAAAACAAGGACATTAAAGACAGGCAAAACTTTAAAACTGCAAATGTTAAAAGGTGAAGAAAACAATCCGATGGCCCACAAAGAGCATCTGAGGTGCCACAGTATAATCCAGATTCCCAGGTCTGATGTCACTTAACCCTCAAAACTGGGATTGGGGGCTCTGAACCACTCCCCGCTATAACCGGCATGGAAAGGCTCACGCTGGCTGCTTTCCAAGGCTGGAAAAGAAGGAGAAGTAAGAGGGAGTATTTTGCAGGATGAGAAGGAGAAGAGATTGGAGAGACCAGGATAAGAGTGACCCTGTAGCTGGACCAGCCTCCATTCCTCCCCTCTGAAATGCTCCAGCTAGGTGGGTGAAGAGGACCATTTAGCAGAAAATGCTAAAGATCATCTCAGCCATTCCCCCACTCCACACAGGATGCCTCGCAGTCTGGTCCCCAAGTTAGGGCGAGAAAGCAAAAGTCTGTAGAAACTACTGGGGATGCTTTGCGTGTGCTCTCCTGCAGGAAATCCATGAGCTGCAGTCCTGCATTTCGGACACCTGCGTCACAGTGCAGATGGACAACAGCCGCGGCCTGAATATGGACTGTGCCATTGAGGAGTTCCGGCGTCGGTATGAGGAGATTGCTTCCCGGAGCCGGGCTGAGGCTGAAGCATGGTGCCAGTGCCAGGTAAATCTCCTAGCATGCCTCGGGGCAGTGGAAGATGTCCTTTGTGGGGTGCTGGTGTTATGCTGGAACTGGCTTTCTACCTCGGCTGAAAGACGGAGGCGAGCATGTGCTCAGAAGCAAGGGGAAGGAGGCAGTCTTCACACAATCACTGGGACCTGAGGCCTAATGAAAGGTGCTGTGGCTAAACAGGATGGAAATATCTATCAGTCTCCGTTTCTCCCAATTCCTTGTTTTTCCAGTCCTGACTTCAGCTCATCCCAAACTTTGAAATTCTTTCCAGCGTTATATTTGGTTTGTCCTCAACTCTGAGATTTTTTTAAACGTTTTCATTAAAATTCATATGCATTTTTTGCATTTCTCTTATGCACAATTTTGCCTAATAGACACCGTTTTACAAGAAATTGTCTTCATAAAATGCTTTGAAACAGTTTAATAATGTTCATATTTTTGTGTGCACTTCTTTCCAATAGATACACTTTTGTATGCTGTTTGTTTGTTTGTATGGATGGATAGATGGATGGATGGAGAACCGCATTGCAAAATTTGGAGAAGTGTGGATTTAAGTGTCCGTTTGTGCATTCTTTTGAAAGTGCAAACCTGGGTAACCTTAAATCGAAATGTGCACTAAACCGTTTTCCAACCACAATTTTCCGACAACCTGGTCCTCTTTTTGTCTCAGTATCAGGAACTGAAAACAACCGCTGCCAAACACTGTGACAATCTGCGCAATGTCAAGGAAGAACTGAGTGAGTTGACAAGGCTGGCTCACAGGCTGGAGATGGAAGTTTCAAATGTCAAAGCTCAGGTGAGTAGAGAGATGTGGACCCTGGAATTGTGACAATTAGCTTAGCTGCAAACACTGAAAATCATGCATTGGAAAAATCATGGCTACTATATGCTTGCAAAAAACCCACCCGACTTAGACTTTAGAAATAAATAGAGAAGAGTAGGCCAGGGCTCTGTGTGTTCCATTTCTCTTTGGTGACAACAGCCCATGACTAAGCACAGAGTTCACCATCCAGACATAATTTACTCACACTCTTTCTTTAAATCACTAGCACCAGGTTTCTAGTCCTTAATGATCCAAACTTAGCCATTCTTAGAGTAGACTACTGAAATCCATGGGACATATTAGTTAGGACTCACCTAAGCCATGTTGATTTCAATAGCACTGCTCTAACCTTGAGTAAATCTATGGATCCAGACCATCACGTACACAAGCAGCCCTCCATGACTGTTGTGCTGTTGCATGGTGGCACGAAGTGAGTTGGGTGGGAGAGGATGGCCATGGCTCACCAGAGCAAAGTAACGTCTGAAGGTGTTTGCTTCTCACATGTCCTCTAGCCCCAAGCCTCCCTCTTTCTCAGACTTGTTATTATTACATTGCACCCACATCCTGCTTTTTCCCTCATGTGAGGAACTCAAGGAAGTCTGCATAGCTCAGCTTGTGCAACTTCTTTCCCAGCTGCACAACTGGACAGCTAAGGGCCTCCCTTCAAGCAATTTTGAATAACTACGGAGTGGGAAAATATATATGAAATAATAATTAAGGAATCCTTGGGTAAGCTCACAACATCACAAGGGCCTCTGGGTTGATGTGGAGCATGTACTAGAGAGATCCCTAGTGGCCCCACACCCAGCCCGTCCCTCGAATTGCAGTAGCCAGACAACTCAGCTAAGAAAACCAAAGCAGCTGAGTTGATGCATGTTAATTAAGACACCGCGCCTTGCCATGACAGCGAGCCAAACTGGACGAGGAGGTGGCTGCGGCTGAGGAGCGTGGGGAGATCACTGTGAAGGATGCCAAATGCAAACTGGCGGAGCTGGAGGATGCCCTGCATAAGGCCAAGCAGGACATGGCCTGCCAGCTGCGAGAGTACCAGGAGCTCATGAACGTCAAGCTGGCCCTGGACATTGAGATCATCACCTACACGAAGCTGCTGGACGGGGAGGAATACAGGTGAGTGCCTGAAGAGAGGGCAGGTTCGATTAGCACAGCCTGTGTTCCACCCAGCCAGGTATAGCCCACCAGTTGCTTCAGGTCACCAGAGGCTTGATAAATCACTTGTTTCACTGCCTACTGGGATCTGCAGAAAACAGTGAATAGTAGAAAGCACTCTGTTCTGTAGACGTTTTAATGCAAACCTACTTTTTCACTTTCAAACCAAGACACAAACTGAAACTCAGTCATCCTCAGAAATTTGGATTGCCTGGGGAAAGTGCAAATAACACTCAGAAATTCATTACAAGGAAAACTGCTGACCAAATGTGTGGATTACGCAAAATTGAATACAAAAATGCATGTAAGGGGGAGAAATATGCACAAAACTGTGTATCAGTTTTCATGCAAACTTAAAAAATAAAATCTCCAAGTTAAGGATAAACTGAATGCAAGATTGCTAAGGTAAGAAATAGAGAGGAACATTCATCCATCCCTAAAAAGAAATGTAGAACACAATGCATAGTTAGTATGGAATATGTTTGCCTTGCTGGGATATACTAGTTCTTAAAGATTGCTATAAATGGCCATGGAAGAAGGAAAATTAAAATAATTGCAAAGAACCCCCCCCCCCATTTATTTTGCCCTTGCCAATATTTTTAGTAGGTTCATTCTTTCTGTTCTAGTGTGTTGACAGCAATCTGTCATGCCAAAATATAGCCTGCAAAGTTTTCCTGTCACCTTACCTGTTAAATGAGTGTATGTCAGGCTGCTGTTAAAAGCATAGGAATGGAGCCAATAAATCTGCAACTCTGTTTTTGAAGCTTAAAGACAGAAGGCTTTCAATAGATTTCTCTCATACATGATCCAAGGGGCTGGTGGAGAATGGAAGAGAGAGACAGCCACAATAGGAAGCTGCCTCATGGCAGGTCAGATAGTTTGTTCATCTAGTCAGCTGTTCCTACTGGAAATGATTCTCCAGGGTCTTGGGCAGAGGGCCTCCAGCATTTTGGGCAGAGGTCTTGCAAGTTATTTGGTATTTGGTCCTTTTAATGGGCGGGGGGTGGCAGGGCTTGTACTTAGGATTTACTGACAACACGGCAAATACTCTAGCACTGAGCTACGGGCCTTTCTCTTAGAGCCTCAGTGGCTATAGGAACATAGAAACATAGGACATACTGTAGAAACATAGAAACAGAGCGAGTCAGAAGGGGTCTCCCAGGCCATCTAGTCTGACCCCCAGGTCTGCTCACGACATGCCCACCATGTGCATGTCTAGCCCATCTTTGAACACCCTCACCAATGGAGCCTCAACCACCTCCTGTGGGTTCGCAATTGTGGCTAATGGGGCAGGCTGAAAATCTCATAATAAGAAATGAAGAATTGGCAACGGTGGCCAGTAAGTCACAGGGAGAGGTTACAGAGCTGGAAGGAAAGCACCAGTTTCATTCTACATCTCCATGCCAAAGTCGGGAAGCATTTTTTCAAGATGCGTCTGTGAATAGTGCACAGGGGAAGGGGTGAACATATGGCAAAAGAACACATTTGCTCAGTAAACCAATTTCGACCGGTTTCTTTCTAGGTTGGGTGAAGGAGAACGTGCGGTGAACATCTGTAAGTATGCTGAGACCCCTCCTCCTTGCTCCCTGCCTCTTCTTTTTTGTATGAATATGTACAAAAGGTGAAGACTGACTGTGGGTATGGCTACTCTCAAGGCATGGGAGGCCAGGGGAGGAAGCAGTGGGGGGCAAGCTATGGGAAGAGGGCTCTTTAAGACCAGGGAGTTGAGGGTCAGAGCTCTGGAGGCTGGTCCTGAAGGGGTCGGGGAGAGAGGGAGAGCGCACCACAGAGAGGTTAGGCAAGGTGAGGTGAGTAGGAAGGATCTTACGGAGGTATGAGGAAAGCTTTGCTCTGCAGCTTTGACATAATCACCCAAACTTGGCCTACCGATTTCTAGGTTCTCCTCCTCCTCCTCCTCCTCCTCCTCCCCACCTATCTTCCTGAGCCTTTTCAACTGTAGGGAACACCCAGTGAGACCAGATATATGCGGGGCGGGCAGGTTCTGGTTTGCGACATACAACCAAGATGCCTTTTCTTCTCCCCCACTCTCACGCCAGCTGTGCAAAGGAGCCAGGGTGCCGTGGTATGTGATGCTGACCCGCGACCGGTGTGTGGCCCCCAGGGCGTGTGTGGGCCCAGTGGAAGGATCGTGGCGAGCTGTGGCCCTCGAGTGACACCCTACGGCCCAGGCAGAGATGTGTGTGTCGACACCGTGCCTCCTTGCCCTGCCCCCTACGCTGACCCTTGCCCCCCTTGTGGAGACACACGCCTCCCTTTCCCCTGTGGGAGCGGCAGGGGCTCCAATATCAAATTTGTCATACCCCCTGGCCAGTGTGGGCGAAAATGCTAGGAACAGAAATAGAAACCTGGTGCCGTGGAGGAACAACAGCACCAGCGCTCAGTAATTCCAGTGCTGGCCTCAGAACAGCTCCTTCACAACCACCCTTTGCAAATTGCACTGCTGCCCCCTGCTGACTAGCAGTGTGCTCAGAAATGCTGCTCCGGTGAGCCTCGCCACCACCGATTTCGCCAAGGTGCAAGAGATCCCACTCTACTTGAAGCTTGTTGCAGTATGAACCGGTTTCCTCAGGTGCTGTAGTGCACTGGCCCCATTCCACCGGCTTCAGGTACAACCACCTGCGGATGCTGGAAGTTCTCTGCCATTTCTACCCTGCTCCTCTGCCTGATTGCTGTTAAATGGTCATATCTCCACCAAGGCCCCACTGTGTCCGAGTGAAACCTCTTCACTTTTATACACCAAGATCCTGACGTCAAATTTCGGTGAAATCAAAGAACTTGCCCCTTTAGGTTAGAATATTTGTGAATATACATCAAGATGCCTAGAAATGCCCACTGAGGCTGAAAACTTGCACATTCTCCAAAATACCGGGACCGGCATTAAGATGGAGTAATTATCCCTTCTCAACCCATACCATGTGCTTTAGGAGCTGCGCTCCTGTGTTCTTGTCCTTGGGAATAGGCCCCCTTGAACACGGTGGGCCCTGGTCCTGAGGACCGTGCTGTCACTGTGCCATCCTGCCTCTGGCTGACTGTCCCCACGGTGCTCCCAGGCTCTTCTGTATCACAATTTGCTGCTTGCATTGTATTTCCCATCCTCTCTTGGGTCCTCTGTTTCTAATAAACTGGCTTTGCTGAGCAAAAGAAAAAGCAACAGGCTTGACAGATGCCATTTCTTTATTTACTGAAGGTGAGCGAAAGCCTAGAACATCTTTCCTTAAAGGGAATGTTTGAGGTTTTGTCCAGTTCGGGGGACAAAAAGATGTCTGAAATGGGGCAGATCGGTTGGTTTATAAATGTATGAATGTTAGGTGAATGGATTGGAAAGTGTTCCTTTGTATATCTCCTAATAGCATTCACCCTGTGAAATAAATTGGTAGTAATTTCAGGCCTGACAGAAGGGAGCAGTTGGAGCACGAATCACAGAGTGTTCGATTTGGAAGGGTCGTTGGAGGAAATGAGGCTGTCCGACCCTTTGCTCAGTGCAGGGGGCGGCTACAGCATTTCTGACAGACGGCCATCCAGCCTCTATTGAACTGCCTCTGGTGGAGGACAGCCCACCTAACATTGCAAAGTTCCTGCTAATGTTTAGGGACGATCTGCTTCCAGGCAATTTCCACCTCTCTGTTCCAGCTGCATCCTTTGGAGCAACAGAGACCAAGCCTTCCCATAGTGCACAGAATTCATGGTATTCACTGCCACATGGATTGCCTATGGCAGATTTTAGAAGGCTTAAACCTGGGGGGGTGATGAAATGCTTTCAACGCAAGGGGCAAATTTCATTTCAGAGAAGGTCTAAGGTGCTGCATTCCAATGGCAGGTGGGCCTGAATCCAAAAAAGGACAAAAAGGGAATGATGCTGGCATATGGTAGCTGAAAGCTCCTTCTGCTTCTTAGAAGCCATTTAAAATGGGGGAAACTGTAAAATCTGGGAAAAGACTCAATCAGATGGTGAAAAATAGGGGGACCAAGAGAAGAGGAAGTGGCCTTTTGGGGAACCAGAGGGATGGATTTGGCCCCCAGGTGAGCCAGATTTGGGCTCTTGCCCTGAGACTCTGCCGCACGCCTAGTTTAGATATGCATTAATTTTTGGAAAATGTTGTTCTTTATGGAATTCATTATACACACAATTGCACTGTGATTCTTTTTCTGTGGTGTTTACTTGTGAGCATGGCTAAAACATTGCCCCCAAGCAATATCAGTGTGAGTGTTGGTACAGTTGTATCACAATTTTTCGTGTGTGTGTTTTCCTGCCAGTGAGCAGCTGCATCTATTCGCACAAGTAAATGCCACACAAAAAGATTGATCTGCAACTCGGTGTACAGTCCCCTCAAGATGGCATTTTTGGGATCGTTTTATCAATGGATGCACATGCACCAGAGACACAGCGGGGAGAAAAGATAAAAAAAGGAACTTGAAATTGCGGCGGACCGCATATGCTGCGATTCCTGAGTTTAATTTTAGAAAATCTTGTTCAACCAGCATGCACAAGGCAGACCGAAACAGAAGAACAATTAAAAAACAAACAAACAGGACGGGGCAAATCTGCTAATCCCCACATTTGAGCAATTGCACCTCCTCATCAGCCTTGAGCGTTGATGGGAGTGTTGTGAGACTTACCCCATCTCAGCAAGGTTCTTGTGACGATCCTTCCACATTCCTGATCCCTGAACTCTTGGTAGGAGAGGGGAGATACAAATCTAAACCAAATAAAATATCGTCTCTGCTGAGTATCATCCTTTTTTACCTTCTGGAACCTGGCCCTGAGCAGCTTGCACTAGAAGCAAATTATCCCATGTATGTGAAAGGAAATGTCAGATTCCTCCCTCCCTCCCTCCCGGGCTTGGATCACGGGGAAGCAGGCAACCTCCTGACCAGCAATTGCCCGAAAGCCTATCCCTGACTCTAGATACGCTTCTGAAGGTGGACAAGGGCAGAGGCGTGTGACCTCCAATGGCTGCGCTGGCTGCCCTGGAAGGGGTGGAAGGCAAGACGCAAAGATCTGTGAACAACCGGAAGCTGGTGTTGACATGAGCAGGTGGGACTAGCATCTGGATGAGGGGGCCATCGCTGGGGAAGCATAGCTTGATAGCACAGGACAGTACGTGCTTCTCACATCGAGCAGGGATGTTGAACTTCCTTTGGCCGAATTCCGTTCCAAAAAAGCTCTCGGGGGCCACATGCCACTTGTAGGCAGGGCCAAAGGCAAAAGGGACAGGGACGGCAATGCCAGCATGTTGCGGCTTAAAGGAGAGGCATTTCCACCCTTCAGAATGAGGAAACCACGGCACAAAAGCTGGGAAATCACCCATCCGTGGCTGAAGGAAAGGCAGGTGGGGCCAGGGCCTCTAGGGGGAACCTTGGAAAGGTAAACGGGGGTTCCTGGAAGGCCAGCTCAGAGCCTCACGTGGAGGGATTCCAGGCATCCAGTGAAAGGATGCCAGGCAGGGTGGCAGATGCGAACAAGCACGGGGTTTCTGTGCCTTGAATTGTTGTGCGATTTCAGGAGGTGTGGCTTATCAGGCAAGCCCTCTGCTGCAGCTGCAGCTCTCATTTCTGGGGAAAGAGCCCTGCCTGAGGACATGGAGTGCATGGGGAGCTTGCGATGCAGCAATATAGCGCAACAGGGACCAACAGGTTCATTCTGGATAAGAGGCCGGAACGGATGAATCTGCCGGTTTCAGTTCTCTCCATTTCTCACGTTTCTAGGATTGAGTTCAGTTTGTCCCCCTGGATTGAGCTCACCTTCCCCGAATACATGTGTGCGTGTGTGCGCATGCACGTGTAGGAGAACACTGTTGCCAAATTCAAAGAAGAGGGAATTTCAAAAGATAGCCAGAGGACTGAACCAGACTGGGCAGGCTTCCAGCGCTCTGCGCAAGTGGAGGCTGAAGTCCGGCTTGTGGTTGGTGTACATCCCTACTAAGGGGGTAGCTACTAGGATACCCCCAGCAGAACTGTCTGGGTCTCTCCCAGCGACTGCCCAGCAGCAGCCCACATGACTGGAAGACACAGTGGTTTTCACGGCACTGGGGTGAATATTTGCAACTGGTGCTTTGCTTTTAGGAATGGAGTAATTACTGCTCATATACAACAGTTCCTCTTCTGAAGCACAGCTGGCCTGATCCCCACAGGAGGGGCAATGATCTCGTCATGTTTCATCTAATTCTGTCAAAAGAATGAAATAAGTTATTAGAAGTTGCCCTTTTAAAAAGATTAAAAGTTAAAGGTGTGTGACACAAAGCCCCTGCTCCTATTTGTCTCCAATTTACCAGGTATAACCCTCTCATAAAGTGATATAATATCTGCAAATTTCATCCAAATCTGACAAACAGGAAAAATTATGACCATTTTCTGATTTCCAACAACAGTCAGTGAGGGGCACTGTGATCTGAATTCAGATCAACATCTAACCAAGTTGCTTCAGAACTGGTCTGAGCCAAACTGGGCTGTTTTCTAAATTGCTAAGCAGAAACTTGCATTTACTGCACATGCCTTTGTAGGCTGAATGTCGGACTTCGTACAGGGGCCTCACAAAGAGAATGAAATGCTTTTTCCTCTGAGCCCCTAGAACATGGACGTGATTGAGCCACAATATGAATCCTTACTTCTCATGTACTGCACGGGTCCCAGCACCATCAGAAAGGAAGAAATATCTCATACCACATGGTCCTGCAGAGATATCCCACTGGATATTCTTCATAGCAATATTAATTGTGCAATGGATTGATCATGCTCAAAGTAGTGAAGTCAGAATGACTTCTTCGGGACGCGGGTGGTGGGGGAGAAATTCACTTGGCACAGAGCAGTACCTCTAATCTAAGACCATGGGAATGAAACTGGCAGAGGAAGAGACGGTTTATGGACTAAGTAGAGGCTTTCCAGATTATTTAATTTCACATACTTCTTGGTGCCTATAGACCTCCTTGGCAGGAATATAAAGGAAACAAGTAAGGGCAAAGCCATGGTGCCAGGTAGGTAGTTATGCAGAGTTATATAGCAATTATGAAGCTTTCTTACTGAACATCCCATACGCTGTCTTGGTGCTCTGATTGGCGTACGGTGGTGGTGGTCTGGATACCTCGGAGACAGCTGCTGTACAGATAGCATCAACGAAAAGGGCACCTCGTTCTCATGGTTTGGGAAGGAAGGGGCACACCTGCACAACAGAATGAGGCTAAACTGCACATCAGGAGGGAGATCAGGGATCCAGTTGTGTGGAAGTCGGAGCTGGATCAGAGCAGTTGTGCTGAAGTGGGGGAGATAATTCCTTCTTTTCCCGCTTTTTCCCCAGGCTAAATCATGGTCCATTGTCAAAACTGCTATTAGACCTTCAATGGGGTGGGGAAAGACAGGTATGTCTATTTGATGGGTAAGTATTAGGCAGGGTAATTGGTAGGATGGGCAGTAATGCTTCACCCAGAACATGGTTTCTTGTGCATCATATAATCTGGCCTGAGAAATCGCCTGTTAGCCATTCCAATTCCTGCCGAGCTGTTGTCCTTACGATCTATTCTGCTTGTTATCAAGTGGGGTGAGAGGCAGGAGGAGAAGATTTGGCCCTCAGCTATTGGCCCTCAGGAGAAAATGTGACCCAAGTTTCTAATTTCAGGGGCTCAAAAACAGCACAAGAACCAAGACTGGGTCTAATCTCACCCCCCTCCCTCCATGTTCCAAGCAAGAGTGGCCTGTTGAGAAGATGTAGCTGGAAGAGACCTAGGGTGGGGTTGGGAGGGTGGGGTTCCAGTAATCCATAAACTCATTTTCAAAGCAACAATGAGGAGAGGCAACTGGGAGAAGCAGGACAGCAAAACTGGTCTCATGGCTTCAAAATAGGAATTGCATCACCCTTAGGATTGGCATAATCTCTCTCCTGAGGAGGCAAGAAGCTGTATCAGGAAGGATGGTGAAGTCATGCTTGCATGTAAGGGCCTGCAACATGATGCTCTAGCATAGCAGGTTTAACCTATATAAGAGCTGGGGCTGTTTCTTCTCCCACTGAACAACAGAACCGATTCCTTTGCAAATTGCCTTCCAGCCTGGCACGCGAGCGCTTGCACGCAGATGGGCAGGTTTCACAACCTCATGTCAGCCTCACATCAACTGGGTGATGACTGGGGAGCCCCCTGGGCTCACGTCCTCTTCTGAAATCATGGAGATCGGGGTGGTGGCTTTCTTTGTTATCAGGACTGCTGCGATTACATGTATGCAGCGTCGCCTCCAGGGGAGATGATGAAGGCAAAGCAGCACTGAGGTTGATGTCACTTTTACACCCAGCCATTTTAACTCTTGACTGATAGAGCTCTTTCTCTCAGTCTTATCCTCACAACAAGAACCCTGTGAAGTAGCTTGGGCTGAGAGTGGGGACTTGAACCCAGGTCTCCTGAGTCCCGGTCTGGCACTTGAAGCACCACATCATACTGGCTTTCAGACTAGACATGTAAACCAGGAACTCTCCTGAGCTGCCAGCGAAGGCGGTGATGGTGGCATGAATTTGCCCAGTCCTCTGCTCAATGCAGGAAAAGCAGGGCAAGACCATCCCCAGCTGGAAGCCTTCTAAAGACCTCCCGGGTATGAGTAAGGGAGAGATTCACCCACCTGCATAACTGGATCCACTTCTAACAACGTATAAAAAGCCGCCTTGGCTCAGACAAGGGCTCATCAAGTAGTCAGCCACAGGTGGGACACCCACGGGTGGGACACAAGGGCAACAGCACCCCCTGGCCCAGCCTCCTCGGCGACAGGTGTACACAAGCGTCCTGCCTCTGATGCTGGAGGGAACACCGAACTCTCAGGACGGGCAGCGGTGGAGGGCTTTCCCTTCCATGGATCTCTCCAGCCCCCTTTTCAAGAGATCCAAACTGGTGGCCATCGCTACTGAATTGCTCTTGCTGTTCAGACATCTCTCCTAATGCTCAACCACAACTGGCCTCCTCCAGCTTAAGCCCGTTCGGTCCTGTGTGACCTCCGTGGCAGCAGAGAATGTGTCTGTGCTCTCCTCCACGTAACTAAAAGTATTTGGAGGCTGCCACCATCCCTCCTGCTGCTCTGTCTCCTCTTCTGCCAGTGAAGGATGCCCAGCTCCTTTGACCTTTCCTCACAGGACTTGCTTACCAGACTCTCGCCATCTTTATTGCCCTCCACTGGTGATGATATCTCTGCCTCAGGGAGAAAAATAATCTGTTCCGTGCCAGGATCCGGGCAGAGAAGATACAAAGTAGCAATAAGAGTTCTTCTGAGCATGGGTAGAGTGCTGTTTGGCAAAAGCTCTGCATGCAACTAGAAGCAATGCTGGCCAAGCCCGAGGAGCCCACGGATGCTTCTCCTTCCCAGACATATGAGTAAAGCCAATTATGCACTTGCCAACATCAGAGCTGTTTCTGGATGCCTTAGCTTCGTTATTCTGCAAAGTGTATAGAAATATATGCATTGGAAACAAATGCTAGTTCCTCTGAGCATGTGCAGAATTCATTCCTTTATGACTAAGAGTTATATATCTGCTGTTGCTCTTTGTCCCATTCGCTTCCATGGGTTGCCTGTGAATGGGACTACACTGGATACAACCCTGTGAAACTATCGAAAGTTGCCATTCATCTGTGAATGGGGAAATCAGCAAAGGGATTGGGTTTCATTACTGAGTACTACAAATTCCCCTTTGAAGAAAACGTGGGGTCTGATTGGTCCACATATGCACGTACATTGCTCGATGTCTAGTGGAAGTCTATGTGGACTGAGTCTTTGAAAAGCGAACGCATAGATTCTCCCTCTGAGCTTCAAATTAATTCTGAAGAACGAGATCAAGAACAATTGCCAGAAAGGCCTGGATAATATCTAACAGAGAAGCTGAGATAATGCTGATCCCTCATGGTTAAGAAACTGATGAAAGAGGAGTTGAAAATCTCCATGTCTGGTGTCGGTGTATATTTGAAAAGCATTGCATTGTGCAACTTTATCACTTGCGGTCAAAGGCACACTGAGAATTCAGTTCTGCAGGTTGGGCAGAACTGTTTGCAGGGAATAGGAGAGCAAGGCCATCAGTGGCACCAGGCACGACCGGATTGAATAAGCAGCCGCAATCGCTACTGGCTTCAGACGGAATGCATTTAGTGGGGGGCGCAGGGCATGGATCCAGTCATGCAGCAGCCCACATGCTGGCCAAAGCCCTGACAGGGCCGAGTGTGCAGAGGGGAGAGCCAGGAGCTGGGGCCCACAATGGCGCACATTTTTCTGGTGAGCACATCCCGCACTGTGTGAGCATGTGGCCAGCTTGCTCTTGCCATGGTATCCCCCCAGTTCCCTTAAGGAGGGCAAGCTGAACCCTTTCGGCCTGTGCGATGAATTCCATTTTGGAGAAGGATCTTGGAGCGATGCAAAAGAACCGGAACCAACATTCCAGAAGTGCCAGCAAGCTTTCAGCATCCAGTTCTTCCTGCCAATAGCTAATTCGAAGCAGAGGCATTTCAACCTTTCAAAATGAGGGACGGCTGCACAAAAGCCAGGAAACCACGATGGCCGGGGGCCAGGGAAAAGGAGCGTGGCCATTTGAAGCACTCGAGGGTGGACAAATTTGGTTTCTCGGCCTGATGCCTGACACGCATACCTTAAGAGAAACCCCAGGGTGGGGTGTTGGGAGCCTATTCCTGCTTTACCATAAAGTGAATCCAGGTCAACGCTTCTCACTCTGAACTGCATAACTGTGCCAGGAAATTCAATTCGGCTCTTGCCACTGACCCTGAGAGCACCCTGAGAAGATGCTGCTCCGAGCATCACCTCACACTAGTTCTCTTGCTTCGAGGAAGATGAAAGCCTTTCCCAGCTCTGTCAACCAGCAATTACCCTCCTGCTCACACCAATAGTTACCCTCTGTCCCTTTGGGAGTGGGGAGTGGGGAGCCACGCTGGCCTGGGGGCAACCCAGAGCAAGTCACAATGTAGATTCTAGAAGCTGAATGGAAGGAGGAGGTTCTCCTTCCGGTCAGCTACAAAGCCCCACCTCCCATTCAGCTGCCCTTTAAAACTAGAACGAAGGCATTTCTTGTAATTTTGCCCTACTGCGCCACCAGCCGTGGGTTTGGACTGGCAGCTTTGCTCTCTCTCTCTCTCTAATTCTCTCTTTCTCTCTCTGGTGTGCAGAATTCCCACACTGACAAATAACAGGAATCTGTGGTGCAGCAGTGGATTGACTTTATTTGGGGGGCGGCAGGGGAAGACAGCCGTAGGTCACTCCTGTCTCTCAGATCAGGTACTTCCATTCATTGCTACATAACAGGGAAGGAGTGTTTCCACTGTAATGCAAAGTGCATAATAGAATAGCACAGGATGCTGGTCTTCGCCTTAGCCAAAGGCGCTCATCATGAAACCAGCATGCTGCCTAGTGTTCATTCTTTAAAATCCTGATCCTATACACTCAAATCCCAATTACCCACGTGAGACTTGCTTCTGAGTAGACATGAATAGGCTTGGCCTGTTGCTCAGTTGAGATGGAAGGCAGGGATTAGCTTCAGAGAGATGAAGGTGGAACATGGAACAGAAATTTGTGGAGGCGTTTCTTCTGTGCTTCTAACAGCAAACAGGTGAGTTTTCAAAAAGTGAAGGAATAGGCTTTAAGATATGATTTTATTCTGGCAAATTCAAATGGGAGGATATCACCAGCTGGCATCAGCCAAAGAGGGGGCTTGTGTTGGCTTTTTCCTTTTGTTGTCATTCATGCCTTCCACAAATTTATTTGTGCACTTGCAATAAGTTTTGTTTGTTTTATTCTTCTTTCAGAAGCGTTCTTCTGTATAACAGCAAGACATAGAAAAATCTCACCCAAACTAATAGACTTTCAAAAATGACCCACTGGGCAAAACAAATTTTGTTGTTTTTTAAAATATATACTTTATTTGTCTTAAAGTAAAAATGAAGAATGGACAGATTTCCATTTTCACATTCCTCCTGGGTTTTGCCTTTTCAGTCTAAATCCTATTTCATTTCTGTTATGTGCAGTTTTAGGAACCGTCCTTGCAGAGTTTAATCACATTACTCAGAGCACTTATATAAGCCCTTTACCATAGAAGCCCTTTACCTTTACTCATCTTTAGAGCTACACATTTTCATCTTTTTCTGCACCCTCCCCCCCAGTTTGGCTTCCTCCCTCTCTTGCCTATGCAACTTACTTCCTCCCTCGACTTCCTCTGTCCATACCAGCTTTAATTCCCCTAAGCATTTCTTCCCTTCTGCCTGAGCACCTGGAGCAGCTGTTGCCCCTATAGCTTAAACCTGATCCCCACCGCTTTAATCCAGTGTCACTCTCAGAAAGTTGCATCTTGTGATTCAAAGTGGTCTGTACATGTACAGGGAAAAACAGGCCAATCTGTTGATTATGCCACATACTACAGATCCATGAAGTTCAAAAAGTTCACACCGTGTGGATTTTCTGATCTATCCTGGTAACTTGGCTCCAAAGGAACCGATGAAGAAAGCTCACAAGTGCAGCAGCGCCCGTCACAGCTTTTGGTTCTCACTGCTGCAGCAGGAACAAGGCAAGAATCCCCTTCCAGCCCCCTCAGAGCTGTTTCTCGCTCATTCCCACACTGCCCAGGTGCTTCTGACACAGAGGAACCAAATGACAGCAGTGACTTCCCTTCTCTGAAACACTGTCATTCCATGCCACCGGAAGAGGCTAGGCAGTACTGCAGGATATGAAGACAAGCGGCAGTGAATGCACTGCAAGAGGGCCAGAAGAGGGCCTGCACAGGTGCCTTTACAAGGAGCCATTCCAGATGGCCAGAGGCTTCTGTGTTCATGGAACCTCGATTATAAGCTGCTGCACAAATTGGTTCTCAGTGAATTCCCTTGGTGAAATAATTGTATTCTCAGTGACTTCCTAGCTCCTGAGAAGTTACTTGATTACCTAATTACCGTGTTAAAGGATTATCTCAGCTTTGTGACACATAAAAACTTAAGATGTCTTAAAGGGGGTTTATTCCCAGGTAAGTGGATATCGGATTTTAGCCTCGATCTAGTTTACATGATGACAACTCAGAACAGAAAATTAATGTATCACAATATACATCATTTCACAAAACAAAGGAAAAAAACTCCAAAGTTTTCCCTATGTAGTTTTTGTTGCTTTCACATTTTCTGATTTCTACATCGAAAACAGATAATGTGACATTTCCCACACTAGTTTAGACCAGACTTTCAAAACCTGGTGCCCTCCAGATATGTGCCATCTAGGGAATGGTGCAGATTTCATTTTGATAAGAAATTGCCCCAAGTAATTGCCCCAAGTAAAGGAAGGAATTTGAGAGTTTAAAAAATGCAAATATGGCAGAAAGTGAAACCGACAGATCCTTCCCTCCAGCTACAGTCCAATCTTCTCCAAGCCACATGTGGAGAGAAAGAGAAGCTGCAGGAAGGCCACGTTGATCTTTGCTCCCTGGGTTAACCCCGCTTTCAGCAAAGCTCTCCTTGATCTCAGTGGCATTAACACCAAAGCAAGGCTGTTTGCGGGGGATGTGGGAAGGGAGCAGGGTATTTGCAGAAGGAAGAAGCAGCGTTCCAATAATCAGTGTTCGATTGTGCAGTGAGAGAATTATTATTGGAAGAGAATAACTTCTTCAGGCCGATATTTTCTTTCTTGCCCTGTCGTCGGAGGTGGGGAGATGGAGATGTGGCTGCGTTCACTCAGGCGCTGGTGGTCCTGGCTCGTTGAGCTCATTGTCTGATGGATCTCCTGCTTGTCGCAGACGATACAGTGAATGTCGATTTCATGCTGCCTGCACCGCCAGCACTGATGCCCATTCCGCTGCCCAGTCCGTCAACCAGGGTGAATCCTCCTCCGTGGCCATATGGAGTTCCGCTGGCATTGAGCACAGCTGTAGAAGCACAAGAGAAAGACGGAGCGCTTAGCTGTGATGCTGTAGTCGCTTGGGGATGGGGGTGGCTTCCTGACGAATAATTTTGGCACTCCTCTTTAACACACGAATGTCACCCTTCCCCACGCTCCCTTTCAAGTGACTTCATTTGTCCTCAGAGATACCACTATCTGACCAGCTACTGATCCAAGCAAGAGCATCTCATGCACTGCGGGATCCCTAATTGGCTGGGGTCACTCATGTGACCTACTCTGAGATGGAGGCGTGGCAATCAAGGCCAAAAAGCTTCTATCTGAAACTCATCAATGCTGGTTTCGATCACAGCAAAGGGTCTAATGGACACTCCCACTTGCAATGGGCGCCATCAACATTCAGCCGGGGATGCTTTCTGGAAGAGCTGCAAAACTCTGCTCTTGAGTTGGCATTCCACAGACAATATGGAGCTGGTGTGGGTTTGTTTAATTTAGAGCCCAATCCTATGGGGGGGGGATTGTTTGGGGGGGGGTTGGAAGAACTCTTACTATTCCCAGCATTCTCCAGCCAGCCATGCTGGACATCTTTTCTCTAGATGTCATACTGGACACCTCTAGGACATCTTTTCCGGGAAGAGATGCATAGGATTGAAACCTTAACTGGTATTCTGTTATGGCTGTAGTGGTTGTCTTTTTACCTTGGTTTTATTTTATTTGTCACTCTCAATCCTGAGTCATTAGGCTGCAACCAAATAGAAACTCAATCAATCAATAAACTTTAGTCCAGAACAAGGAAGGGGGGCAATTTCTATGGAAAATTTCAGTCTTAGGATCACTGACTGAATAGGAGAAAGCTCCCAAGAACACAGAGCCAGGCCATTCTTGTCATATATAGCCAAATATGTTGCCCTACTATAGATATTAACAACTGGGAAAGTCTGGGAAATCATGAGGGAAAGTCAGGATTTGCCACCTGCACTCTAATGGATGGTTCAAGGGCTTTGTGTTTTTTAAGATTTAAGGTGCTTGGGGGTATGTGGTTGCAGACAGGAAGCTCAAGAAACAAAAGTTGACTTACTCAAGCTCACAGAGCCGGGGCCGTCACCAGCCAACCTATTGCCAGGAAAGAAAGAAAGATGCAGAGTCCTGGTTAGCTCTCATGCCCAGGTGATTTTAGCTCTCAGATATTCCATCCAGAAGGAGCCATAGGGACCCCCATGTTGCACTGGGAAAAACGTTTGTTTAGACCCCACTGTCCAGTCTCCTGGGGAACCACAAGCGTAAGGTCAGAACTGAAGACAATAATGAACCAGGCCTGCCCTATTTGAAAAGGACCAGAATTTCAGGGAGCAGGAATGGATAGGGACTCTCTAGCACTGAGGCATTAGGTGCAGGGAGATTGCCATAACAAAGCTACCACCATAATCACACGTCCCTTTCTTTTCTTTAAAAAGAAAAGAAAAAAGGATTGTGTTCTGCATCCTCCACATGATGCCAGGGAAGGTGAAAAGAGTGCCAGGAACTCCAGAAATACTTTTAAGGTAGGATGGAGGAATCTAGGCTGGCTGGGCATCATGGGTGTTGCCTACTTTTCATGCACATTGAAAGGACTAATAATAACCTGATTATTGGTCACCAGGATTGTGGAAATGAATTTATCGCTTGAATTGACATTTTAATAATAAGTAAGAACTGGCAACTGATCAAAGCAAAAAAGAAAAAAAATATTAGAGCAGACTATAGAGTATTAACCAAGCTTGACTTTTGTATCCCCAGTGGGAGCTCAGATTCCACCTCCCGCAGCCAATCTTCCATGGCCCATGGGCAATTTTTAAGGAGTGAGGGATCAGGCCTGTATGAAAGCCATTCCATTTGCTCTGGGAAGAAGGCCTGCTCTTGAGTTCTAAGCAGGTAGCAATGAAGTGCGGTAGTAACAGGAAGCCACTCTCTGTGCATGCACAGAGGCATTTTTTCATACATGTACCAGTATGTATACCATATTTTTCGCTCCATAAAATGCACTTTTTTCCCCCTCAAAAGTAAGGGGAAATGTCTGTGTGTCTTATAGAGCGAATATGTGTGTGCAGTAAGCCTGTCAGATGTGCAGCATGGCGTGCCCGACGCCCGGGACATGCAATGCCACCGCCGGGACGCTGCCGGCCCACCTGCACCACCTGGCCGGCATGCGCTCAGCGCGCCCTGCTCCGCCCCCCCACCCCCGGCGCAGGTGAGCTTCCTGATAATCACAGGTCAGTGTGTGTTTTCAAATGGCAACCCGTCTTTTAATGAAGCCCATGGGGAAGTGATGGGGAATGTGCCTGTGATTATCAGGAAGCTTTCCATGGATCAGAACGGTGCCTGCTTTATTAAGTTAATAGAAGGACCAATATCTGTTAGTTGATCAGACACATTTTTTTTTAGGATCAGTGGATATTTGAACAGCATTACCTTCGGGTATGAAGTTTATTCTTCAAAGGCTACTTTGTCCGCTGTGTGTTTGATTTACCGTACAATATCTCATTTTTTGTCAGAAGTTTTTTTCTATTATTTACTAGTAGGGCAGCATGGACATTACTGGCTTTTTTAGATTTGTTATTGAATTGTCTGCAGCAGCTCTTGTATAACTGGTGTAGATTGTGGATTCCTTCAATAATTCCACTACTGACTAAGAAAGTGATGTCAGTGATTGTGAGCAACAGAGCTTCATAAATCCTGACTCTAGCGATGATGAGTTCTATGGGTTCAACGAAAACTAGAAGAGTACTCAAACTTTTAAGTCTCTCTTTTGTTAATGACAGTGATGATGGTTCTTAATGCCACTGTTGACTGCTGTTCACTTTACAAGGTTGAAATATGGTATTACTGTATTCTGTTATAGTTTATTAAATAGTTTAGTAAACCATTTGATTCAGAATATTTTTTTTTCTTGTTTTCCTCCTCTAAAAACTAGGTGCGTCTTATGGTCCGGTGCGTCTTACAGAGCGAAAAATACGGTATGTGTATACACATGTGTATATGCATATATATACATGTATGAACTTGTTTATGTGTGAACATATACATGTAACCCTTAAGTAGAGCTGTGTGAAGAATCTGCTTTGGGGATGGGAATCCACTGGATCCCCCAAGCAGGGAACCCTGGACCCTGGTGTGTTTTGTTGCAGCCCTGAGTCCAAGATCTTGGTGTGCACACCCAGCGTTCCCACAGGGTTTGCCAGGAGACAAGACCCGCATGCTCTGCACCTGGGGTGGAAGAAGGCTTAAGGGTGCTGAGTTGCTTATTAGTCCAACAGGGGTGCTTAACTTCTTCTGGTCCAAAGGCTGAACTCCATTTTGGAGAAGTTCTCAGTGCGGAGGCATTGCAACATTTTCGAATGGCAGGGGAGGCACCAAAGCCAGGAAACCACCAACAAAGGGCAGCTGGGGGAAAGAGGGTTGGGTGGGCTTTCTGGGGAATGCTGGTGAGTTAGATTTGGCCCACCATGCTTGAAATGTGGCACCCTGTGCTACACGACCAAATCTGCCAACACCTACAGAAGATTCAGTCTCTCCCAGCTCACACCATTGCTTAATCCAAGAGGTGTATCATGCTAGCCAGAGGCCGGAAGAAATATGTCAAAGGGATGCGCATAAACAACAAAATTAAGAATTTCAGCAATATCAGTACAAATAAATTAAAATACACTGTGAACAGAAATTTATATTTAAGCTTTATAGCAATTTTGTCTAATTCTCTCTTCCTGATTTTTTTTTTTTTTGCTACCAAAGCAAACAAAGCAACTTTGTGTCACATCAGTATTACTATCACTATTTATACCATTTTCAGTTGACAGTTAGATAATCACAGTAGATAAAGCCTAAAGCTGTCACTGGATTCAAGAGATCGAAACTACATCCGCAATATGAGTTTGTCAATTAACTGATTAAATTTGCATGTGGGTAAAAAAACAATAATTTCAAAGTAAGAAGTATCCCTGCATCATTTTTGGATGATGAATGCATAATGTCTTATGGCAGAGATAATGGGAGAAAAGTCTCTCCTAACATGGAGCATCTGTGATTTTATAAGCATTTGTTTTTAAAATTATATAATGAAATCTGATGCCTGGGAACACCTCTCCAGTTGACTTTTTTTAACAATCTAAACCAGCGTAAATTGTGCCCTCCAGATGTTTTAGACCATCTCCCATAAGTCAGCATGACCAGTGATCAGTACCTGCAGGAAGGCACTCCTGGATTAAACTTTGCACCCCTGGTAAAGAGGTAACCATCCAAGCTTTGCATCTGGCACTCACCGGCTCTCCTCCCCTTCCAGCAGCTTCCTGTAGGTGGCGATCTCAACATCCAAGGCCAGCTTGACGTTCATCAAGTCCTGGTACTCCCGTACTTGGCGGGCCTTCTCTTGCCTGGCTTGGTTAAGGGCTGTCTCCAACCCCTTCAGCTTCAGCTTTGCATCTTGGAGGGCTGCCTCCCCACGTCCCTCTCTGTCCACAATGTCGGCTTCCAGCCTGGAACGCTTGAAAGACAAGAGACAGGACCGTTTAGAAGGTCTGTGTATTCATTTCCTTGAACCTGTGGCAGGAAGAAAAATCAGAGAGAAAACTAGCCTAGAACCATGCTTGCTGTCGCTTAGTTTTCTAGGGGTTGGGAGAGCTAAAAAGAAAGATAGTAAAACATTTGGTCTTATTACTTCCCTCCTTGCCATCTCAAATTGTACTGTCTACAGTACAACAGTTCTACATTACTGTGCTAATGAGCCATTTTTCCCCAGAGCCTCTGATAAATAAAAGACAGAGAAGGGTACATCTGTTCTCATATTTTTCTGCTTGTTTAGCCATTCCTAATTGCACTCACCATAACCATATAAGCAAATCAGAGCAGCTAATAAAGATAATTATAGGAAGCCAATGAAGTGTAGTAGTTAAAAATATGGCACTGGGACTCTGGCGCTCTGAGGTCTAGTCCCACCATGGCCATGGAGCCCACTGGGTGACTTTGGGCCAGGCACAGACTCTCAGCCCAACCTGCCTCACAGGGGGGTTGTTGTGGGGCAGGAGGAGGAGAATTATGTAAGCTGCTTTGAGTTCATTGTATGAAAAAAGCCGGATATAAATCTAACAAACAAATAAGGATAACTTGGATTCATGAAGGTTTACACATGAAGCAGAACAGGGGGGTAGAATGCTGAAGCTGCAGAAGGAACAAATGATTCCTGCCAGTTTTGTAAAAACCCTTTCCTGCACATAGAAAATCAGTATATCAAGGAAAACAGTTCTAACTGAACCTATCAGATGCTCTATTGCTCCCTGGTATAGAAAGTCTTGAGTCTAGGGATGCATTACAATACAGCCCCTCCACCACCATTGACTAAAGCGATACAGTCCATTTTATCACCTTATTTTCCTGCATGTGCAAAACATGCTCAGCCGTTGGAATTATGCAGTCCCTTTTTGGAAGTTGCAGCAGTGCCTGCAATTGACATTGTCTTCTGTTTCAGTCCCACCCTTTTCTATGCCAAGAGCTGTGGGAAGGAGCGAATCAGATGGGAGGAAGGAAGGAGGCCATGAGGACCTGATGGTCGAGCACTTGGACTGCACGTCCGACGTCCGAAGGCGGCTCTTGTCCATTCCAGACAAAAGGATCTAGCACTGGCGGGGGAGATGTCTGCCTGAAGGCACTGGGTGTGAAGTGCAGACATGGCCAAGGCCAGGGTATGAGACAGACAAGGGCTGAGTATGGGTTGATCATAGGTTACTCTTGAGCCATTGTGTTGATGCTGACACATGGGTTATCGTGTTGTCTGAACCCCATCGAGAGGACACTCCATGCTGAGCAGCCCACCATTCACCAGCAGCAACAAACCATGGGTTTTCTTCCTGGCCTGTTCGTGGTTGAGGTGCCATGGCTTGTTAGTGCAGCTGGGTTCAAACAACATGGTAAGCCATATTTCAAGCACAACCATGGGTCCGTGGTAACCCAGACTCAGCCTTTGTGTTGTCTGAATCCAGTCAATACAGGCCAAATGGGTCTGACCCTAGAGAAGCTGGCTTCAGGTGTCAGGGGAGGGATGAACCACGGCTGAGTGTCATGCAGAGCAGCCCTGGTTCAGTCCCCGGCATCTCCACTTAGGTGGCTTTTATGTGGCAGACGATGGGAAGCTCCTATCTGCCTGAGAGGTGGAGAGCAACCACCATGCAGAGTAGCAAGTACTGGCCAAGATGGACCCGTGCTCTGACTCAGCATGAGGGGCCTTCAGATGCAGTTGCAGACCTGCCGGTGAAGCTACTGGTCATTCTGGGTGGGTGGAAGTGGACGGGGAACTTGCGCACACTTGGCCTTGGCGATGCCTCAGGGCCAGGCCTGCCGCTGTTTCCTCCAGCCAGCGGCCCCCATGAGAAGAGCACTGGAGGCCACAAATGCCAGACTGCAATGTCCTCCTCTTGCTCCCATTGCTCCGTCACCAGTGCCACCCTCTCCTGTAGCACCATGCAAGCTCACAGTGCGTATGCAATGGAAGGGACTGTGCTGCTGAACGTCTGCGATCCAGAACCCCTGTTCGTCATCCAGAGGCAAATTTCCCCAGATCACGCCATCTGCACTGCTTCAACAGGGACGTTTCCTGAAGACGCCCTGCCCTCCAGCCAAGCAAGCGCTGCAGGGGAGTGATTCACAGTGGCTTATCTCCCTGCTTTGTGCAAGCTCTTGGTTAATTCATCAGGAACTATGCAGTCCTTGAGGGCACCCTCAAAGAGGCTTCCCCCCTCTCCTTTTTCTCTTTTTTGACACGCTGTGCACTGTCTGCAGAGCAGACTGCCAACGCTTGCCATGGAAGAGAAGAAGAGAGCAGAAATCATGCCGGCCAGATCTGTCGTGAAGCCAACTTGCAGCTCTGGAGAGCTAAGCTAGATGTGATGTGGGACATCTGTGACTGCAGCACTCGGCTCATTAACTGTGTACTTCAAGACAAGTGCAAGGGGCTCCAAGTTCCTCTGAGAAGGGAAGGGGAGCCGGCCCCATGTCAATCACAGTGCCTAGCCAGCAGGGGTCTTCGATAGGAGCCCCCTGGAGTTGCCCATCCTCCCCTTCTTGCAAGCTGCTTATTCTCCTGCCTCTCCCTCTGGCCGAGTGGAGAGAAGGTGCAGCAGACGCTCTCAGCCTGCCAAGCGAGTGGTAGCAGTGGGGGGAAAGAGGCCGAGGAGCTGGCGGCAAGGGTTAGGGGAGAGGGGAGCCAGTTCACTCAGGGCCCCCGAAGGTGCCTTGTCCAAGGGCTCTCGGAAACCTGGAGCTGCCACTGTTCCTGAGGGCCAGCCCAGATCTTATGTGGGAGACCTGCAATTAGAGCAGCCAGATCTTTAAGTCTTCAAAGCGAAATGCATGTGGTTCTGATGGGTTTCCCATAAGACTGGAGAGGAAAAGGGTGTTTCACCTTTTCTCCCCACATCCCTTCCCTCATCGAAAGCAGTCCTCGCAAAGCCTCTCATCAAACGCCTAGGAATGGCTGGGAAAACCTTCCTCTGGGAAAGGACAATGGCCGATGGCTTCCTTCGCCCTGCTTCCCTGCCAAAGGTCCTTCCCCCTCTTCAGCCCGGGGTGGAATAGAATTCTACCCTGCACTTTTCTGGAGAAAACAGGCCCAGACTTCAAAGGATCAGATGAAGCCACAAAGGCACATTCGGTCAAGAGGAATCAGCAATTTGCTACCCGACAGAATTTGCCACATGATTAAGTCACAAGCGGTGTGGGGAGTGGGGTCCCTCTGGGCCGTGCATGGATATACCCCACCCTTTCCAAGCTTCCTTAACTCAACAGCATGGCTTCAAGAAGGGGAGCGCCAGGGCAAGCCCTTCCCTCCGCCTCACCTCCTTTTTCGCATGTTCGATGTCAGAGCGCAGCCTCTGGATCCTGCGGGAATACTCCGAGATCTCCTGCTTCAGGTCACGCAGCTTATCTCCATGCTTCCCAGCCTCAGCCCGGGAGCGCTCATACTGCAGCAAACACAGCGACACACAGTGCGGTTACAGGGGCGTGTGGGGAGGATGCAAAAGAAGCCTCTATTGCACGTTGCGGGTGCGGCAGTCCCTCTTCCTCCACCGGGGACGCCTGTCTCGGCAGGCAGCGTCAGCCAGCCTCGGGGACAGCGTGCGGGTTTTGACCTCGTTGTAGCCAAGGGCTTCCCCACTCAGGAGTGGGTGGTGCCACTCTGGCTTTACTTGCCTTCTAGGAGTGAATGGCAGCCAGTCAGTTACATGGCAGAAAGCAAGAGCTGGGCTCAGGGACGTGATCTGGAGTAGCGGACACGCATCCTGGGTCTGCAGCATCGGGCTTTCTCCCTCAGGCTGGGCATGCCTCAGATCACAGTCTTTGCCCCGCAGAACACACACAACAAGAGTCCTTGGAAACAGGACTAGCCCCTTTCTATATAACCCTCCTCTTTACCAGCACAGCGCCTTCCAGGGTCTTGATTCTTCGAAGTCGAACTACAAATTAGGTTAATCACATAGAAGATCAGCTGATCCTGAGCTCCCCCCGCCCCTCCCCACACCTTTTAATTTTTACTTTATAGTAAGTCTAGCTATCTCACCTTATTCTGGGATCGAGAAAAGAGAGCATACTATCAAGTGACGTGATATTTATGTGTCTGATTTGGAGGGGGTGCGTTTGTGTGAGTGTGAGAAAGGATGGGAGAGGGAGAAAGACAGAGAGAGATGAGTGAGCTGAGGTTTGGATGCGGGGAATATGAGGATGGAAGGGGTGGTGAAGGTGAATGGGAGGTGGGTGAATACTAAGAAGTTATGGCCAAGATACTGCACCCTGTCTGTAAAGCTTCTCCATCACCATATGTCTGTTCATCTGTTTAGCATGAAGCAACAGTCATCAGGTGATAAAGCAATGCAGAAGAGGGAAAAGAGCAATTATTATTACTTCTACTATTATTATTTAATTCATTTATACACCACCCAATAGCTGAGGCTCTCTGGGCAGTTGGCTACACTCATGGTGACAGCACTATGGCTTCTGCAATTCAGAAGCTAGGAGTTTTGTGCTTCTCACTGAGGCAGTGCTGAAAGCAATAAGAGGTAGCCGGAATAATCATCCTTGAATTAATTGATGGGCGGTGCAATTTCTCAACAAAGTTGCTAGAACGCCTAGCAAGAGAGAATGCAAAAAACTGAAATGTAATGGATTGGACTCCTTCTTTGTAAAGTCCGTAACTGGCTTCCAAGTCATTGTAAAGGGAAACAATCAGTACTTCCAGTTGGTTATTCCCCAAGAAGTTGTATACCACTTGTGTAGCTTTTTAGTAGATAAGGCAGTATATAAATGTCCATCACCAACAGCCCTACATTTCCCGCCATGTCTCACCTTGGTTTGGTACAGTTTTTCTGCCTCAATCTTGCTTTGATTGGCAATCTCTTCATACTGAGCTTTCACATCAGCAATGATGCTGTCCACGTCTAGGTCTCGATTATTGTCCATTTGGAGGATAACAGATGTATCAGAGATCTGTGTCTTCAGCTCTTCTACTTCCTGGAGAATTGAATGGACATGCATTTTCTTCAGGTCAAGAACAATTACAGCAATGGTGTACAGCTACACCACCATTTAGAGATAAAATGAAAATGAGATGGCACCCATGCAGAAGTTCACTTACCGCTTCATGCAGAGCACGATGGAAGTGTATCTCATCTGTTAATGCGACCACCTTGGCCTCCAGGTCCACCTTATTCATGTAAGAAGCATTAACATCCTAAAAAAGCACAACCAGAGATCTAAGTGAAATGTTAGTGAAATGAGAAGGAGAAAGGGGAGATGATTGCTACCATGTGCAAATGATGGAAATTCCCATCTCCATATTCCAAGCGCAAATCCTCCAACAATGAAAACTGTTGTTCTTACAATGGAGTTGTCCTCATAACTCAGGGCCAAGCTACATGTTACACTAACTTTGCAGCATACAGCTCCAAGAGCATTCTTTTAAATTAAAGGTGCACATATGCGTGCATCTGTGTACGACTCCTAACAAGACCACAATGTTCAGGGAGAAGAGATTATCCCTTCCTTCTACCTCTGCCGCTCGGAAAAAAATCCCCTGGCTCCCTGCATATAGCTAAGGCTTGTTTCCTAAACCTTATGGCCATGATCAGAGAGGCAGGAGGGGGAACATCAGTGTGTGGGGAGAGAAGAAGTGAACCACCCTTCCACCAATGCGCCAATCTTGGTCACAATCCTGCGGCTGTGTTGGTCACTGATTAAAGAAAAAACACCAACACTGCATTTGCCATAACGTGCCATTCAGTCCTTAGTCCCTTAACAACATTGCCCTGATCTGTTGGACCTTGGCTAAGTTGCCAGTCCTTTCCATGTGCCTTCTGTCCTTTGCTGTCCTCGCTTGTTTGATTTGTAAATAAGGGGAAAAAAAGTCTGTGCCTGCACAATGGACACCTTGCTTTGGGTATCCAATTGAAATAATAATGAAGTACACGAAATGTTTAGTGTGATTAATTGCATTTGAGCCACACCATAGTTTTTTAGATACTCCTTTTAAATAAAGCTGATTTTCAAAAGTGTGGGACATCCCTCCTCCACTGCAAATCCAAGATTGCAGCACAACTCACAACTATGAAAAATATTCCCCCTGATCCTCCCAACTCTCTCATCCTGTATAAAAAGTAGATCTAATTCTTCTGAGGATTTTCCTTTCAGAATTTTGACTGATTTGGTTCCTAGTTCACATAAACTGCATATGGGATGGGAGGAAAATGAGCAGGGACTGTACCACTTCATTCTGTGTGGCAAGGCTCCACGAATGAATTCTTCCTATGTGGGGAAAAAAAAAACTACTCGTGTGTAGAAAACTAGCATATCAGAGAGGTCATTTATTCCCTGACTTCTCATTTTTATATGAAGAGAGTTTAAAGGAAATAAATATGGAAGAAATAAATATGTGACGCTTCACCTGCAGTCGAAGTGGCCCCATTCAAAATGATAAAAGAAAAGGTCTACCAGCTCTTCTGCCATGTGTGCAGACCAAACTCATACATCCTGCACTGCAGCTTTTACACTTAACGTTTCATCTGACACAATTCGGAATTCCGGGAAGGAAACATATAGGCTGCTGGCCAATTTAAAATGTGGGGATGAAAAGCAAATCCAACCCATCCCATCTGTTTTCCCAAGTCGGGCAGAAGTTGTTAATGTGGGTACTCAGCACAAAAAATCTTGCCACTTGGGAATGACCAGGGCAATTGCCCAGCTGGCCTGGCCTGGGAGGCAGAACATGCATATTTGCCATGCAAGTGTGAATAAATAGGGCATAAGATGGGTTAGGGATTCTCACCTCCTGAAGTAGGACAAAACCATTCTCGGCTTTTGTGCGTTTATTGATTTCATCTTCATATCTGACAGTGAAAGAGAAGGAAGCAGATTGTTTAAATGCAGTTATTGGTTAGTCAGAAAATCGCAGCACATAGCCTTGGAAGGAAAAATCTGCCCAAGGAAATGAACAGCATTAACAATGGTTCGCCTCACTTCCACTGCTGTCCACTTTCCTTCATTTTGCTTTTCCTGCTTCTACCTTTTCAAACTGTCCTTCTGACCAGATTCTCACGACTTGGAAGGTAATCACTGAGCAGTGATGGAAGAGTTTAGTTATGCCTGTCTACTCAGAAGTTAGTGCTATGCGTTCAAGGGGCTTACTTCCCAGTAAGATTGTACAGGATTGCAGCATGGATCCAAGAGAGCTCTGTGAGCCAGCTAGAGACGGATTGTCTCCACGAAGCCATATGAGAATGGTATCCTGGGTGTTATATCGGAATCCACTTTTGGTCATGTGCCTGAACTTGGGCACTAAGGTCACTTAACAGAGACCCTGCTCGCACTGTTAAAAGCGTCCCTGCTCACACATGCTAAGCAACCTCACCTTATGTCATGCTGGCCCTACAGAGGCTACATTGGCTGCTGGTTGCCGTCCAGACCCTAAAGTGCTTACAGTGACATGTAAGGCCCTAAAAGGCCTGGGGCCGGACCATCTGAGGCAGTGCCCCTCTCCGTATGTACGCTCCTGATCACTGCGGTCAAGATCTGTGGCCCTCCTCTGCATTCCTCCCCCGAGTAAAGTGGTCAAGATCCATGGCTCTTTCTCCGCCACGACACCCTGATTGTGGAATTCGATCCCACAAGGAATTAGGCTGGCACCAGCCAAAGACCTTTTAGTTTCTCACTTATTTTGAAGGGTGAATCTATTGAGCTCTTGCTTTTAAAATTAGCTGCTGCTACCATTTTAACTGTAAATTTATGGTTTTTAATTTTGGTTGTCAATTATGTTGTATTATTGGATTGTTGTTTTATATCCCTTCTGTTTTTTTTTTACTTTATCAGTTAGTTATTCCATATATTTAATTCATTTTTATTATTATCGATCGTTTTATAATGGTTAATTTTATGGATATTAGTGTTTTCTTGTATTGTTATATTTTATTTGATTGTATGTAAGTCACCCAGAGAGCCCATAGCTAATTGGGTGGCATATAACTCAATCAAACAAACAAATAAATAAAGAGTAATGCAAGAAATATTTCCATTTTCAGGGGCAGGAAATTCCATATTCAAATGGCGGGCGAGGATTGGTGGCTAGCTGGGGCCATACTGCTTGCTGTAAGCTCTGTTCTGCACAATAGTGTGGAAAATTCCACCTCGATAAAAATCAGGTGCCATGGATTCCTGACCGTGGCTGTCACTTCTAGCAAGGTGAAAGTATTTGGAGGAAACAATGCTGGTTTATTCAGAAATCTCGACTCCTTGGGACCCGTTCCGAAACAAAAGCTACCCAAAGTCCACATTGGCAAGCACAACAATGCGCACCTACCAAATGGATGATTCCACCCTGCTGAGATAATCACCGGCTTAGAAGATCTGAAGATGAGAGATGATCTTCAAGGATATGAGAGCCATGCATGTGATGTGACTTCAAAGGGAAAGAAGTGATGTTCCCCTTTCTGCATTCTTATGGCAGATAACTGGATTGGCAACTGCCCTAAGCACTGAGACCTGGGGGCTGGAATTGATCTCTGTTTCAGTATTTGCCAACCCTGACACAAACCAAGAAGGCAAATTACAGAACACTCTTTTCCGCTTCGGTGCTGTCAAATCCGCATGTGCTGGGCTGTTCCTGCTTTTGCCGCTGTCCTTGAACAAGGACATTGGCAGGGAAAAAAGAGACCTGAAGTGTTGTAAGCAAAGATGGTGCCATTGGAAGCAGAACTTCTATGCCATTTATACCAGCTGTTTAAATGGACTTTGCCCTTTTGTCAGTCTATTGGACAATTTATTTCTATCATTATGATTTCTTTTGTGCTAATATTTCTGAATTTCATTTGCACGAAATGTCATTGTCATCATCCTCTAATCTAAACTAGAATTCCTGGGCACTGAGTCAATAAAGGCCACAGATATTAAGGAATGCTTTAAATAGAAAAGAAAGAGTGAGAGGGATGGATAAGAATTTTATTCTTATGCAAGCACATCCTGTTCAAAGTTCCAAATGCTATATCATGAATGCACACCCACCAGAAATGTCGGCAGACTGTGGGACATGCTCGCTGTTGATTTGGGTGACTTTCCTAGTTTGATTTTGCAGAATTTTCCCCCTGCGGTCTGCTTTAGCCTGTGGAGGAAATCTGCACGAATTTCAAATGGGATATGTGTTTGATTGCAGTCCCAAACAGGGACTGGGTGCAAGACAAGTGGTGAGATGGCCCTCAGAGAATCCTAGTGATCTCAAGTAGCACGTGTTCGCCCATCCATGGGCACATGTGGCACTGAGCCTATTTTAGCCTCCTGCTGCCGCAGTGGCAAGTGCCTGGGTGTCCCCCAAAGGAGTTCAGCTTCAACTCCCCGCAGCACCAGCCGGCATGGTCAAGGGTCAAGGATTTGGGGGAGTTCTGATGAAAACTTCTGCAGTGCACCAAGTTTCCAACCTCTGCTCTACAGCAAAGCCTAGCCTGAAAAACAGTGACTTTCCCCAGAACACCTTGTGATCTTGATAGCCCTCTAGAACATCCTCCTCTTGGGCTGCAGACTAAGAGTTGCTGCACACACGTGGGCTTGCACACAGGGCTGTGTGAAATATAGTCCAGCATTTCCATAGCTGGATGCTTTTTCTGTGTGATCGTGACCACACAGATGAATATCCACGGGACCGGAATGGTCAGATACTAAAAAGAATAGTCTTTACAGCAGCCCTTTCCATTTCTGCTGGATTTCAGTGCCCATCATCCCCAGCCAGCATACTGAATGAGGCTGTTGGCTGGAGATGCTGGCAGATGTGATCAAACACATCTGGAGAGGGGCAAGGTGAGGCTCTCTACTTTGCACTTTAACAACGGGCATAGAAAAGGCAACGGGATTCACCGAGTGTCCTCTGTTCTCAGCTTTAGCATTTCCTCTCTGCAAAATAATCACATATTCTTCTAAACATTCTAAAGAGTCCTTCTGAATGAACTGTTCCCTAGTTATATGCTGCGTGTGTGTGTGCCAGAAATGTCATCCCATGCACAGAAGGTGCTGCAGATTAATCCTGAATCGCCTTAAATTAATCTGCTATACTTAACAAACACTGGCTGAAGAAAGTAAAATCTTGCATCTCCATCCATGTGGACAAAATCAGTGAACTGGGGAATACTAAGCAGCGAGTACAAAGGTGTACCATATATCAAAGGGAGATCGGGGTTCAAATCCTCACGGGTCATGAATCCTGCAGAGGGAGGTGAGCCCAGTGAGCGTGCCCATTCACGGCCATGCTGCCCCAGAATGCTTTGCACTACAACAGGGACCGGTGCACTGCTGCTGGGTGAATGAATTTCCTCCCAGCCTGTGTGGTCTGCGACCAAGCTTAGCAAGAAACAGGAACAGAAACGTAGAAACAGAGCCAGTCAAAAGTGGTCTCCCGGGCCATCTAGTCTGACCTCTGGCACCAGCCGGCTCCGCTCACGACATGCCCACCAACGCCGCAGGCTACGGCACATCCGCACCCCTCCTCACCAAGCCATCACGGCGCTGTGTGACGAGAACTGCCCTTGCTGCACCGCTGCCTCCTGCTCAAAGTCTTTGGAGGCTTTTCTTTGGCGTAGATTCTCTGACCTCTCTGTTCTCCACTTTGCTCAGTTACACATCGTTCCTTGCACTCCTCTCAGAAACTCTAATTCCCAAGGTCCTTGGGGTGAAGACCTGTTCAAATACCAGTTTTGCCTAATTGGGTTGCCCTTGAAGAAGGATTACTAATTAATCCTTCTCCCTTGAATTTAGGAGTACGGATTTCTTTCCATCCTGTGTAAGCCAGCTTGCCAGCTTGTCTATTTCTTAAACACTCCGAGTGTAGCTAGGTGGGGAGTATTGGGGGAAGAGCTGATCTCTACTGAACTTTCCCAGGGACGCAGAGGGACCTTTTAAAGAGCAGCCTGCATGAGATGCAGGGCTGCCCCTAGAGATGCCTTTTAATTCCCCATCACCACCTTAGCTGCTCCTTGCAAAGGGAAAAAGAAGGGGGAAGGAAAAGCTCTTCCACTCTTTGAACTGGGTGCAAAAAGAAACTCAGCTCAACGGCAGGGCTGCGCAGGAGGTGCACACACACACAAGTGGGTGGTGTGAACACACTGCAACATTAACAGCTGAAATGGAATTTATGACAGCTTAAGAACTGAGAAACAGCAGGATCCAAGTGCAAGATCTAGAGACTCAGCATGGTGGTGTGGAAGAGAGAGGGCATGGGGTGAGGAGACCTGGGTCCAAATCCTTCCTTGTGTAGCCCTGAAGGTGATGTTGGGCCAGTCGGCCAGTTACACACACCCTTTTTTAGTATATAAATAACCAACCTTGCAGGATTGCAAAGAGGAGAAAAAATTTAGGGGGGGCGGTGAGTGATGCATGCTGCCCCGACCGTTTGACGAAAGAGGAGCAAAAGCTGTATAAATAGATAAAGCTGGAATAGCCTAGTCCAGGCCTGTGGTTTAACTGTGAGGCAAAGCCACCAGGAGACTCATAAAACCAAACCAAGGGCCCAGTCTGCAAGGGAAAGGAAAGCAAAACCCACCTACCACACACACACACAGAGTCCTACAGCAGACCTGACCAATCTTTCAAGCCTAGCCTGAAGTGCCTGATCCTGCCTGATCTTGGAAGCTAAGTGGGGTTGGACCTGGGTGACTTACTGAACTGCCGAGAGAGCCTCAGTTATGGGTGGCATAGAAATGTAATAATAATAATCTTCTCAGTATCAGGGCTGCTGCACCTCTTGAGGAAAATTCATTGGGAAATTCATGGCAAGGAACCATGCCCTTGAATAACTGTACAGCAGCCAGAAATGCCCACTTCTGCAAAGGAAAGCTGGCATGTCCGGCAGAACAGGTTTAGCCACGAGCGCACTCCACGTGCAGAGAGTTGTTGGGCAGAGGTGGAGGGAGGGCGCATCCAAGCGTGTGATTCCCTCCCCTCCAATCAGAATTGGGACTTTCCAGAAAGACCTGTGCCGCACCGACATATGAGCTAAGCAGAGTCGCATCTGCGTCGAGTCTTGATAGTTTAAAAGCCAGGCAGGCAGGAGAACAGCTATAATTGCCATTCAGTTCAAGCAGGATTATACCATACATCGTTCCAAACTATGTGAAACCTATTTGCTTATAACTCTTGTAAAGAGTTAAGCAGAGCTTCCACTCACTCTTCAGTCTGTTATCCCTCTGATATGCTTGCATAATGCAATCATTTGTTGTTGTTGTTAATCGCGAAGTCGTGTCCGACCCATCGCGACCCCATGGACAACATTCCTCCAGGCCTTCCTGTCCTCCACCATCCCCTGGAGTCCCCTTAAGCTCACACCGACTGCTTCAGTGACTCCATCTAGCCACCTCATCCTCTGCCGTCCCCTTCTTCTTTTGCCATCATATTCCATTATAAATCTTCCCAAACTCAACAGTCTAAACTTTTCTAATCTATGAGAGAGAAAAAGAGAGAGAGAGAGGCTGAACTTAGTGAAACTTGCCTCTGTGGAATGTGTGGACAGATTTGCAACTTTATTTTTAAGGCTGCATTTTAAAATTTACTAAAAACCTGATATTCTTTCTCTGTTTCCTGAATACAGATGATCAGATGGCCCATGATATGCCAGAGGAAGCAAGTCACTGGCTTGGGCAGAAGAAGCGTTGCTTCAATGTCCTTAAAAGAAATGCTCACCCAAATGCATCCAGGAACAACTTTCGTCTTGTAATGCAATCTTTGCTAGGCCCTAGCTATCTTGTGATCAAAGTGGCTTTCCTTTTCCCCAACATTTCCAGCTGATAAGAAAACAGTCCCCAAATATATGGCATTCAGCATCCACTCTTCTAAACACAGGAATGGCCCAGTTCTCTTCACTTAACTGCATTCCCTGAAGTCACTTACAAAAATATTGAAAGATGCAGACCCATCAACATTACAAAGCAATGAGGAGGAGGAATACATGGGTGATTTAAATATCTTTTTGCAAACTTCTGCATGCAGTGTCTTGCCAGATGGATCTCAAATGCTACTTTCTACAGTTTGGAAGCCATCCTTTTAGCATACTCTGTTATCAACTTCCTTTTATCTCCCTTCCTCTGGTTTCTTTTGGGATCATATCAATCTTTTAATTTCTAAAGTCTTTCAACAAGTGATCAGATCGCCTATGTTTGCTGAGGCCCTCTAGCTTTTTCTGGATTATAATTCTCATCGTTAGCCATGCTGGCTGAGAGTTGTAGGCCAAACATTTGAGCAGTGCCAGGTTGGAGAAGGCTGACTATATTACTGTATCCAGGGTTTTCTAAAATCTAACTAGACTAGGGATCAGTATAGAAAGTATTTGCTTGGATTCTTGCTTGGATTTGTATTAATAACATGTATCATACTGGATATGACCATCAGGACTTCTCAAGGTCACAGTGGCACTGTTCCCAAATAATACCATCCTAATAATTGCTGGCCAATCCCACAATACGTGCTTCACACCTTACACTTGCCTCAAGTGAACTTAGAAGATTGGGACAGCTGGTGTTCAAGCACAGAAACTTTGTGCTTTGTGTGAATTGACCCTGAAGCCAAATATCTTCTATGTGTTGATTTAAAAAAAAGAGTCAGGTATGGGTGTCTACAAACATTACATAGCATTGATGCTGGGGAATAGGTCACGGGTTTTGCACAGTTCTGCATACAATGCCTTGGCATAATGCGCCTTTCATACACTACCTGGAAGGATGAACATGTGGGGGTCAATCTAAAGCTATTTAAGGCTGACTCCAGTTGATTCATCATTATTTCATTCAAAGGATCCTGGAACGGTTGACTGGTAAAGATGCTGAGATAGTCTGACATGGCTTAAACAAACATGTTCTGCTTCAGATCCACTTTGCTGTGTTGTCCATACTTTTAAGTTTTCCTTCCATTAAGATTTATTCTAGATTCTTACCTTAAGCAAAGGATGTGTCTGTATCGACACTCCCTTCTCTCAAGGTTATGCCCTATCACATAACCGGAGGGACGGGAAACAGTTCCAGAGACAGTCATAGCCAGCAATGGGCATGCACTTTCCCATGGCTTAAGCCAACGCCGTGCCAACCCTCTCTGCAAAAGGGCACAGCCGTGCTCGGGCTGGGATTCTCCAAGGCACGCCTGCAGAGGCCACTGACGTCCATGCAGCCCAGCGGGTAACCAGGAAGAGATATGCTTGGATGCAGCCTGGCTACCAGCTCTTGGGCACAGCGCCTGAAGCCCTGCAAAGAGACCTGTGTTGCATTTATTGCCCTCTTATCCTCCTAGGGTCTAATGCAGCTCCTCCCTTACCCTGCTGATGGGCCTCCTGCATGTGCTGGAAGATGCCACCATCTCTGCAAATAAAGCAGAGACGCAGGGTAAACTCTCGGGGAAGCCAGCCCCACTAAATGCAGTGAGACCTACTTCAGAGCACACGTTCATAGATTCACGCTGCCTGTTTTCTATTCTGCACACTCTTGCTTGGAAGTCAGTCTTGTTCACATCAATAGGCTTTCCTTTTAATTAAAGACACATAGGTTGTAGTCTTCGGACAGGGGCAGAGAATCTCTTTTGGACCGAGGGCCAAGGTCCACTTCCAACTGGCTGTCAACAGCTCCATTCAGGGGTAGGTCTGGCTGAAGTCAAAGGGGTGGGGCCAACCCCCCAGCACATTCTTGCTGAAAGCAATTCTGGCCAGAAACTAAGAGGATTCAGGCTTTGAGGATGGTGGGGAGGGGACAGGGGAAGAAGCCTGCGCAAAGCCAGGAAACCACCGAAGACAGCTGGGCCAGGAGAAGGAGTGTGGCCTTCCAGGGAATCCCAAAGGGCTGGATTTGGGTTCTACTCAGCACGCTGCCTGCAGGATTCCTTGATTTAGAGTGTGGTTGCTTCAAGAACATAAGAAAAGTCCTGCTGGATCAGACCAAAGGTCCATCCTGTCCAGAACTCTGTATACCCAATGGCAAACCAGTTGCCCACAAGATCGCTCATGCGGGATGGGTGCAAGGCCTCCTCCTGCCCAAGCTCCTCAGCAACTGGTGTCTGCAGGCCTGCTGCCTCTGGTAAGGGAGGTAGCACAGAGCCAGCAAGGCTAGTAGCCACTTCTCCCTCCTGAATCTGTCCAGTCCCTTTTTAAAGCCATCTAGATTGGGGGCCACCACCCTTCTCGGTGGCAGGAAATGCCATAGTTTAACTATATGTTGTACGAAGAATTACTTCCCTGTAGCTGTCCTAAAGCTCCCACCAATCAGCTTCATGGGATGACCCAGGTTCGAATGTTAAGAGAGAAGGGAATAAAATGCCTCCCTCTTCACTTCCTTTGCTTTCAAAGGGGACCTGAGATGCCCTGAGGCCACTTCAACCTCCCAGGGTCTGCAAAGTCGCTATGAAGACATCACCTTTGCTTGAAATCATCCAGCCGATCCTGCATGCTCTTCAGTTCTCCCTCCAGGCGGCCCCGCTCATTCATAAGAGCATCGAGCTGCCTCTGCAGGTGGCTGATGAACGTCTCGAAGACAGATGGGATGCTGCTCCGGGTGCTTTTCTGCTCCTGCAGGAGGCTCCATTTGGTCTCCAGGACTTTGTTCTGCTGCTCAAGGGATCGAACCTGCAAAATGCCAACAGGCCAAATCGTTCTTCCAGCACAATTCGAGATGCCATGAAAGGAGGAGAAACGGAGGAGTTTGCAGGGCCTTCAGCTCACAGATAGGGTGACGGGGTAAGAGCACAGCTTCTCTGAGGAAGGTTAGATAGCTCAGGGTGCAGGAGGAAAGAGAATGGCTGCAGGGGTGGAAAAGCTTTGCAGACTGAGCTTTGCGAAAAATGCAGCTTTTCATAACACATTCAGTTATCAGCACCGCTTGTCAGGCAGGTCGAGCATGGACAGAGCTCAGCACGAGCAACCCACACTTGCATTCAAGCAGGCATCTTGCAGAACTTTTAGGCCTCTGACATTTTTTCTCAAGTTCTTTAAATCCTAGCAGCTCAAGATCATTTACATTAACTCTTGCAGCATCTTTCCCCTCACAGTAGCCCTAAGGTCTTTCTTTCTTTCTCTGTTACATTCATATCCTGCTTTTTTTCCTCCAGGGGGACAAGGTGATATGCATGATCCTCCTCCTCTTCCTTTTGTCCTCACAACCACCCTGTAAGGTAGGTTAGGCTGAGGCTCAGTGATTGGCCCAAAGTCATCCAGTATGGCCAAGTGGGAACTATAACCTGGATCTCCCAAATTCGACACTATAACCACTGAACCATTCATGGTGCTGTCTTAATTGATCAGTCAGTTGATCCATATGTAAAACTGGCGCAACTTCAGATTCATGAATTTAAAAGCAAGCCACTTTGCCCCACAACAAAAAGATGCTGTAGGACTTAAACACTCTTTGGAGGCTTTTGGTTCCAAATGGGGGTTTAGAGAACGGAAGCTCCGATGCACAGAAGCAGGAGGGCAAGATTGTGCCGCTCTGGATCTTCACCACACCTTTTTCTGCATGTGATGTGCTGGCCAACATCTGAACTTCACAGAAAAATAAGCCAAGGCATTTCCAGATCTAGAAGAGGTTACATCTTTTACTGACTGAGTTCACGTCCAGCGTGTGTTATGATCACAGCTGAAATGCTCTCTCATCTCCACTATTAATCAGCCATTTAAACTAGGGAATTGTCTCCTGGGAATAGGGAAGGAAAGCGGGGAAGCGACCAGGTCCTACAGTGGCGGTCTGTACAAGTGAAGGTCAGACACTGCCTTGGATGCAACATCTGAAAGGTCTGGAGAGTTTTTTGGCAAGCAATGAAGCAGCGAGGGTCTAAGGGCACAGCTGCAACCCACAAAGCCTAAGAGAAACTCCTTTGATCTTAGTGAAGTCACGTATCTCACCTTGTCGATGAAGGATGCAAATTTGTTGTTGAGGATCTTGATCTGCTCCTTCTCCTCCTTGCGTACCTTCTGGAAGGAAGAGTCAAATGCCAGGTTGAGCGGGCTCAAGAGGTTCTGGTTGACGACCACCTCCTGAATGCCCGCTGATGGACGTGCACCAGCATATCCAGACCAGCCTCCAGGGCTACCTCCAGAACTGAAGCCCTGGCCACCCCGGGCAATCCTCTTGCTGGCAGAGCCCAGGTGGAAGAGGCTGGTGCTGCTGAAGCCGGGGCTCCCCGACAGGCTGCCGGTGGAGAATCTGTTGACTCGGTGGTACTGGTTGTAGGCACCATGGCCGCCTGCTGAACGTGAGGAGTAGTTCAGCAGGGACATGGCTGCTCAGGCTGGGCTCTATGCTTGGAAGAGCTAAATGTGAAAATAGCCAGGGAGGCTCAGTGGAGCTAGGGAGACATAGACCCTCTGAACCTGCAGGCAGGCACTTCCTCTCCTTTTATCCGTTAGAAAGAGCTGGGCTTGGCTTGAGGGCAGAGGAGGGATCGTTTTACTGCCTGCAAGAGCTGGGTGTGTCTGGGAGCCATCCCACTGCCTTCAACCTGCTGAGCTCCGCGCAGGGAAGGCAGAGAAGCAGCCGGGGAAGCCCTGTCGGCCCCTCGCCTTGCACCTTGCATCTTTTCACCCACCTTTGCAGCTTTAGGACAAGTGGATCGGAGAGTTGCCCACGGGCAAATCCTGCTTCTCCTCTTTGCTTCCTCCGTGTCTGTGGCAGAATCACTTTTCAGCCTGCAACGAGGGGGGGGGGGGGGGGGACCGTGAGGAGCATTTCACTGTGTCATTAGGAGTTGCTCACATTTGATCTGTCCCACTGCACACAAATTATGTGCCATTTCTGGGGCAGGGGGAGGCTTTTTAAAGATGGATTCCATTATGTTGCAGAGACCATCCTTCCCCAAGCTGGTGCCCTTCTGGATTCCAGGACTCATGAGCCCCAGGACAGCATGGCCAGTGGTCAGGAAGCCTGGGACTAGTCATTCCAAAAAACATCTAGAAGGAACCAAGTCAGGAAGACTGGCATTAGGTTTCTCATCCCATGCATAATACACACATTGCCTACCTCACAGGGTTGTTGTGAGGATGAAAGAGAAAGGAGGAGCACCCTGGAAGCTGACTTGGACTCCTTGCAAGAAGAAACAAATGGGATGTACATTTAATAGCAAAAACAATAATAACATTTACATCAGGGGAGGACCTAGTGTGGTGCCCACAGGGACCTCAAAGCTCCCTTAACATTATTACCGTTATTGCTATTTCTTTCTATTCAAGAGGTTTATTCTATTAGCAAAAGGCCATTACAAATACATCAAATGTATGAGCACAGACAACCACATGAAGAATCTCAAACAATATAAATATAAATAAATTAAAATATACCACAGACAGAAATTCATCTTTTACTTAACTTTACATTGCCAATGCAGTTTATAGCAATTCTATCTAATTCTCTCTTCCTGATCATTTCACTCCCAAAGCAAACAAAGCAACTTTGGGTGTCTTATAACTATTAGTATAACTTGGGGGAAAAAGAACCTGTTTCTGCCAAGGCATTCCTATAGACATATACTAGCAAGGGTTTCAACAATCTTGCAGGTGTGTCAGTGTATAGAGGACAGAGTAACATGTAATGAACCATGTCTTCAACCACAGGTGCATAAGCTGCATTCAAAAGGCGCCTTGTTATATTGCCCATCCAAAACTGTGGTGGGCATAACTTGGAATCTCAACTCGATAAAGGCCTTTCATAACGAGGGTGGTCTCAGTCTGAACAGATTGCTGGCTCTGTAATGATTTATTTGCAACAACAAAAAAGGAAACTACCGAGAGAATTTAGAGTTTTTAATTAATTGCAGGTCCTTTCAAGAGCCTTTCCAAAATAACCATTCCCTTGTATCTCATCCAGAGTAAAGATGGTAGCTACTTGCCAAATCATGGAGCATTGGCTTCCATATATGGCATTATTATTCAATAAAAAGGCCAGTAAAAGGGTAATCTTCTTTCTTTCCTCTCACCTTGCTCTTCTCTCCACTTTATGCCTTTGCCTTGCTGCTTCCTCCTCCCACACAGCCTCTCAAATCACAGTTTCTCTCTTTGGCACAGTCCTCTCTTGGGCTCCCTTTTGCCCCCATGGCTGCTTTTAGGGGGCTAGCCCCATCCTGGCTGGGATCCATATGGGGGTGGGGGGGTTCCCTAGCAGTTTCTCTGATTCCCAAATGCGCCCACAGGTCCAAAGAGGTTGAGCAATGCCTCATTGCACAGGAGGAGGGGAAGAATAAGGTTCTTAGCTGTACAAATGTGGAGTGCATGTGTACTTTTCAAAGCCCATTAAAGGGGAAGGGAAGGGAAGGGGAGGGGAGGGAAGGGAAGGGGAAGGAAGGGAAGGGACCTTTCACAATTGGAAAAAAGTTTCAGAGCAGGGAGAAATTTTCAAGCTGGTCCTTTCATCCGGAAGTAGTTTGTTGTTGTCGTCATTCTGTTCTTTTGCTTTGCTTTGCTTGTTCTGCACAAGGAAGCATTCAGAAATGTCAGTCTTTACCTAGATATAATACTGTGCATTTTACCATTTCCGGACATTATTCTGCTGCATGAGTTGAGCTATGTAGCATAACTTTACACGCTGCCCACAAAGAAGTCCCCCTGTCTCAATTGTGTTGAGTTCTTAGCAAGCCTGTTTACGATTTCAATCTTAATTCCAGGAAACTCATGTTTACTTCTGAGCTAGGCAGGCCTGAGGCATTTGGTTAGCTGAGATGGAGCAGCCATGAGCACACACAGGCCCTATTAAGGAATCTAAGCACATCATGCATCAAGAGGCCTCCCTCCTCCTCCTCCTCCTCCTCCTCCTCCATTCCCTCTTTTGAGGAAGAACCTGAGGTAGGGAAGTGCAAAGAAACAAGAGTGCCTGAGCAGCTAACTCTTCGGTGCATGCTATCGCTATTATCAATCCCAATCATGTCAGTGCCCAAAAGTTAACATCATTCTTTTGAGTTAACAGTTTTATATAAATGACTGTCTTCTTGCCATTGTCAGAATCCCGGAATTTCAGTTCATGAGGAGGAAATAAAACTCAGGTTCATGGGAAAGATCAAGCATTCAGACCATCTGTGGCTTTATTGTTTGGCCCAGTTTCCCATGGTAGACTCACAATAATGCATTACTGTGCACGTAGAGGTAAATTCGCTGCAAAGTTTCAATACAACTGCAGGGTATTTTATACCCTCCCGGTCGTGTACACAGGTACAGGGCAATTGATGACAGAATGCAGACATTACAATAAGATTCTGAGGTCATCACATACAGAACAGATAAAGGAAGATCAGCCAATCATACAGTGACAATGACATTACAATATTTCTAATTGCAGTGTATTGACACTTTAGTTGAATAACTTGAACCCATCTCCAGGTCTGCTTAGACATGTAAATTCAAGCTACTGAGAAACTATTCATGAACTCATAAGCTTATCTAGACTCAGACCCTAAGTAATGCATCCGCACCATTCTGATTGGCCAGGGCACATGAAGAGCTCTGGGCTAGCAAAATAGATACTTCCTGGTAAACTATGAATTCCAACAAGGATTACTGTGAAGGTATATAATGCATATTTGGACTGAATGGCCTGTCTACAGTAGCTTACAGCTAAAGATGAGAGAAAGGAGCGGGGGAGGAATGCCATTTTAAACAGTGACTTAGCTTGGAAGCTGGTGCGTTTGAGGAGTGCAGGACTGATTTTATAACACAGAAGCAATGTTTTTCTGCCAGGATTTATCCAAATTTTCCCAACACCATCAAGATAGAAAGTGGGGTAATGGAGGAGGATGAGGATGTGTGTATGCAGTTGTACAAGGGCACATTATCTCTGTCTCCATGTATATAAATAAATGACTTTATTGTTAGATTTGTGTTAATCCATATGAGGACCTCTGAAAACAATGCACTCAGTGCTATTGGTGCTCTCATTTTGTTTATACAGGGTGAGAATGATGTGCCGTTTTCTACCTGAGTGCTAAATTGCATTGCACAGAAGCTCTCGGGTGTCACAATTCATTGCTGGAGAGGACCAGAGGCAACTGTGGGTAGGAACAAAAGAAGCCATGCTAGATCAGACCAGTGGTCCGTTGGGTCTAGCACTCCTTTCACACAGAGGCGAACTGGCTGTCCATAGCATCTCCCAAGCTGGACGGGCACAAGGGTTCCTCTTGCCCGATTTCCACAGCATCTGGTGTGCACAGGCATGTTGCCTCTGATAACAGAGGTGGCACATAGCCAGCGAGACTAGTAGCCTTTGATGGCCTTCTCCATGAATTTGTTTGGTCCCTTGTTAAAGCTGTTCAACTTTGACATCACCACTTCTTGTGGCAGTGAATTCCATAGCCTAATTTAATAAATCTAAGCAAACCATGGCTACTGGATCGCCCCTGTTTACTGACATTCTGAAAGAACCCTAATAGGTTAGTTAGAGGACTTCCCTTTGTGGAAACCATGCTGATTCTGCTTCAGCAGGGCTGGTCCTTCTGTGTACTTACTGATTTTAATAAAGCTCTCAACCAATTGCAGCCAATCTACCTAGAACTGATATTAAGCTAAGCAGCCTATATTCTCCTGATCGCCCCCCACCAATCCCTTTTTAAAAATTGATGCTACATTGGCTACTGCCCAGTCCTTTAATACAGAGGCTGATCTGGTACAGAGGACTATCATTCTTCAGCTAGCCCAACACTCTAAGCATACACCACATTGGCTCTCCCTGGATGCCTGCCTGAGCTGGTAACTCCAAGTTCACCTGGAAAGGTCACATTTTTAGTGGCCACCTGGTAACATTCACCCAGATCTCTGCTGGGTATCTATGCCGATTCAAGCACAAACATATGAGCTGGAAGGGCTTAAGTGAAAGATATGCCCGGAAGTGCTAAGGCATGCTGCTTCTCTATCGCCTAGATCCTCTTCACATCTATAATAACAAATGCTTTGCTTTTCAAAAGACAGCCAAGATTCCCAGGACTTTGCCCTGAACTTGAAAGCCTAAGCTAAGCATTGTTGAGAATGCAGATGAGAAAAATAAGCAGATGTTACATACATAGCCTTGGGAAGCAGCCAGTCATTTTCCGTCTTGCTGTTCTCAAATTAGATCCTTTCTAATGGATTTTTAAAATGGGCAAAAAATGGGAATGGGATGAAGATGAAAAAGCAATAATTTATTTAGACTTTACTCTTCCACCCAGCATAAATGGAATTTCTTGAGATTTCATAATGGGTGCCTTGTGGCCTTAATTTTGAAGGAGAGAGCGACAAAAATGGTATCTGCATACTGATGCAGTCATCAGAGGTTCTTGTTCTACACATGCACCATATTTCAGGTCTCCAGCTCACATGAAATGACCCCAACCACATCCATTTATGGCTCGGCGTGAGCTTGCCTGTGGCCAAGTCTGTTACAGCGTTGCCCCATCTTTGCTGGCAAACATTTCCTGGCAATCCTCTGAGCTGAGTAGGTGGAACAGAAGTGTGGTGATGTCATGGCATCCCTGAGGACAGGTGGAGCTCACAGGCCCAGGTGAGTGGAGCTGTGAGGCAGAAATGACCATGACAGAGCCCAGCGGAGGATTCATAGGCCGTTGTGATCCCCTGCATTAAAGATGGTGCTGGACTGGCATGTGCCACAATGGACTGCATTAACGTAGCCTCCTGCAACCTGCTGGCTTCCAGGTTCTTTTGGACCGCAACTCTCAGAAACCTTAGTTGACATGACCGATTGTCAGGAATGCTGTGAGTGATGATCGAAAACATCTGGAAGGCACCAGCTTGGGGAAGTCTGAATTAGAGGATATGCAAACAACCATGCTGTACTTCCTTAGACCAGCACTCTTATCATCATGCTTTATTTTTTCAATAGTGATGACCAGCAAGATGCTTCTGGAAGGCATGGAATTGATACCCTGCTCTTATTTTGTCCAGAGTATCTGCCATTACAGCCTGCATTACAGCCTCCGAAGACAGAGGATCAATTTAGGCATCATGAGTGGCATTGGCCATTGACCAGCAATAGCACGTCCTCCATCCATTTTCCCAGTTCTATTCTAACTCCTTCTTAGCCATCTGTCATAGTGGTTGCAATCATAATATCTTGGGGCAGCAAACAATACAAATTGCCCTGAGGCTAATCTGGTCTGGCATCTCTCCCAGGGCATTTGCATGTGTGTGCAAGGAATCTCTGTGGGGCCACTGCTTCTTTGCACATGGGTGTAGCAGATGACATTTCTTCCCACATTTGGTTTCTCTTGACAGCTCACGGAAGGAGAACTGTCAAGGGGAAACAAAGGCATAAGGGATCTTTGCATGAGAAGAAATATTCCCTGGGATTCGCTTATTTAAAAAAAAAAATCCCCTTAAGCCCCATCAGGAAGCAAAGTTTGCACATTGTCCCAAGCCTCTAGGGACTTGGGAAAGTGTCCGAGCACACCTCCTTTTTTCAAAGGGAAAAACTAGCTAGCTGTCAAAAACTAGCTAGCTGTCAAAAACTAGCTAGCTGTCAAAACTCTGTGTCCTTGCAAAAAAAGGGGACTTCAGTGGGAATTGGATGGGTTTGGAATGGGATGTGCCTCTGCTGTGAAGGGGCTGCTCTTAGCTGCCTGAATGCAGATTAGAAAAGCCAGCTCGACAGTTGAAAAATAGGTGCAGGAGCTGGAAAGTGCTCATGGTAGCAGCAGGGAGGAGGAAAAGGCCCGTTCTTCCTGAGGTGTCACCTGGGACACCTGCAGGAAGACCAGGAGGGGAGGAAGGGGCATCATTCCAAATTCTGGCTGGGCTCGCCATGGGTTGTTTGCACAACAATCAACCCACTATGGCTTACGGCCAGGGTGGCTTTGCATAATGTGGGAATGCAGCCGGTATGCTTGCAATTTACCAGTAAGACAGCAAGAGCAGTAATAACAGATCGTGGATTCTCATATATGGACTCCCAGACCCAAGGGCCTGTAGGTTTTCTAATTATGTGGAAAAGCAGCACATAAGCCATCGTTACCTGTACACTGAATATTGAAAACAGAAGTTAATGATATCCTTAGAGGAGACTGCAGGACAGACGTGCCTTCTAGCAGCACATCTACCTCTGGGAATTGCATGTACAACAAAATGGACTCTTCATTGCCTGGAAGGGAACCACAGGTGGACACAAGGAAGGAAGTGGGGTGCCCATAAAGGACTGAAGAAGGCTTTGAACAGGTATTTCTTGTTTTTGCATTTATATCCCACTTTTTCCTTCTTGCGCTAACCCAAAGCAGTATATGTGTTCCTTCTCTGCATTTCACCATTACAACACTGTGAGGTAGGTTAGGCCAAGAGCCAGTGACTGGCCTGATGTTTATGCAGTGCATGCCATTTCAAGTGGAGAACAGAACCTGGCTCTCCTCGGCCCAACCCTCTCACTGCTACACCACACTGGCTCTGCAGCAGTAAACATGAAGGTGGAAACGGCAGGAAAACATCACAGAGTGGAACACTTCTGCTCAGGGCCCCACAGCCAGCCGCGACCTCTTCTAGGTTATTCTGTTCCGTTCCGTTAAAAACACAGACGCGCAATGTGTTTTTTCATTATCATTCTCCCAAAAGTCAACAGGACTAAGCATGGTCAGTCCTCATTGGGCTGAGTGTGTTTTCCAGATCTGATGCACTTCGACAAGCACTGCAAGTCCCTGAGCCTGCTAAAGTCTCTCCTCCATGTATTTACTTAGGGTTCAGGTTTGAGAAACTGGGCTCTCCAGGAAGGTCTGCAGCAGGGTGGCCCACCTTTTCATACCTCGAGGGCCACATGAGGACTTTGATGCGGAGCCCAGGGGCCGCATGATGAATTACATTTCCATATCATGAATTAAAGTTCTTGCAATGTATTCATTTAATTCAATGCACACAGTTAATATATTTAATTAACCATTAGGCACTTTGTGGACCTGTGATCTCCACAGATCACAGGCAGCGCCTCCTCTGACCTCAGTCCAAGCAGAGTGACTGCTCCCCTGGGTTGGCCCATCCCTTTCTTCCCGGCTTCTCCCTCCCAGAAACCCTCCCCTGTGACCCCCCAGCCCCTCCTTCCATCTGAGCCTCTTGCGCTTGAGGCTCGCCAGCTGAGGTGGCATGAGGCATGCTGGGCCCAGCTCTCGTCCCAAAGAGAAGGGAGCAGGGTGGGCCAGAAGCCTCAGGAGAGTTTGCCCCAGCACGGCTGTGCCATCGCTGGGATCTGGACTAGGGAGGGGAATGGGGGGCTCTGAGTGGCCAGAGAGCCTCAGAACCAGGCCTCGGGGGGGGGGGGGAGCGGTGGGCCACCTTGGTCCGGAGGCTTCACATGTGTGAAGTGCATTGTGGGCAGAGAGAGAGCGCTCGCAAGAAAAATCCCAGTGAATGTGGAGGTTTTGAAAATCCACCCTGAGGCATGCGCATTTCAGCCTCAAATTAGGGTTGGGGTTATGGTCCAAATTTGAGTTAGGTTTTGGAAAACCAAGATCCTCTCACAGCTCCAGAGGCTTGGATCAACTTCAGAGTGGGCAGAAAACATGAACTGTGAACAAAAATGATTTTTGAAAATCTACATTGAGTCATAGGTAATTTAGACCCATATTAGGATTAGGGTTATGATCCAGTTGTGGTTTGGGTTGAAAAACTGGGGTCCCCAGGAAGTTCCAGAGGCTTTGAAAGTGTTTAGAGTGGGTTGAAAGAGAGAAGTGTCAAGTGAATTCCAGTAACTCTGGCCTTTTTCTAAACCTGCCATGAGGCATGATTATTTCAGGCATATATTGGCCATTGGAAGAAAGTCCAGGTAAGGTATGAGCATTTTAGCTCTAAATTAGGGTTAGGGTTAACATTCAGGTTAGGTTTAGAAACTGGGTTAGGATCCCCACAGAGTTCTAAAGTCTTCTATCATGTTTCAACTGGGCAGAATGCAAGAACTGTCAAGAAAAATCCTGGTAAATATGGCCTTTTTCATAACCCACCACGAGGCCTGGTTATTTTAGCATCAGATTGGCTTTTCAGATGAGCTCCTGGTTAGGGTTGGGATTCTATTATTATTATTATTATTATTATTATTATTATTATTATTATTATTATTATTTTACAGGTCTTCACGTTGAAACAAGCATCAATTGACCTGATATGATGTTCTTGGAAGAAACGGAGACCCTAACTTGGCCATCCATTTACCAAAATCCATTTACCAATATGCAAGTTTCAGCCTCAAATTTGGGTTAGATTTAGGGTGCAGGTTAGGGTTAGGGTTCAAAACACCAGGGTTCCCATGAAAGTGTAGAGGCTTTGAACTTGTAATGAGTGGCCAGAAAGTGCGAGCTGTCAAGAAAAATCCTGGTAAACATGGCATTTAGGGGAATCTGCTTTGAGGTATCCGTATTTCAGCCCCATATTGACATTTGGGATATGGGCCTGGTCAGGGTTAGGGTCTGAAAAACTGAGATCCTGTTTCACATGCAGAGATTTGGAACAACTTTAGAGTGGGCAGAAAGCAGGAGCTGTGAAGGAAAATGACCTGAAATTTGACATTGTGAATATCCACCTTTAGGCAAGGTGTTCTTTTGGCTACATAAGGACTGTTGTTCAAAGTATGGATTCCCTATGACTGCACAGAAGATACATTCAAGTGAGTATAGGCAGATTGGCTGGTGCTGGTTCTTTCTATTTCTCATGTGTTCTAGTCTTTACTTTGGTTTGCCCTGAACTTTGAGATTTTTTTTAAGTCTTTGCAAAAGTTCATACGCATTTTTGTGTGCTCATTCCCCATATGCATGGACTTTGCTATTTTTTTTTAATTGGAGAACCATATTGCAATATCCAGAAATTTAAAAGCTGCACCCAACCATGCATGGTACCACTGCAGAATTTCTTTAGAAATTTCTGTACTTAAAGCAGAATTCAGAAAGCATGGGTGGTAAAGCAAAATAAGCCTCAAGAACCATCAAGAATTGCAATGGAATGTTCATTCATTTGGCAGGCCAGATAAACAGGAAAAAAATGAAGTTCTCCACACAGTTCACTGCCCATATTTTCTACCCACTGCTTCTTGTACCAGCAAGACACCAATACTCCTACTCACCCTTGGCTGAGGGAGTTGCACCCAAAATTCTCGGGAGTCACATCTTTGCCTTGCTGGTTTATAGTCTGGCAAAACAAATATGTAATGCACAATGCAGTAACCCACCAGACGTATCTCCCGTCGTTTCTGCCCTCTATTTTTATCTTTAAACATCAGGAAACAGAACGCCTAGTACTGGGACTAGGGCTGGGATGAACCCTTGCAGAATCCATTCCTCCAGCATTCACAAATTGCCTCTCATGCTTGACCCGGACTTGCAAAGGGAGCTGAGCAGAGGGGGAGTCCATTAACACTTGCAGGATGATGATGATGATGATGATGATGATGATGATGATGATGATTATAACATTTCTATGCTGCCCCTTGCCGAAGCCTCGGGGCGGCTTACAACACAATAAGACACATTGAAATACAATACAACATAATAAATTACCAATAAATACAAAAATACAAAAAATACATTGAGATACAATAATATAAAATTAAAATTAACAGTATAAAATAAGTAAATAAAGAATATAGGAGGAGGAGAGAGAAGGAAGAGGAAGTTGCCCTGGCCAGATCATATATTTTAACAATTAAAATGATGTTTAAATAAAAAGGCATGCCACTGGCAACCTTCTTCCACAGCAGTGCAGCAGCCCAGACAGCTGATGCGTGTGTGGCAGGGGAGGAATGTCCCTGCAGAGCAGTCACATGGGGCTCCATCCCTGGCGAGCCCTGAGGGACCAATGCATCAGGTGCAGCATTCTGAGGTGGCTCAGAAGAACACTGTTTGTGTAGCTTGTGGGGCTTGATTCCTGGCGAGGGCCCACAAATGCCGGGGGCCCTCGCCAGGAACTCCAACTCAGAGCTGCTGCAAAGCAGGCTGGAGCCCAAGGAGTCAAGCACGGAGAATCCAATGAACTCCCATCCCAGACGGATTCCTCACGCATCCCTGTCCAGGACCATGGTGCGGTCTGCAGGTCTGCTTTGCACTCCGCTTAATATTTGTCCAACCAATAAATTTCTTCTTAAGCTCTGTCCTTAAGAAGAAACTCTGAGATGCAAGAACAGTGCATGCCTCCTCCATCTTGATGTTCTTGACCCAATATGACCGTATTTCCCAGAAAATAAGACCGGGTTTTATATTAATTTTTGCTCCAAAGGACACACTAGGGCTGATTTTCAGGTGCTGTCTTATTTTTCATGTACAGCAATCTACATTTATTCATGTACAAAAATCTACATTTATTCAAATACAGTCATGTCATCTTCTTCTGGAACATCGTCATTCACCAAACACTGAATTGTGTTGCAACGGACATACTAAATGCATCCATCTGGCTGACGATCTTAACTGGGGCTTATTTTGGGGGTAGGGCTTATATTACGAGCATCCTGAAAAATCATGCTAGGGTTTATTTTCCGGTTAGGTCTTATTTTCGGGGAAACGGGGTAGCATCTAGTTTTTATGATATAGGAGTGTTCTCAATGTACGCGCTTTGCTCTTTTCTTTTTTTTCTCTTTGGAGTGGAAGGCAGATGTTCTTGTGTGCTGCTGTGGATTTCCTGTGCCAATGGGTGGATACAGGGGTGTTTGGACCTCAAAATATTTCCCTAAGTATTGTAGTGACGTAACAAACACAGTGTGTGGTACAGAGGGAGAGGCTCTGGAATGCGATATGAACTAGAAGATCTGGGTTCTGTTTACAGCTCTGTTCCATATTTTACTATTTGACCTGGGCTTGGTTGTTTTCCTTCACTACAGAATGAGAGCGGAAGCATTCCTTATTCAAGTATCTGCAGCAACAGGGGTGGTGGAGGTGGTGAAACCCACGTTCTTCATCTTCTTAGGAGTAAACCATGCCCCAAATGCATGGTTATGAGTTTGGCCCTCCTCAGTTAATGTGAATGAGCTTATCACATACGTTTCCTATAATTTTGAGTCTGCTGGCATACTGTAAAATGACGTTCCCTCCTTGGAGAAATGCATCCACCAGAGGTAAGGGAAGACACAGAGAAACAGCTTGGCTGAGTCTGAACCTGGGCAGAGACAAAAGATAAACCAGCAGGAGATTAGAGGAAGTTTCTGAAATGTGGAACAGTGACAGAGTCCATTCTGTTTTGAAATGTGCAGCTGCAATTCTCTGTTTGCTTATATATAATTAAGCATACATTACCAAGACATCATCGGTCCACCCTGTGGAGGGACACACTAGGATATTTCTATGACACCAGGCAATGCTAACAATCATTTTGAAGCTAATTTTTCAGAAATTCTTTGAGGAAACTAAACCAAACCCATCACTACATGTGATATACACATTTGCCTTCTGTACATGTAACATCATCTGGTCTCTATTACTAAGGGTATTTGCTCTACTACTGAACTATGTGGCCCACCCCATATGGGAACAATATCACAAGTTTACTTGTATGTCTCTGTCAAATGCTGTAGAGAATCATAAATAGGATGATATCAAACCACAGATTAATCTCTCGTTATTTTATTTTAGTATTTAAATTGCTTTTAAAAATAATGTATCCGTGCCTTTGATAGGAGTGGGGGATCACAATATTACTTGCTACTCTGCTAGTCTACTCCGCCACTAAGATCAGCCTCAGAGGACCGGATCTGGGTTTCCCCACCATCTAGAGAAGAGGTGACAAGCAACTTTCTCTCAGCTGCGGGGCCTCATTTGTGGAACTGCTTGTGGAAAAGCTTGAAAAAAACGTGCCTGTTCTAAAAATCTCCAGCCCACACACTAGATTCTCCATTGCACAGTTCCCTCCTGTCACACACCAGCCATGATAGCTGGCATCCTATCACCTTTCGAGGGCCAAGTTTGTCAGAGGCAACCAGGAAATCTTTCGCATTCACACTTTCCACCTACCTACCTCTTTGTGTTTGTTTGCCTATTTATTTATTAGGTTTCTATCCCACCTTTTTTTCCTTTCAAGGAACTCAGGGTAGTTTACATTCTCATCCTCCTCTTAATCTTATCGCCACAACAATCCTGTGAGGAGGGCTGGGGTGAGAGTCTAGCACTGCCCCAAAGTCACCCAAAGTTAGCCCCACGGCTGAGTGGGGACTAGAGCCCAGGGGTCCCGAGTCCCAGCCTAGTGCTCATCGCCACGACACCACACTGGCTCTCACACACACGCTGAATGGCACGTTGCATGCATGTGTGTGGGGTGAGGGAGGGGCACTCCATCCTATGGGGATGGCCCAATAATCTGGTCACTCCTGATTGGTGGATTTTATTTTATTTATTTATATGGCGATTTATATCCTGCCTTTTTCCTACAAAGGGCTCAAGGCAGCTTACATCATTCTCCTCCTCCATCTTATCCCCACAACAACAACCCTGTGAGGTAGGTTGGGCTGAGAGTCTGTGACTGGCCCAAAGCCACCTAGTGGGCTCCATGGCTGAGCGGGGACTAGAACCCGGATCCTCTGAGTCCCAGTCCCATGCTCTTAACCACTACACCACACTGCCTCTCCCTGACAGCCCCCCGCCCCCGAGGGTATGGCATCAAGTTGGACCACATGCTGCTCAGTATTTGCTCGGGACCTCCTTTGCCTTCTCAGATGCAACAGTGTACTCTGCGGTTGCATGTCAGTTTATAACCTCTCTTACAGGTGCCCAGTCTAGAGCAGTTAAGTTCTTTTACCTCCACTTGATTTATCCCTCTTTCTTACCCTGAATCTTAAAGAAGTGCATAAATCAGAACCTGCCTTTTGAGTCCCTGCGTTGACCACCCAAGGAGCCACCCCCTGTGAGTCACGATGCCTGTCCCTGCTACCAGGGAGACAAGGGGGCCCACAAGGGGGCTTGTTCCATCCTACCTGGTGCCTGTCTAAAGACCCACACCCCTCGGGAGTCTCTTCATCCCAGTTTTAGGGAGAATTGTGCATCATGGGAGGGATGGGCAAATCTATCTCATTTTTCCCTTCTTAAGTTTGGTTTGTCTTGAACTCTGAGATTTTCTCCAGTCTTAAGGTTTCTCAGATGGGAGCTGGGGGGACATGCCATGATTCCTCCATCCTTTCAAACCTGCCATGGTCACTTACGCTCCTGCCACAGGTCTCTGGCATATCTCAGGTGAAACAGTGCCTAGGTTCAGACCACACAGTAACCCACTCAAGGGCTGTGTGTGGATTGTCTCTGAACTGTGTATCATTTTAAAATATAATTTTATTTTAATTACAGTAAAATTTGAAAAGAAGAGGAAAAAAGAAAGAAAAAGAAAAAATAATAACATAAAGGATACACGCACACACAAACCCAAGACCAAGGGTTCTTCAATAAATGTAGCTTAGAATATCAACTACTTAAAGAAAAGAAAAATCACAGTAAGTTACTGAACTGTGTATCATTGTTGGAACATGGGTTATAGTGTTGTCTGAACTCAGCTTAGATAACAAATCATGGCTTGAAAACAACGCGCAGCCTACAAGGAGAGCCCATGGTTTGTTGTTGGCTTGTGAACTATGGATTGGTCACCATGATGTGTTATCTTGGTTGGGTTCAGATAGCATGAAAGCTCACCTGTCAACATTTCACATTTCACTATAATTCCATACTGAACCTGCACTAGCCCCCTAAATGTGGGTTGTCTGAACCCAGTCACATGCCGTGTCAGGGCAGCACAAGCCCTCCATGTCATCACACACCTGGTGGTGGAAAGTAACCATTCTGCACAACTATCTAATTCTCCCCATCTCTGCTGCTGCTTCCCAACCCAACCTGTCCTCCCTCCTCTGCCCCCACTGCTGCTTGGTTTATCTCAGGAAGTCGGGGGATTCATTCTGGGCATGCGCGAATCTTTCTGGGGGGTTGGTCAAGATTTCAGCCCTTTGCTGCAAGACACACCTGCAATCCTCTGCACAATTGCGTATCTGCTAGTCTGTAATTGCAGAGGGTTTTGATTTGCATATACTGGTTTGGTGAGGTAGAGAATGTGCTCATTTAATATGATGTTAAAGGATGGAATTAATGATTGTCACAGGATTCTGTTGCTTTGACTCCCTTTGCAGGAAGAAAAACAGACTTATGGTATGTATAATAAAGTGCAAACGGTGCACAACCGGGACTGCAGAATGAAGTGCATAAGTGTGCCAAAGCCATACCAGCACCTTCCAGCGCCCAGTGCTGGGGCACTCCAGGAGAGTCAGCTGGGAAGTGGCAGCTCTGGTCCCCCTTTACATGCTTCCTGTTTGTTGACCTCAGAGTTGGAGAGCACCTAAATGATCTTCTTAGAAGGACCACTGAGAAGGAAAGTTCTGATCTTGGGCGCCTCAGCATATCCAATCATGGATATCATATCCATAAAACTGGGTAACAGCCCAGTCAGGCTGTTGCCATCAGGGCAAGAGAGGTGATGGGAGGAATTTTTGCCCCCTCCTTCAAAATGTTTTCCGTTTAGATGGGGCTTTGAGCCCATCTAGACTGGGTGCACTGGTGGAGGCTGGACTGCTGCTGGGGATTTCTCAGAACCTGCCCTCTCCCCTCCCACCAGAACGATCCCTTTCCCGTCCCTCCAAGGCTGTACCTGCAGCCATGGAAAGCAGGCCACGCTGCTCTGTCCAGTAGCTGCAAGGAGTGAAGGGGCGGGTCTGGAGCTCGCAGCCTTCCCTCCCAAGGCCTACTACTGTCAACAGTCCCAGGAAAGGGCTCAGGACAATCCGGATTCCCTGGGGCCTCCCCGGGGATCATACCCGCTCCAGGAAATGTGATGCAACAGTGGGAACCATTAGGGCTGTGTCGTGGGGCCTATCCCAAGACCCCACAGCCTCAGCTCCCCCCAGATGAGCACCCAGAAAGCAGCACGGCATAACGACTCTGGGGAGAAACACTTGCTTCATTTTGATTCTGTAGTCACTAAATAATCTCACTGAGCTTAAACAGCAAAACCGTATGTGCTCAGGAGATGGATGGATGGATAGAGGATGATAGAGAGACAGACAGACCAGCCGACTGACTGACCGACCTGTCTTGACAAACATGAGAACGGTAGTTGGAAAGAAGAGGAGAAATGTTTAATGTGTGCTTCACAGGTAATATTCCACAAATTGGCTATCTAAAGGGGCTCCCATAAAACATTAAGGCTAGGGACTAAAAGTACTAGACCACCAGTGCTACCCAGGGCAAGTTGCTGGGGATATGCAGGATGGAGGCCACAATGAACCGAACCGAACCGAACCGAACCGAACCGAATCAAATCAAATCGAACTGAACCAAGATGGACGAGACAAAACAAAACAAGATGAAACAGGACAGGATGGGAGGAGATGAGATGAGATGAGATGAGATGAGATGAAGCCAAGCCAAGAGCACTTCTGTGTGTGTATGTGTGCAAGTAAGGGAGGGGGGAGGAAGGGGGCAGGGAGAGGGAGAGAGGAATATAAATTCATCCTGCTGATTTTTTTAAAGTCCAGTTTCATTTTAAAGAATATTCCACTATGTTCAAATACGATATAGACTACACACAAAAGGATTAATGTATCTACATAGTAAGCAATGTAGAAATGCTGTACAGACACACTATTACTTTCAGTACATAATACTAGTTCTATTTTACCATACTTCTAATCAAAACTCACTATTCTTTAACCCATCTACACTGAATTACCAATTTAAGTTATATTTCATAGAACTCAAAAACTGGTTCCCCACTTCAAAACATATTTCTTCTTCTAGTCTCTTATTTTTACATATTCTGTTAATTTCACCATGTTTTGCTATTGTCCATACTTTAATCACCAGCACCTTATAAATCTTTTTGACACTAGTGAGTCCCCTTGCCACTCCAGAAAACACACATACACATCCTCAAAGGAACTGAGGACAAGCTGCAATATTTCACCTAATGCAACCTTTCACTTTAATTTAATCAAATTTAATATTTAATGCCAAGCTGAGAAGTGATGCTCTTGACAAACAAAACAAAAGCAATGCCTTCCATGGCTGTGTGTGCAGAAAGGCTTTCCAAGGGAGCAGGGTGAGCGCATGAGCAATATAGGTCTAGCCATGGGCACCTACCATGATAGCCAAACTCGGCACACCATTGATGAGACCACACAAGACCATTTTTGTGCCCTTAGGTAACACAGAGGAACAGTATGCATGAATGAGGCAGCTCCATTTCCTTTGCATTAACACCCACCCCCCACTAATGAGGTCTCTTGAACAACCGGCTCTCTGAAATGAGTAAAGTGAAGCCCGTTCCTAACAGCGGAAGATCTACAGCGAAGATCTGCTCTGTAAATAGCTGCAATGGAATGAGCAAAAAACAGGAAAAGCAGCTTCCGCCCTTCCTCCATTCCCACCTGTCCAGTCTAGCATCGGGTTTTGGCAACCACAACAATCCAAGAAGAATGTAAGGAAATAGTTGTGCTTGCCATGTACAAATGCGCTTCTTTTGAAAGTCGTGCACATGCAGAGCAGCTTGAACAGCTTGAAGGCATCAAGGAGAGTCACTTTTATACCCCATACATATGGTGGGTGTACCTACTCAAGGTAGAAACACATGCAGACTGACAGGTGGGCCTCCCTAACTTAAGATCTGCCAAACTGATTGCAACTATGCTGATACTCACGATGGTCCACTGAGGGATTGAGAAGATTTCCCTGTGTTGTTGCCTGCCTGGGAAAGCAAAACTAGGTTGATTGTGAAGTGCTTTGCAAGCCACAATTCATGCATCGGGCTTTTGCTCAGCGTGGTGGGTCACAAAGTTTACCCACCCTTCCCATAATGTTCAGTTTCATTTCCTTAAAGAGATTCATTTTGAAATCCACCTGCATATTCAAATTTCAGACTCGGCAGCCATTTCTTCAATGGTGTCAAAAGGATCGCTGCAGTGGAAAGCCCTGGATTTTCATACATCATGCAGGCACTACAGTCACACTCCATCACTGCTTTTGCAATCGTACCGAGCAATTTTATGCTTATTTCCTTGGAAGTAAACTCCACTGTTTGGTCAACAGTCCTCCCTATTGAGGGTATTTAGGACTGTAGCTTCAAGTCCACATGCACACTTAAACATGTTCACATTTAAATCAACATTGCTTGCTGTCACACAGAATCGTATGTTTATGTCTAAGAACATGGGGTTGAGTGGAATAAATGTTCACCATTATAAAAATAATACATGCTTGGGTTTTCTTCAGCACAGAGTCTGCAAGTGTGCTGGTTAAGGGAATGTGAATTTTGTTCTCTCTACATTCATGGATTGTCCAGTGCCTTTCTGTCTGTTGTCCCCTCATTGATAGAAACAATTTTCTTCCATATCCTAGACTTCCATTTTTTGCACGTCTGAAGATGTGCAGATTCCCTTCATATCTGGAAAATTCTCCAAAATGCATATATTCATATACGGTGGGGGGAAGAAAGCGTTTTTGGTAGTGGGGGCTTTCTAAATTCTCTTACAGCTTTCTATGACTAAATCTATATAAAATGGTAAAACCAAACAAAGCAAGCCCTAAGTCTGCAGAATCTATGAGACTTGGGAAAAGCTGGCCTGCTGCAGAATCTGCAGGTCAGTTTCACAGAAAAATGAAGTCATTTGAACCCATCGTGGGTTTCTCTAGCATCTCTAGTACAGGTTGTGCATGCATGCTTAAGCTTTTTTGGAGATTGGGTCACTCCAGGGGCAGAGTCTATGACTCGCCAAAGTTATAGACTTCCCCACTGAAGTTCGCTTTGGAATAATTTAGCTTGGTCAATAGCTATTAGGAAAGCACCTCTATAGAGTCAAAATTGTATGCTTCGTGTATTTTACTGTTGTTGCTACACGGTGTCAATTTTTCTCCAATTCAGGATATCTTTAGAAAATGAGTGCCCTCCAAAACTGTCCTGGGCTTGTTTAATCTCAAGGTTTTGGCTTCTGTTATGAAATCAGTCCATCTCATAGTTGGTCTTCTTCTCCTGCCTTTGACTTTCCCTAGCACTGTTGCCTTCTCCTGGGAGTCTGGCCTTCTCATGATGTCCCCAAAGCAGGACAGCCTCAGTTTTGTCTTTTTTTGCTCCCAGGCAAAGTTTTGGCTTGATTTGTTCTAGAACTTATTTGTCTTTCTGTTTGTCCTGGGTATTTGCAAAGCTCTCCTCTAGCACCATGTTCTGAATGCATCAATTTCCTTTAACACTAGCTCTTTAACACTAGTGTCTTGTCCATGATACAGGTTACCCATCAGGACATTCAAGTGCTTCGGGACACCGATTTATTTCAGAACCATCCACACAATCAAAAGTTTTGCTGTTGTCTATGAAGCAGAGACCAAACTTCTTCCAAAATCCCTTGTTGTGCGTCAGACATTTCTTGCTTCATATGGAGTAAGATTTGTTGTTGCAACACCTTGCGGCCTCCCTTTGCTTGCACAGGCAATTAGTACAATGGTCCTACAGCAGTATCTCCTTCTTTGGGGACTGGAATGTTGATTGCATGAGGGCAACTCCTATAAATCCAATTACAGTAGAAGACATCAAAGTTATAAACTTCAATTATATTAGATGACAGTGCCTTGCACATTACCGTCTGGAACTTTCTGCCCCTGCCTGTCTCCAAGCTTTTTGCTTAAGCAGCCTCCTGGAACACAGAAACCGGAGACAAAGGGCTAGAGCGATTCCTGCAAGAACCGCACTTGACACCAGCATGAGCGAGTTTCTCTGCAACAAAAGGAGCACACACATGCGCACAGGCTGGCCAAGGGAAAGAGCTGACGAATGCAAGGAAGCTGAATGCGAGGGCTGCCCCTGCAATTCTGTCGCCTTCATCCGTGCATCTAGGCTCCTAACACAGCAAACACACCAGCTTCTAGTATTATTTGGAAAGCAGAGGCAGTGGAGGAGACAGGGATGGCAAATAATATAGGCTGGTCTAATAATATATATCCATATAACACTGTAGTCCTTAACCTTACTCCTAAACTGGGGAAGGTTAGCTTTGGCAGGAAATACATACGAGGGGAGATGACAAAAACAAACAAGCCAACAGTCCCCAAAGCCAAGCCAAGCCAAGCCTCTATTTGTCAATACATTGTTTTCTGCCCCAAAGTTCAGCCCCAGAAATTGCATTGTGTTTAGAAAACCCTTTAAAAATGGTCAGGTCCATTCACCAATAGAACAGAAACTCCTGTCAGAATGGCTTCCCCCTTTCCCATGAAGATTGCGAGACAGGTGGCCGGGTTTCAGGTGGGAGGAAAGCAAGAGTAACTGTATGTATTTCACAGAAAATTCGCCCATGTGCCTTTGGGTGGAGTTCATTACATTCATTTTCTTTCTCTTTTCTTCTTTTTTTAAGGTAACCAATGTGACATGCTATTATTGTTTTTTTTTTATTCTAAGCAAATCCTCACCAAAAATCCTGTATAACTATGCTGCTTTCCTCCCCCCGCATCCCCTTTCTTTCTCTCTTTCACACACACACCCTCACACGCTTCTGCCTTTATGTAATCGATCTGGAGTAGAGCCCGGAGCACACTGATAAGCCTGGCTGAGAGCTTGGCTCTCCTTAAACCATTTTGCCCCCCCGCCACTTCGAGCTACAAGGGTGCTCTTGATAGTGGATAGTGGAACGGCCCTTTGTGTTCTGCATAATTGCTCAAGGCGTAAATCGGCAGCAGAAAACTAACCTGGCCCCGGGGTTTGAAAAAAATGCGAGACAATTATGAATCAGATTATGGAAACCAATCAAAGTGGATTAGACAACCTTAGGAAGGCTTTCTGTAGGTAGAACTAGTGGCACGTGCACTAACAAACAGTGAGTGGAACGCTGGTTTGATGGGGCTCCTCAACACACACACAAGCCATTTCATGAAAGCCCATTGGCTTCTTACCTGAAAATCCTCAGTTGTTTCACCTGAGGAGAAATCTCCATGTCTACCTCCAATGTCTCTTTAGGTAAAACAGCAAAGTTGTGAAAGAGAAGAATGCATGGAGGTCCTCTCCACCCACATCTCCTTCTGCACCTCACAAAAGACACTCCTTTTCTCAGCCCTTTTCTGTGTCCCTTAAAATTCCTTTGACATTTTGCTAAAGGGGCAACCATGGGGTGCAATCCAGCTGCGCCCGTCTGCTGGCAGAAGAGCATCCAGTGGTGGTGTGAAGGCCCCTTTCCTGCCACACCTCCAGATCTGCACTGGAGTATGCGGGGACCTTATGGGGCAGGTCTGGGGAGTGTGAGGTAAGCTGAGGAGAGAAGAGGATGAGAAAAGCCCATCACAAGAACAGCATGACGTTGCACAGAACCCTTCAAAATAGTTTAGGGTTCTTTAGGAGATTTCAGGGTTATCTCAAGTTTTTATCATTTTCTAGGGGTAGCGATAAACTGGACCTCATTTTTCACCTGCTTCTATGTCATTCTCTATCATGGGTGAAAATTCCCAGAAATCCTGCCATTCTCTGCACTGCTGTTCAGTCTCCTGACCACTTTTTGTTCATTCGTTTCATAAAGACGTTCCCTTCCCCCCCCCACTCCCCCCAGCCCACCTAAAATGCCGCAAGTCCATTCCTTTGAAGCAAGAGCGTCCCCTTGATCAGGGACAGTGACTCATTTTCAGGTTCCACTGTGTCCCAGGGGCCGGGGAAATAATCTTAAATTCCCTTTGAGGTATCACTGCTGCCCTAGTCTCTTGCTCTGATTTGTGTCTCTCTTTAACTCCTGTTTCACAAGTCCATACAAGCTGCAGCTCACCAGACACAACCGACCAGCCATCAGCAGCTGCCCACCAAGTATTGCCCATCCTGGTATTGCCATTTGTCTGGACCATGGACAACAGGAGAGTTGCCACGTGCCTGGTAGGTCACAGTAAATGGTTGGTGGACAGTGTTAGGCTGGGTGACAAATAGCCGGTACATGCCTCTGTTGTGAATGGCTTGCAATAAACAATTTAGAACAGCCTTCTAAATTGCCCTCTCGGGTGTCCTGCAGATATGTTGGACCGCAACTGCTATAATTCTCCACAAGTAGGGCACCCGGTGGGAGAAGACTGCTCTAAATGGCCGGTCACTCACGCCATCCATGGCAGATTCCATGCATTCCCAGTCTGCCCTGATACTTTCCCGGCTCCCAGCCAAGGAAATGGCCCTCCCTCAGCCGCATCTGTCCTTCCGCTTGCATCACCTAATTATCCCAAGGACAATTATAGCAATAACTAGAAGTAGAAAGGTGGGAAAAGCTGCTCCCTGCATGGTGGGCCAGACAGACTGCAAAACAGCCTGGAGGTCCTTCACTTCCCGTCATTGTTTGCTGGTATTCCACACACACACAAACACACCACATACATTATGGAAGGCATCAGACCTTCTGACCACAGAAAAACTTAGGTTGCTTTGATTTAGGTTGCTCTGATATTGCTTTTGTTTTGGTTAGGTGATAGTGATCATCATTACTCTTTTGGAAGCTTTATTGTGATTTATTTAAATCCACACAGGTTATTGTACAGCTTCTAGGGCGTTTGTATTTCTCATGCATCCATTACAGAAACTCCACGGCGGGAGACAGCGCACAACACTATCGGTGCATATAAACCAGCAATAGGAATTACGTTGTCAATTAATTTTTTTGTCCTTGTAAGCAGCAGGTCGTTTGTGTCTGTTCTCCTACTTACTTGTAAAATAAATAAAGTCTTGCCAAACCATAGTTTGTTTTCTGGGGGAATGAAAAGGAGCAACTTAGGTGTTTTGCTATCCAGCATGCCTCCTTTCGATCCAGGCCCCATCGTGAAGCTGAATAAATTCCCCAGAGGTGATGATTCGGCTTCCTGATTCTGATTTAGGGACACCTGTAAAGAACATGCATAAAGAGTACAGGTGTTCCCACAAAGCAAGCACTTTTGCACACTGCCAGTTTGGTGCCTGTGACACACTTGTGGCAGCAGATGGCGCTAGATGTGGCTGATAGAAAGCCACAAACTGTTACAGTGGGGAAAGCCCATTACCAATAAACCATAATTCAGCCCTAGACAATGCACCTAAAGCCTGGACTGGCCAATTTGCGGTATGATTTTTGGAGAAGAATGCAGAGGAAGTAAGCTGGAATGACCACCTTTTGCTGAGAGATATAATCGCAGAGTTAAAATACGTGTCTGGGTTTTTTTTAAATCACACCCTTCATTTAATGACCTCAGGTTCTTCTTGTTTTCTCTCCTCCTTGCCTCACACTATGGAAGCAGGCTGTTCTTTAAAAAAAATCTTACACAAACCTTGTAAAGTAGTGCATGCAAAACCACTGCCCTCTCGTCCAAATATAGTCATGCAGGTCCAAGAGAAAAAGATCCTAAGCTAACCTTTATTAGGGCCAACCAACATTCCACAGAAATTGGACGCATTGTTTTCCTAAGCTCTTCACCGGCTGGGCAGAACAAAAAGCAGGGGATTGTAGAAGAAACAATGAGATCATTTGGCCAGATAATTTGCCACAAGCTCTGAATCGACCCAGTCTCCAAATGGAGATATGCCATCTGCATAAACTAGTAGTAGAAGTCACGAGCATCAGATTCCACTTAGAGATTCATTTACGGAGAGAGAAGCAGTGTCTGATTCTTATTTCTCAAAGCACAAAGGCTGGCTGTAGCTCTGATCTACCTCTTGCCTTGGAGCAAAACATACAGGTTCCTGAGCTGGCACAGAGCAAATGTGCAGAGAAAGAGGGTAGCCCTTATGTGTAGCAAAGCCAGAAATCAGTGTTAAGGGCCAAAGTCAACTGCTAGCAAAATGTGAGCACTGGAGGTTTGAAAACCTCTCTTCCCTACAAGAAGGAACGAATGTGGTATCAGGAAAGTAACCATGGAAAGTGTGTGCGTTCCATCAGTTTAAATGGGTATAATTATTCAATCCTATTACCAAAAAGACAGACTGACAGACAGACTGACAGAAAGAGTTCTAATCGGAGTTGCGCAAGTTGAGTAACAGATATGTTGGGCAGGACCAAAGAGACCAACATCTTTGAGCTTAAAGTTCTTACTAGCAGTAGCTAAGCCTTCAGAGATTCATTTCAACCTTTTAGAGCAAGAACGAAACTGCCCAAACTCAGGAAACACTAAGCAGAGGCAGAGGTGGGATTCAGAAAGGGGCGATGGACCTCTGAGTAACCCCAGAGAGTTGTCCTGCAGTCCCAGGCAGGCCAACTGAGGAGGTGAGAACTTACTCCCTTGTTTTACAATTCCCACATCGCACAAACTCAGAAATTGATACTGGATGAAGAACGGTGCATCCAAACACGGGCTAGTAACTTATGCCATCTATATGTCCTCCAGCCTCCAATAGCATCAGGATCTCTGAGCAGCTAGCAATCATGCAGGCAGAAAAAAATAGATACAAATGCACTGTGAAAGGAAAGACAACATAAAATGCAGAAAGAAACAAAGCTCACACTGATCCCAAAATTTACTAATAAAACAAGAAAAGGAAGCAGAAGCAAAAGCAGAAGCCAGTATGAAGTGGTGGTTCAGGCGCTGGACTGGAGACCTGGGAGAACTGGGTTTGAGTCCCCACTTCAGCCACAAAGCTCACTCTGTGACTTTTGGCCAGTCACTCCTCAAGTCTAGCCTACTCGCAGGGTTGTTCTGAGGATAAAAATGGAGTGCAGTATTCTGTAAGCCCCCCTGGGTTCCTTGCAAGGGGAAAATGGTGGGCTTACAATGCAATCTAATAAAACTAGCCTTAGATTCGAAGGTGGCCACTGACCGTTACACCATTCAAAGCCCACTAGCCAGTGTAGCATTATTGTAGTCGCACCATTTTTGCACTCTCTTTTGTTATTTTATTTATTCATATTGTAAGCCATCCCAAGACGTCAGTGGTGGACTGGGCACAAAAGTTTTAAATAAATAAATTCTTCCTGGGCACAAAATCACAACATTTAATGCTGGTAAGAAATGCTTCTTCCAGCCATATGATAAGAAGCTACATTAGAAGACTGTGAATTCATTGAGGACCTGTAGCAGCGTGGAAGGGTGTCCTCTTTTTCAAAAGTCTTATCTGAGATAATTTGGGATTATTAGACCTTATTGTTGGCTTTGGGCTTCTTCAGTCTGTAAAATGCTCTACGCCTTCTTTGGAAAGTCCTTCTTGCGTTCTGCTAGTGTTTCTTTACTGATAAGTAAGTGTGCTATGAATTCCTTGTTCGCTGAATGTACGCTCCTCTTTCAACAGGTGTTGGAGGGCAATCACCTGCGGCGGTAAGCATGGTAAGATCCAACACTGTGTTGGGAAAGGTGGGGGAGGCAGGTGTGTGTGTGTGTGTGTGTATGTGTGTGTGTGTGTGGAAATATTAAGTTATTACCCAGATTAAATTACTGCAATGGGAGGTGCCAGAGCTCCACCTTATTTTCTTCTAACTCCTTTTATTTGCACATTTTTGACAGAGAAACACACACAGCAACAGAAAACTCACTTCTCTGAACACCTGTTGATTTTGCTGTCAAAAGGGCACCATCCCCTCACAAGAAGGTATTGGCCAGTCCGGGACAGTCAAGGCTCTGCAGATATACAAAAACTCTTAATGTGAAAAGTTCAAGGGAGGGTGGAGAATGCCCCCAAAAAAGAAAAAAATAAACAAACAGCAGACAAAATGGCGGCTGAGCATATTCAGTGCACACAGAATGCTAGCTAAGGGTGGGTGACAATTTTGTTTCAGTTCACCTTGGCTTGAATCCCTGCGTTTTTAACCATGTTTGCAGCCTCAGTTAGAGTTGGCACCTTTTTTTGTTCTGAAAGTCACCTCAGTATTGGCAGCTGCAGGGCGAGCAGGCACTACGTGGTCCTCTCCTTGCTTGGAACAGCTGTACGAATTTGGCCAAGGTAGATGGGTGAGAATGTCGTTCAATTTCCTTTTGAATATAATGCTGGAGACTTTTTTGAAGAATATGTCAGAATTATTTAAATATATGACAATTGCAGCAAGAATTACAATTGCTTCCAAGTGGAAAACAGCAGAGTGCCCAACAATTGAGGACTGGAAAGATAATTTGGCTGAGTATGCAGTGATGGCAAAATTAGTTAATTATGTAAACAGAAGACTGATTGAAGAATTTAATACTAAATGGAGATTCTATTGTATGCAGTTTTATTAATACAGAACAAAAGGAAGCTCATTAAAATATTGTTGATGATTCATAATTGATTCAAAGTGATTGGAAAATCAATTGGTATCTTTTCTGCAAACTTCAACAAAGTACTAATTGACAGAAAGATATAAATTTTGGTTTCTTTGAGAATTTGCACGTTATGAATGTATATGTTATATTTGTGTAAGATCCCTTGGCATTCTTATTTTTCTTTCGCATTTTGATTTCTTCCAGTACTTTATTTCTCTTAAGAAAACAATAACAATCTAAAAAAACATTGTCCAATTTTGATTAAAAAATCACCAAAATTCTCGAAATCCTTCATATCCAGGAGAGAAAGATATATATATATATATATTTAAAGAAAATGTGATTGAAAGATTTGGTCATGTGCACGGCTGCAGATGGGCCGGGAGGCATGCAATGAAACGCAGTGGAGCATCCTAAACAGAAGTGCTCCATGCTGCAACATTTCCTTGCAAGTCCCAGTCATGTTGTTTTATGTTAAGATATAGTTTAAAAATAAGGGCCACTAAAACAGGAAAACACCACACAACAGTATATTATTCGTTAGCGAGCCTGTGCAGCAGGGGGGTTGGCATGCAGGACCAGGAACCTGGGAGAGCTGCATTCTACTGCTCACTCATGAACCTCACAGGCACTCAGTCCAGCCTACCCTGCAGGGTTGTTGTTGTGAGGATAAAATGGGCTATGCAAGGCACCTTGTGTTCCTCACCAGAAGAAAAAAGGCAGCATAGACATTTGATACAATAATTATAGTAATAATAGAAGATCACTATTTTCTAGAGAAAGGGGGAATTAAAGCAGGAAGAAACTTACTATTAAGAGAGACGTGGCTGGGGCATGCTGGGAATTATTGAATTTTGTCTGTCTAAACATATAGGATTATGCCCTAAATTACGTAAGTCTCTATATATAGATATAACACATGTATCTGTATTTGATTGGCTATTGGGTGGTATAAAATTTAAAATAAAATAAAATAAAATAAAATAAATACACACAAAGCATGCTTACATAGGAGATCATCAGGTGATCTGAGGATATACAATCAGTAATATAAAAACAACAGTACAATGATGAATAGCAGCATGCAGGATAAACAAGGAGAAAAATACAAAATAGTATAAAGTGCAAAATGCTAGTAAAATGTAAAATACCAGTGTGAGATACACTAGTAAAGTGCTTCAGTTTTTACTGTCCTCCTTTGACTCGTTGACTTCCTCTCCTGTGCTCTGACTCAGGCCCCATCAACACCCTACTACAAAGAGGTAGACAAGATTTGGCCCTCCAGTTATTTTGGCCTACAACTCCCATCATCCCTCAGCACGGGCTATTCTGGCTAGGGCTGCTGACCCAAAACATCAGGTTGGGCACAACCGTAACCCTAACCTTCCACATCCTGAAAACCTCATGTGAGATTTAAAGTTAAATATAACCGAATGCAAAAAGGCCTATAAACAAGTCAGCCGTTCGCTGCCGCATCTCATTGCACTCCGCTCATTGCACTGGAGATTTTTTCAGTGAAATGGGGTTGGATCAGCACAACACGCCAATGCAGGCTACCTTTTTGCATCTGCAGGCAACTCAGCAACTTTTAGGATGCGATTGGTATGTGATCTCGCACGGGAAACTCCTGTGCGTTTTCGATGTCTCGAAAGACGCAAGTAGGCACACACAGAACCTCATAAATATCTGCGTGTTCTCATAAAACAGTCACTTTTTCGGAATCCTGTCCATTGCGATGCCTCTCCTTTTGACAGCCTTTCATTTTGACAGCTATAAACTGTGAGACGATGACAGAAAAAACCACAATCAAGTGTATTATTACCAAAGTTGATGATGTAAGATTGGCAAGATGAGTCCCGAGTTTAGGTAAAGCAAGCGTAATGAGGGAATTCCGAAGCTTGAGGACATTTGGGCCTTGACCATCTTCGGTGCAAGACTGTGATTCACGGGATGTAGGTGGGACTCAGCTTGTACAGATCAGTGTGGATGCTTGAATCGTTCCAGAAAATGGCGTGAAATACGATTGTAAGGTGTAACAAAGTCTGATCCCACTTGTTTCTCATGAATGTGATGCCTCAACTTCATACACTTTTATTTCAGCACATGTTAGGACCCGATATTTGGTACATGTTTGTTGCAAAATTCCACATGTACCCTTGGAGAGGGGGTTGCAGGGGCAGAAGAAAAGGCTTCTGCTGAGTCGAGTGGTTCCTGCCCCTGCTTTTTAGGCCCTTTCTTACTGGGGTGGGTGGTGGGGAGAAAATAAGAGAGAGAGAATTTCATGGAGGAAATAAGAGAGAGAAGCTTAAGCTCTCCCCTTTCCCAAAGCACATGGCCTTGCTCCTAATGGGGGCAGCACATTCACGCAAGCCTCTACGGCATGTGGTTCAGAGGACTTGAGTCCTCTTCATGGGGAAGGACTGAGGTGGGGCTGCACTTTGCAGGAGTGATCATAGCCCTGTGTAGGCCTTGGGAACAGCGAGTGCCAAATGCACGAGCAGCAGGAACACAGCAGTCCTTCCACTGCCATTTCCACCCCCCCCCCCCTTGAGATACAGAGGGTGACTTTCTGCAGAGAAGAGCCTCTTGTCTGCACAGAGGCTCCCTCTGCAAGTTTGAACAGTGATTTTCCAGATGATATTTTTTATCACAACTTGTAAGAAAACCTGTTTTGGGCGCTGTCAATCTCTCCGTACAGATCCAGATCTGCAGCCTGGGGGTATTCCTTGCTGTGCTGCTCAGGTGGCGATCGTGGTTACATGGCCCTGCTGCAAGCTTAGGCTGGTCTGCTCACCAAGCCTCTTCCTGGAGAAGACAGACCTGGCCGGATTCATCCACCCCTCAGCCCTGTTCAGGCCTTCCAGAACGGGCTTGGCGCAGCATGTGAGGAGCAGGAGCACCCCCGCCTCGTCCCTCTCCTCCATTGTGTGTGTCACTCTGTCCTCGTGCAGAGAAATTGTGTTTGCGGGGCCAGGCTGTGTGAGCCAGAACACTGCAAAGTCCATTCTGGCTTGCACAGATACTGGAGGCATTCTTCTTCAGACAGTCCCCTGCATGAGTGCAGAGCAGCAGACACAACGCAGGAGAAAATCCTTTGCTGAAGACTGAACAGGGCTTCTGACGCTTCCAATTTGGACTAGGCCGAGGGATCCTGCTTGGGGACCTGATGTCCATTTGGGAACTTCACCTGGTTCCTAAGGCTGCTGCCCAAGTCTGACCGGCTGGAGACTATTCTTCTGACTTCTGAGGGCTGTTTCCAGCCAAACATTCCTGCTGTCTGCCCTTTTGCCACCCTCCCCTGGGGATCTGCTTGCAGCAGGCTTTTTAGCTAGCAGTGGCAAGTGCCTGGATTGCTGGCAGGTGGGGTGTGTGTGTGATTCTGTGGTACACAACCCTTTACACAAGCCAAGTTCACTGGCAGCTCTCAAGGCTGAAACAACAGTGTGTCCTTCCACCGCCATAAAGGATGTGTCACAGATCTGCAAAAGTGGAACTAGTCTTGGAAAGGAAAGGAAACAGATGAACAGAAAGATGAGATTAAATAGTTCATCCTTCTCTAATTGGTGTACTTACTGCTTTTGTCTAATGACTGGAATTTTCCAGATTATGTGGTAAAATTAGCTACACACAAGAGGAAACCCTTTCAGAATTTAAAGCCTATAGCTCTAGGCAGGGCCATTCTATACTACTGTATACTACAAATAAAGATCATCTTGTCACATTCCTGAAGAATGCTGTGGCTTCATTTTATTGTTCAATCATGCTCTACTCCCTTACTTTAGGCAAACAGAGTGATTTTGTTTGTTTAAAATTATGTTTATCTTTTTCTATGTTAATGGTTTAAATTGCATTACTGTATTGTATATTTAGGGTTGACATCTTTGTATCCAAAGAGTTTTGGTGATTGGGTAGTGTAGGAACGTAATGGATGAATGAGTGAAAAAGTGAGCTTTGAAATTTTTGGCATTTTAGATTACTGAATTTTACTTTTATGTGAACTTTCACTTCACAGTTAACACAGAGAGAAATATTCACACACTGTGGAGAAATCTGGTGGTTTCTGGAATTATACCTAAGTTGTATCTAGGGTTACTTGAAGAGTTTGATTTTTGCAAATTCTGATAGGATGAAGGTACTTGTGTGTGTGTGTGTGTGTGTGTGTGTGTGTTGAGGGGAAGGGGGAATTAAGAACACCAAACTCTCTTGAGAAATTTGAATGGGGTGAATCTTGACAGCAATCTTCACTACCATGAGATGGACTGATGGCCACCAATTTGGATTAGCCAAATTCATGGAAGATGAAGCTATCAGAGCTTACTAGCATATAGATTTCCTCCAGGTTCAGGGGGAGCATGATTCTAGATGCCAGTTCCTGGCGTACCCAAGTGGGACAGTGTGACCAGAAAGCTCTGATTGGGGTGAGTAGTCAATGAGGGAGGTTGCAAACCAGGAGACCCCTGAACTTTGCTGCTGGCACCTTTGAAAGGAACAGGCAAGGAAGCACATCATACTATCCTTGGATGCTGTTGCCTTTGGATGCCTTTGGATGCTGTTGCCTTGAATGCACTTGCCTTTCCAAGTCTGTCATTTGGGTGGCAATGTGGTCTGTTCTGTCTATAAGCTTTCCTGCTCACTGCACTATGGTTGAGCAGTGGTCTGAACATATCCTGTATCAGTGTGTGGCATTGGGATGTTGGCCCTTTCAAAACCAGCTCTAAATTCCATTTCAGGCAAGGGCCTCGTCCCAGTGGGCAGGAGTGGCCAAAGGCAAGAAAGACCAGGCCCTAACCCTCAGAAAATGCCAGCCTATGTTAGCGTTAAGGCCTTCCTGCCACTACCTAAGCCATAGGGGAAACATTTTATCCTAACAGAATAGGGGTAAGACTGCACAAAGGCTAGGGAACCATGACATGGGGGATAGTTAAGGGGAAGGGGACAGGGGTTGGGGGCCTCTATTTGGCCTCAGAGGTGGCAGTTGGAGGGCCCTTCTGAGGGCCAGATTCTGCAAACAGGCCTATGGTTCTGCATGACAGGCCGGAGACACAGTTTACAGTCAGCCAGAACATTCAGGTTCACTGAGTGCTTTAGACAGAAGAGCTGGATTTCCATGCACAGTGGCTCCAAGTCATTCCTGGCTGCTGACTCTTTCCTGCTTCTTCCAAGTATAGTCAATTAGGACTAGAAGATGAATTCCTTTCCAAATTGCATCAAATATTTCGCATAGGTAGAGAAGGGTGGAAGTGTAAACAGGAAATATGGGAATACACCCTTTGAAGCCGGTATCATTCCCATGCCATCAGGGCCCAAGGAAGCCAACAAAAGCAGCAGCAGCAGCAGGAAATGCCATGTCTCTGTCACCTGCTGCAGCCCTTTCTCCTCCCACAAAAGCATTTTGCTTAGGTATGGTACAGGTTAGGTTCACTCCATGGTGTGAGTCAATATCTTCCTGTTTTGTGACTCCTAAGTGTTCCAAAGAAAGGAAGGGAGAAATGGAAGAGGAAATCAATGCAAGGCGAGGCACGTTTGTAGAAAAGCATGTGTAGGTGTGCAGAAACTTGAGCAAAAGATCAAGCTTCTTCTTTTTTAAAGAGGCTTCATGGTAGGCTGGATCTATATTATTTATTTATTATATTGATATCCTGCTGTTTTCTTACAATGAACTCTATCTGACCTTTGCTCCTGATTTTCTGCAAACTGCCTAGGAAATCGCCATAGAGAGTTGATCTCTGTTTCAGTTTTTTGTCCTTGGAAGATTCCTTTCGACATTTGTGCTGCTGTGAGTTGCAGAGGTTGCTGTCCTCTACCCAGTTCATAGAAAGCAATGGGTGGATGTCTCTTGCCTTGCCTCCAGGGTACATATGCCCACAGATGTGCATATAGGAGCACCAAAGCAAAACAGAGCCTAGCTGGTCTTCCTTTTACCTGCTGCACTTAGTGAGGTTCATTTCAAGCAGCTGAGAACGTATCACAGGGCAGCTGTCTCTTTGTATTCAACCTGAACAAAATGTGCCTATTGCCTTTAAATTAATGTATGTTGGGTGTTGCACAGCAAATTAATTCAGTGTAGATCATTCAACAGCCACTAATAGTCCTGAAAGACAGTGAGACTTGGGTGAGAACGGGCATGTTAAAAGTGTGATTTTAAACTGAAATGTTGGAGGGTTTAATATGGCCTGGGAAAGTGCAGTATGATTAAAAGATTAAACCTGCTGCAGTAACTATGAAACTTAGATTGTGTGGTTCTAGGGAAGAACAGGTTTTGTTAAATCCATTCTGTCTGCGTTTCACAGATTGTCAGGTGTCTTTTGTTCTGTCAGCTGCTCATTGAAGGAATTATTTTTCTAAATCATCTTTCACCCTACTTGCACCAATTCTTATTAGTGCTTTAGTGCAAGTGCACATTAGTGCTATTGCACAGCTGAGAGGTTGAGCAAATCCACCTATGCACATGAGTGTGAATTAATGCTAATAGGCTTCCCCCTCCAAGTGAACAACCAGCCCCCAACACCATATCTCTGTGAGTCAGATGAAGCCAATCCACTGTGAAATGTACTGCGTGGGTTCTTAGAAGGCTGGGCTCATTTGAATCCAATGTGGATTTCTCCATCATCTCTACTGAAAGGAGTCGATAAACAAAGAATGGCCACTGTCTTAGTCAGCCTGCAAGAATGAAAGGCCTGAGTTCATTTCTGTCTAAATATTATATACTGAAGGGAATTTATCTGATTGTGCTCCCTGATCATTACGGTCAAGAATGGAATGAAAAGAAGAAGAAAAAAGCATTTGCACAGGCTAAGAAAAATGAAGGGCATGGAAAGTATTTAAATATTCCTATTCGGAGAGGAAGAGTCAAAGAAAAAGTGCGTGTATGAAGTTCATGAAGCTGGAAGGAGGAGAATGGTGAGCAGAGGAGATAACAGGTTGTAAAAGAAAACAAAGACAGAACTGAGAGGATTTCTCAAAGGAGGTAGAAAAAGTGTAAGCATGCAGTCCATCTTGATTCCATACAGAAGAATCCTTTTTGCCCCAGAAAAGCTTGAGGAGGCCAAAGGAAAAACTGACCAAGAAGACTTTGGAGGGTGACAACTGAGGCAGCAAGAAAGGGAGATGTTGGCTCAGAGGGCACAGTTCCAGCCAAAGAGGAGCTGACTGAAAGAAGGAGCAAACATAGGATACAGCTGTTGCCTTCCTCACTTCAGGATTTGTAAGGAGATGCCTTTGGGGCAGGTAAATTCCTGTTGCAAAGGGCCAGGGATATGATTCAGTAATTTTTGAATGAGCCAGAGATATAAAGCACTCATTTCTGCCGAGTTCTCGTAATGATAAGCCACACTTTTCTATGTTCAGCTTGTCTACAGTTTCATCCTGATCTTGGCCTTCTAAATCCTTATCAAAATGGCACGGTAAACCTCTGTTGGAGCGCAATCAACCCTTCATTTTCCATTTTCCACAAACCAGAATGTGAACTAGAAAGCAGCCGTGAAGTTACCCTTTGCCCTCTTTGGCCCACAAAGTCCTAATGATTCAGTCTTGTTCACTAGGAGATCCTTGGAAGTATCAATTTGAAAAGCCATGATCACGAAGCAGGAAGCCTCCAGACATCCTTCCCTAAATTCCACTGTGTTTTTGTGGGTGCCAAGCCACAGATCAACATTGTTCAGAGAACGCATAACCACAACACATCTGAGAGGCACTCATTCATTTATTCATTCATTCATTCAAGTCAGACAATTCAGATCTTTACACTGATGGTTTATTAATTCTAATCAGATCAAGATGGCTTTGGACCAGGCTTTTCTTTTTGAAAGAAAGGCCATTCCTCTCTCTGATTCCTGAGCAAGTTCAAACTGGCAAGCCAGAAAACATGATCCCCAGTGTTGTTGTCAGAGAATAGAACAATAATTAGTATGGCACATAGATCAGTGCTGGTTTTTTGGAAACCTACAAACAGCAGCTAGGGGTTTTCAAGGGGTCTTTTTAACACATGCCACACAACATCTGGGGGATTGGCTCTCACTCTGTCTCAACAATACACTTAATAGCTGTTTTCCTTTTAAACGTTTGTTAGCCATCTCCTAAGGCTTGGCAGATATTCTCCCCTAAATACTACAGCAGTGCGGTGAATGTAAACAGACAATTATGTATTATTTTACTACAAAAAGCCAGATAGAGAGGAGATTCATTTACAGTTGCAACACACACTTATGATTCCATCTACCCTTCCATTTATGCACGATCAGCCCCTTTGATAACCTTCAAGCACTTTTTTTCCTGTGATGCTCAGTATTTACCTCCCCCACTTTTACAAATCTCAGGACAGCACCCAGTGCTATCACAGCCCTGATGCTGATGACATTGTGCTAGCACATCCCAGAATTACTTCACCAGCATTTACTAGGAAAAGAGAAAAGGTGGTGATCCAACACCACAACTGCACTACCAAAACTGGATGGCAAACTGGATGGGACCGCTCTTTCCCTCTGCTCGGCAAGTGCTAACAGCGTTGTGCTAGCATCGGTCTATGCCAGTGCAATATCATTAGCACTTGCACTGTGGCAGCATTGGGTACTGCCCTTGGATTAAGGTCGCCGTTCAGTCAGAGTAAGGCCCAAGACCCATTGATTTCCATAGGAGGTTACTGTGTGCACATGTGCACAAGACTGTAGAAACCAAACTCATATGCTTAAGAGTAAAATGGTACATTTTTCAGCCAAAATATTTCCCCAAACCCCAAAACACCCCTTGCTTCCTTATGTTTATTCTGTAAAACTGTGGCGGCCAAATGTTTGGGAAAACATGCCAGAAGCCAAAACCAAAGTCTCATTTATTTTTATTTATTTACTTAAAAGGGTTCTATACTGTCCCAAGCTTAAAAGTCTCAGGACAGTTTACAGCAAATGTATCCTTTGGGGCAGCCCTCCCCACCCTTATGGGCTCCAGGCACATTTGGTCTGCAACACCCAGAACTCCCTGTCAATGACCCTGCTGGATGGGAATTCTGGGAGTTGGGGCCCGAATGCCTCTGAGGGCCACCAGGTTAGGGGAGGCTGCTTTGGGGGATGCACAGGAGTAGATTGATTTGATCACATTGGTATGGTGCCCCATATCCCATGGGGTTGTCTGGGTGGCTTGCAACAAGATTTGATGCAGTTTTGTCTACTTTACTGAGCACAGGGATCAGCAGCACGGGAAAGACAGACTGGTGCTCCAGGCTAGTTCCCCCTAGCCCTGCTCAGGAATGACACGAAGCCTTCATTCCTGCACTACAGGTAGGAATGAGCAGATCATTCCCTTTCTTCTCTGTGCCTCCTACACATGCCCATTCATAAGGCAATTCTGTCACACTGCTACATTCATTTGTGCCAGTGAATAAATAAAAGCCACAAAAATCAGAGTTTCAGAGTTTGAGAAAATATATATTTTTGAACTGTTTTCCTTCAGAGTGATTTTCTCTCAACATAACCATTTTCAAATTTACATGATTGCCAAATACTCATTTTAAGTGCAACTTGATTAAAAAAAAAAAAGCCGAAAAAACGTTTTGCAGCATTTGCAGAAGTGCAAACTTTGAGGAATGCCTGGCTTCCGATGATCATGTTGGCTTGGGAGGTGTGGACTGTGTCAGTCCTTACTGGATAGGCTTCAATTACTCAAGCCTATTGAACCGCGAGTTGATTATCCATGCCTTAAAATGAATTAGAATCATCACTTTGTCCCTTAGCATGCCTGAAAGATGCCACTTTGTCCACTCCACTGCTTTCATCGGGAACTCATAACCACTCGGATGAACTATCAGCCAAAACAAACAGCTGTTTCTCATGTCACTTGGTGCCCAAACTGACTGAACAGGAAATGCAGAATTGCTTTTTAATTGCCGCATAGTTTGCAGTTATTTGGATGCACCCCATTTCTGGTCATTACTGGAGAAACAGGGCCTCAGTGGCCTTAAATATGCTACTTAGGGTTTCCTTCTCCGGTGTGATGTGGAGGAGCTGCTTCCTTTCAGACCTGGCTCTAACCATTTAAGGCTAAGGACGCCTTCTCCCTCCTCCTCCAGGGTGCCTGCCGCTGGATGCGAGTGAGTAATTTTAGGTTTGGGCTGTGTTCCCTTGTTTTGTTGTTCCTCGTCTTCTCGCAAGTGCCTGTGCGCTCACCTCACAAACAAAACTACAAAAAAGAGGAGGAAGGGAGGGAGCGAGAGAGAAAGCCAACAGGTTGATCTGGATTACATCAACAGTCACACCCTCCTCGCTTTATGAGCATAGCAGAACAGGTGTTTGTAATTCATTAGCTAAACCGGGCTCAGCACAGGCAGGAATCACTTCGTCGCTCCCCAACGTGCACCTCGAGAGTCGCAGTGGCAGTTCGCGCTTGCTCGGATCTCCACAGAGCCACCATGACAAGCCACTCCAGGGACTTCGGCAGCCTCCGCAGCAGCCGCTCGCCGACATCCCCAGGCGCCTCTTGCACCACGAGGAGAGAGCGCTCATGCTCCCCTTCCTTGCGCCGTGGGGCCTGTCGCAGCCCCACCATGGGTGACACCAGCAGGAAAACCTTCAGCTCTTCAAGCTTCACTGGATATGGCCACCGTGCTTACCCAAAGGTTTCCGTCAACAAACGGCTCTTAGCTCCACTGCATCTGGACATTGACCCCTCCTTCCAGGAGATCAGGAACAAGGAGAAAGAGGAGATAAAGACACTCAATAACCAGTTTGCTGCTTTGATTGGGAAGGTAAGATAAACCTCTCAGTGTGGACCAAAGACAGGCTACGGCCTGCTCGCTCATGAGAACATGCCAGATGGCAGATTCAGGGCCTGGCAGATGAGACAAATTGATCATATGATCTTCTGGTTCGGGTTCTGGTTCTGGTTCTGGTTCAGGAATCAAAGTGTCCAAGGCCAGGCCTGGTGCAGGCCACAGGCTTTCAGTACAGTGCTTTGCTAACAACCTGGATCTTATTTCTAGTGCTTTACCCTTACAAGTGCTGAACACATGACACTTGTGAAATATCCTGTCCTCGGGGTGTTGTGTGAACAGCCTTCCTCTGTTTATGGGGGAGAGATGGTAGCCAATCATCAGGGTGTGTTTTTTTCCTTTAAAGAAATAAGAATTGATGTACCCTCCAGCACAGGAGACTAAAAGTGCATGGTTTCAAAGAAAAGAAGAGAAAAGTTGTGAAAGCGGTCTGGCAGAGCCTTGCGGGTGTTTGCCATGTTTTAAAAGCTAAGCGCTACATGTCAAAAAATATACACTGAGATGATACTGAAGAGAATGAAAGGGAAAACAAACTTTACAAAGAAAAGGTTAGAAAATTGCAGACATGGGGAGAAGTGCTGTCACTCAGCTTTCAATATTAAAGGCATTATCTAATGAGCATTTCATGGATGCAGCCACATTCCAGATTATGCCTGCAAAGCAAGGGGCATGCTAACTGGAGAGGAAATTCTGTCTTCTTAAAGAAGAGGGGAATAAATTTCTAAGGTTTTCCAATGAGTAACTGTCTTTTGACTTTAAGCCTCAAAACACAATCACTGCAATTCATTGGGAGAAGCCACAAGAGCTAAACTAGTTCAATAACTACAAACTTTCAGGGTGCATCTGAGTGTTAAATTTATTTGCAATTTACTGCACCTGTTTAGCTGCCGTGGCTTCCCCTGGCGATGTGTGGGGATTTTGTGAGCCGCCCCGAGGCTTTGTTGCGATGGGGGCAGCATAGAAATGTTTTAAATAAATAATAAATAAATATTTTGTTGAGAGGGTGGATATTTCTCTTCTAAGTCTTATGCCCCCAGCCCCATAGGATGGTTAAACAAGTGATCAGCCAGTAGGATATTTATTGATTCAGTGATTCCATAGGAAGAATGAAGTCTTTCCCTCACACACTAGGCCTCTTTCCCACGCTTGGCTAAAGCTTGGCCAAAGCTTGGCCTTGTTTGGGCCTATAGCTGATAAAATAATTGCTGGACTTAAAATTCTGCCCATCATATCTTATTTTAGAGGAGGGATCCAACTAGCCTGAGTCCTAGTAGAGCCAGTTCCGTCATCCAGCGTAAGCATGGTTGGGGCTCTGCCAGGAGGCCACGCTTCAGCAGGAGCCCTCCTCCAAGCTGCTTGTCCACATGTTTCTCACTCGCCTGTCCAACAGGCAAGGGATGACTATAATGAACAGGTGGATGAGCAAGAGCAGCTGGAAAGCTAGATCCATTAAAGGGGAGGATCCACTGAGTGGGTCCTGCCCGGCCGCCTTTGATAAACCATCAGCAGCATGATCAATCACAGCAACCAGAAGCAGAAGTTGAGCCAAAGAAGGCAATACAACCCATGCGCCATTAACACAACCATCCAGTTGAACAGCTGAGTAGTTATCTGAAAAGGCAAATCAGTGCCATTAGAAGCCCGAAAGAACAGCACCACCTTGGCCTGATACCAAAAGATAGTAAGAAAAGTGTCAAGCAAAACTGACTGGGGAGGGAGTTCCACAATTTGGGTGCTACCACGGAGAAGGCTGCCTCTGTTATGCTTTATTTGCCTGTTTTCAGACGTGGGCAGCACCTTGAGAAGGGCCTCAAGGGAAGATCATTGGTAATTAACAAGTCCATGTTGGACAGTGATGGGCATTTTGTGGCCCTCCAGCATTCTGGCCTACAATTCACACAATCCTTCACCATTGTCTATGCTGACTCAGGCCGAAGGGGGCTCTAGGCCAAAAGATCCAGAGGGCTGCACATTGCCCACCCCAGAGCAATCTTTCATACTATCATGTTCTAGGCTGTCCAAGGGACTTAAAGGCACAAACTGGGACCTTAAATGGAGGCTGGAAATGAGCTGAGAGTATTTTTACTACTGACCCTCCATTGCTTTCTGCAGAATAAGCTTTAGGCATTCATAGCCTGCTATAAGTTCCTGCTTTATTTAGCACTTTAAGCAGAGAAGGAGACTAAAATGTTGGAATAAATAGCCCTATATTTGACTGAAGCAACTGCCTTCAGTGGTTTGAAGACGAAATGTCACTGCAGTGGCATGCCACACTAACTTCCCTCTCAGCTCCCAACAAATGAGGAATTGTCTTGTGTACTAAAACTTCACGGGGAAGGCAGTAGTTTGTTTTCAAAGTAAAATGGTTTGACTACCCAAGGCAGGTTGCTGCAAAGCCTGCATGTTCTGTAAACAGATGGTAATCTCCTGAAGGGTTGCTTCACCAAAGTGTCTAACGTAGGCAACAAATGCCAATCCTGTTTTTAAAAAAATAAACAAACAGAAAATGACACACACGTTAGTATCACTGTGATTCAGTACTGAGAGACACAGTTTATTCCTTAGGTAGGTGATTACTACAACCACTGTTTCTGCCAGGCAAGTGCTGAACAATGAGGTACATTCTCTGCCCAGAGCATTCAAATGTGGAATATTGGGCACAAGGGCAACTTTGATCCAGTCTTTGGAAATGCCAGCCGTAAGAATGTCAGCATAAACATTTTACATTCAGTTCTTGGCTGAAGAAGAGGTAAGCTGGGAACTGCAATGGCTTGATCCAATGGTGTATCAACTTTGTCAAGGACCCCTCTGGTTCCACAGAAACCGATCAGAGATTCCTCTATCGGATGAACAATAACGCAGGGCAATGTTCCTTGCCCACTCCTACATGTCTTTCCCTGGAACAGAAAGCCACAAGGGAGAGTGTCCATGTACTTCTGGCTGCTCTCTCAGTTCACTGAGTGGAAGGAGGCCTGGCCACCACACTGCAGGCAAAGAATGCCCAGCCTTCAACCCTCCCAGAATCCTTTGCCTCTTGCAGTAGTTTTGTGGAAGATGTACCAATGTCCACTGGCAGGCAAAGCCATGTGGAACATTAATGGGTGTAGGCCTAGCAGTTTTTGCTACATGTCTGCAAAAACTGTGGTCACCAGTCCTCAGTCTCTCTCTGTTCATACAGTAGCCATCAGAAAAATGCATGACAGTTTTCTCCAACCTGGTCCCTGCAGCTGTGAAGTGCTGGGAGTGTTAGCAATTGGGTTACATACAGAAATGTGATCAGGGTTTAAAACAAGAACAACAGATCAGTGTAAAAATGCGGCAGCTCCCATTGTTTACAACCAAGTAGGCAATCGCATCTGGAGGGTACCAGATTACAGAAGCTGGTTGCCTGCAGCGTGAAGTGATTGCACTCGGAGGTTCTGTTTGCCATCTCTGCTTCATGGCTACGGCTTGTGGGAAGCAGGCAAACTGGACACAGGGAGACCAGCTCATGCCTCTTTCCTAATAAATGATTCTGGGTGATCGGGAAAGCAGCACAGCCCCTAGGACTGCTGGCAGGAGAGCCGCATACACCCCCAGCCATCTCTTCTGGAGAGCTGAGGTCTGGATCCCAGCCACTTACATCATAACTTTTGGTGTGCATGCCCTCCCTCAGAGAAAGGAGCTACCAGTCTCTGGCCTGAATGGTTGCTATTTCCATGACTGCAGCAGCAGTTCCTGTGTTCCTTTGTTATGAGCTGGACTTTCCAGCTCTGTCTGAGATCAGCCAGTTTGCACAGCCTGTTTCCACATGAGCTTGGCTGGGTATGTCCAGAGCAATTTCAGTACCAAGGTGGGTGGCAGGGAAGGTGGGGGGAATGACGTGAAAGTAGGAATATTTCCAGCAAGTCTGTTGTTTTCAGCCACAGCCCTCCATGGGTAAGATGAGGATTCCTACTACCAAACTTTTCATGCAGCTGTACCGGGAGAGAATGACATAAGAACTGTAAAACAGTTGCACATTTTTTAAAACTGCCATAGAAGCCATTTATTATAATAATCACAGATGCAAACTGCTTTATGATCCAGGGCCAAGCATGAGTTGCTCCTTTGCCAAAATTGGTTGTGGCGCCTTGGCTGAAGTGACCTTGCTCAGTGTTAAGTGCCAAGCAGAAGGGTCATTTAACCTTAGCCCACACATGTTGGGAAGCTGCTCCCAGTGCGGCACGACAGAAAACCTCTTCCGAAGCCTTACACCTGTAGTGGGGAGCCTGCAGTGCTGCAGAGGCTATTGGACTCAAATTCCCATCATTCCTGATCATTGGCTATGTGGTCTGGGACTGATGGGCCACATCTGCAGGGCCTCAGAAACCTGTGACTTGGGCTCCTATCTTCCCCAGGCAAGAGGGCCTTTCAAGCAGTACTGCATTTCTGTAGGATGGAAATGGTTGGTGAAATTTTGCCAGGCTTGGATGCCAGTGAGAGGTCGTGGTCGGGCACATGGTCTGTGTGGGTGTCATCCATGACAGCCAAGCAATCTCTAGTTCAATCCACGGTATCTCGCATTTACGGCTGCACAAACTCATGTTCTCCAGATGTTTTAGACTGGAGGGCACTGGGACCAGCCCCAGCCAGCACTCCGGTTTTCTGGAATTATACGGGCCAGAACTGTAACCTAAAACAGCCGGAGGAGCATCTAATTCCAATCATTCAGACCACAGATAACAACTTCTGTGGCTCTTCATAGGAAGCCTTGGAGATGCACTTCCACCCAGAAAATACACTGAGCTAGATAGCCTAGTACTCAGTTCCATATAAGGCAGCTTTGTGTATTCAGAGGAGCATTTAGGGAGAGTTTTTAATGCCAGGGTTTGGCATATGTTATGGCTGTTACACCCACATCGTAAGCCAAATGTGTAGTTGATCAGCGTTGTATCAAGTTTGGGCAAGGATTAGAATGTCACAGTCTCTAAATAAGGGCATATCACTGCTCAGTCATCAAAGCACCCAGGAACTCGGGAGAACTCACAGTGTTATGCCTGATGGGTCAGCCAGTGGCAGGAGCACAGCCATAGATGGCTGTGGTGCCTCTGATGCAGGCTGCCCATGAAGGGTCCAGAACCTTCCGCTGGTGCACAGCGTGGCAGCTACACGGTTCGCAGGTGCTTAGTGTCAGGACACCTGTCCTGGAAGAGCTGTCCTTGTTGTCAGTCATGTTCTAGGCTCCGTCAAGGTGTTGGTGTTAATCTTTAAAGCCCTCCTTGACTCACAACCTGGCTATCTGAGTATTAAAACCTTCAAGAAAGGCTATCCTGAGGGCCCCATTATCCTCAGAGGCCTGTCTGCTGAGCACATGGGAAAGGCCTTTCTCCTGTGTTGCTTCCAAAATTGAAATGTGCTCCTTCTGCATTTATTATCAACATTCTTACAATGGACCCCCTGTCCCTTGGCTTTCAGAAGGGGTGCAAAGAAACATCTCTTCCATTGGACCTTTTAAATAATGCTATTGTTTTACTGTTTTTAATGGCCTGGTATTTTATGACTCTGTCGTGTTATTGCTCTACATTGTTAGGCATGGCCTTGACGGAATTTAGACAAAAGGAAAAGGATACCCAAAAGTAGATGGTATATAATGTTAATAAATGTCTTGGATTCACTCGCACACACAGCTCCAACATTTGCAGTGAAACCAGTATGGATTAACACTTAAAATCACAGTGTTGGAAGACTCCCGTTTCTTTCTCTTTGGTCATGTGTTGCTCTTGGCAATTTTGTCACTCTCTCCAAATGTGTGTCTATCTCTTTAACTGGTTGTGGTTCTGTACTTGTTTCCTTGCCATTCTTGTCCAAGGCCTTGCTCAATAAGGTAATAATTTTGCCTGTGGCCTCTAGATGCAATATAATAAGATTAAGAAGAAGGAGACTCTCAGAAATCTCTCCTTAAGAGTTCATACTTTGTTCCTAACAAGCACTGGAATCAACAGCTGATGACAGTAATTAAGCTTAGGAAGAGGTTGCCAAAAGAGGGGGTGAATCCTTGATCAAGTGCAATTTTTGGATAAAGAGCAGCAGATGCTCTTTAGAAAGATAATGCTCTAAACATAGGTTAGAAGGCTTGTTATCAAAGCTGCTTGAGCTATAGCCAGTAACTGAGTGAGAATGGACTATATTTGAGGAATGTGGAGAATTTAAAACAAACAAAAAGAACCACCTCACATAGGAGGTTTGCTCTGAAGTTTATAGGCACTGCCAATTGCTTTTGTTACTCAGTGGCTCTGTAAACCTGAAATATAATCTGTGAAATTAATGGGAAGATAGCCAGTGATCTGCTTTCAGAGGTTTATACAATGCCTCTGAATGCCTTTGAATTGCTTGATATTATTTATACATCTGCAACCTAGTATCTTTGGCCTTGCTTTCTCCTTGGAGAGCAAAGAAACTTGAGAAAACTAGAGGCGGTTTGGCAAAGTAGGACTGTGCCCCCAGTCATTTTACCTTCGGGGAGACTTGGTAGATGGATTTTGATTTAGCCAGACACAGGCAAAAGCCTGCCTATAGCCCCACATGCCAATGGCCCACAGCTTCCGGTTCTGTCACGGCAGGCCAGTTTCCACTTGTTTCAGTTTATAGTGAGAATCCACTGACGTCTGCCACGTTCAGCCTCTGTTCTGCTCTTCTCATACCATCAGTAACCTGCATCAGGTTGTTTTGTGGCTGGCTGCAAGTGCTAAATCGGGGCAGAAGACCTTTAGATGGGTCCGCTAATGTGAGATGTATTCCCTCTACCATTTCCTCCACCACATATATGTAGAGGCTTCCTGGGCAAGGTGGGATTTCTCTCCTTTGTGCTGTGGTGTGGGAAAGGCACAGAGCAGCAAATGACTCTCCGTCTGTTTTATAATTTCTCCAAACTGCCACACAAGCGAGGGAAAGTCCATCTCCCAAGCCCTCCAGCAAGAGCAGAGAGCTAGCAAGAAAGGTGAGTTGTACTTCACATGCAGGGAGCTTAAGACAAGCATGTGAGAGAGAAACCCCTGCTATTTCTTAATTCGTATTATGCAAGGGAGAAAAATCCCCTTTTCCCTACCAAGCCAGGCCATTTGGAGAAGGGTAGAGTTTTTCTTGAGGTTTATTATCTTGATCCAAACCTGAACTTAAGTGAGTCCTCCTCTCTTGCAAGCCTTTGAACACATCCAAGGGAGAAAGTGTCTGATTTTTCTTCACATGCAATTCAGTTCAGAGAAAGAAACAGCAGCAGAAATGCCTGCTTCTTTCCCACTCCAGATTGCCATGCAAAAAGAGTCTGTCAGGGGTGGGGCAGGTGTGCTCCCCACCAGAGGACAAGGACACTCATTGCCAGAGGACCAGGGGCTTGAAGAGGTGGTGGATGGAATCACGGCACGCATTCCTGCCCTTCCCCTATCATTTGCACACACATGTACCAATTCACAATGTGTCTGCTATCTTAGCCGTGATGCACTGGAGACCAATGGTATCATTTGCTCAGCAATGATGTCATTTGCTCTGGAGAGCCTTTTGTGAGAATCCTGTGGAAGACTTGCAAGTGTGACTCGAACACTGGTACTTATTCCCCTGCTTGGCTCTTTTGCTTGAGAGGCTGAGCCTCAGGGGGTGTTCAAGAGCTTCTGCATACACTCTGGGTTGAACCAGCCACGATTCTGTACCTCCAAGAGCAGTGGCTTATCCCTTGTTATAGCTCCCCTCAAAATGGAGTAGGACCTCCCTTGGTAGTGTTGTTGTCCTCTGTAAGCTCACTGTGAGGTGACTGCAGTCCCCTCACACACTGGGGCAGGACTTTCTATCCCACCACGATTGCCGCACATTCCAGCGGCTTGCAGGGTGGGCTGATGCACGCATCCCTGTGTGCTCAGAGACGGCAGGCAACTGACTCTTGCTCGCAAACGACTGCTGAAACAGACCTTTGATATCTTTCCTTTCTGGTCCTTTTACATTCTTTGCAGTCCTGTAATGAGATGGGTAAAAAAGAGAGATGGGTTGTTTCCTTGGCACAAGTCCAGAACTTGTTGAGGAAAGCATGCCTTGCACTTGCAAAAGATATTAGTGGAGACGCTTGCACAGACACTTCTGGTATCATATTCTTGGGCAAGATTCTCACCACATCTCTTGAAGTCACCATGTTGGAGGCTTTGGGCAGCTTCCAGTCACAAGATTCACATGGGAAAAGGTGCCCTGTGTGTACCATGAAAGGAGGAAGCAATGCAGTTAATTAATGTTTTTAAAATCTTGGTGGGGGGGGGGATGCTGCAAAGGTTTGTTTGGTTGGAGGGTTGTTTTTACAAGTGCTTTGTAAAATATTGAGTATAAAAGCAGATATATTAAGGGAGAGACAATACATCCGTCTGATACAAGCAAGAATACAGCGAAAATAGAAGAAAATATTAATGTTGGGAGAGTCCGACTTTCATTCCTGGAAATTCAATAACCAATCAGTTTGAATCCACCTTTATATTTGGATATTGGTGGTGGACATGGGAGGGATGGGTCAGATCCTCGTGACGTCAAAAGTAGGGAAGTGAAGGGATCCGTACTGGGGCTTGGAATCCAACAGATGGACTCCTGCCTGCTTGGTCAGGCTGTGCATCTGGGTTCCCAGTGGGCATGCCCAGCATTCACCCAGCGCTCATCAGGCACCCCCATGCACACAACCACTGTGTGAGCAGTGCAGCCGCTTTGTCCCTGAAACCACAAGAGAAAGTGAAAAGGGAGACATTCCCCTTCTCTGATATTCCTAGAACCAAACGGGATATCCAGTGAAGCTGTTTGGTGGGAGATTCAGGACAAAGAATAGGAAATACTTCTTGCACACAGAGCATAGTTAAACTATGGAATTCACCTCCCCAAGATACAGTGGTGGCTACCAATTTGCATGGCTTTCAAAGAGGGTTGAATAGATTCATGGAGGAGAAGGCTAGCAATGCCTACTATTCCTGGAGGCTCCATGCTGCCTCTGTGTGCACACCTGTGGCTGGAAAGCATGGGCGGGAGGGTCCTGCTGATGGGTTTGCTATGGGCAACTGGCTGGCCACTACATGAACGGAAGGCTGGACTAGAGGGACCTTCTAGACCCAGCGGGGCTCTTCTTAAGTACCTGTCTGATCATATGATGGTAACTAGATAGGTTCTGTATGCAGATTGTGCTGTAGAAATCATGAATGATACAAACGTTTTGATGGGGAGGGGCATGGTTCTGCAGCTTGCTAGGCTTAAGACAGACCACCAGGCATCCTTGCCAGGACCATTAGACTCTTTTCATTTCACACTCCCTCACTGACCCCACTCTGGGTTAATTTTTGTTATTTATTCTGCCTCAGTCTGTCCCCCACCCACAAAGCTGGTGGAGGGAGACTTGCACAAGTAGTGAATTTATTTATTTATTTGTTTATTTTTCAATTTATATCCTGCCTTTTTCCTACAAAGGGCTCAAGGCAGCTTACATCTCCTCCTCCATCTTATCCCCACAACAACAACCCTGTGAGGTAGGTTGGGCTGAGTGTCTGCGACTGACCCAAAGCCACCCAGTTGGCTCCATGGCCGAGCGGGGACTGGAACCCAGATCGTCTGAGTCCCATTTGCATGCTCTTAACCACTACACCACACTGGCTCTGAATTCACCACACTGAATGCAAACGTGGTTGTTGTAAGTGTCATTGTCATCACATACAACAGCATCTGTAACTCTCCAAAATCGCTTTTGATTCTAGTCCTGCCTATCTGGGGCTCCGGCCATGGGCCACTTCTGCTGTGTGGATGCTAACAGGTTGCCCTGGAGCAACGCAGAGCTCAGCAGGGAACAGGTTCCACACTCTGGGGAGGGGTCCCCTTCTGCACAACTTTGTGCGCCCTCCTTTGCTCCATTTTAGCTTCCACAGAATCTTTCAGTGGGGAATTCCATAAGGTGTGTATTAAGTCACTGGATCTGACTTAAAAGGCTTCAGAACAGTTGCCTGTTTATTCAAAGCTTGTAAAGTTTTTTTTAAAAAATCAAACCTAACTATTTTAATCAAACCAATCAGTTCTCGATGGGCAGGAATGGTAGCTCAGTAGTTGTTTTCTTAGCAAAGCAAGATCCTGTGCATATCAAGTTCCCGTTCACAGCATCTGTTCTGCGTGCTGCTGCCAAATTCGGGGCATTTGTACGGGAATACATTTCCATTGATCTCAGCAAGGTTTCTGTGAAAATATGTCGAGGAAAGAAAACTCTGTTCTCCTTAGGAAGGGGTGCGCTGTTTGATTCCGCAAAAATGCACTTCCCATGGTAACCACTGTGAGGATATTTGCTATGATCACTATTTTATGCAGCAGTCTTGAAATGCACAGCCAGTGCTGGCCCCAGGTTTCGGAGGGTCCTTGGTCAAGACACACTCTAAGAGTCCCTTCCTTCAGGGAGCCTAACTGCTTACCAGCTTTCTCATAAACTGCCCTTTCTCCTCGCCTACATTCTCTTCACTGCTACTATGCAAATACTCGACAGACATTTGCTAGGCCCAGACGGAAGGGTCAGAAGGTTTTAATTAGGCCCGGACACCTCCTGCTCCTCCTCAGGTGTCTGGGGCCCAGGCGATCGGGGTGCTAGGCCCTGCTTGACCGTGGAAACAACGGGGTGACTCTGGGCCAGTCGCAGACACTCCACCCAGCCTACCTCACAGGGTTGTTCTTGTGAGGATATGAGCAAAAGCCACAGGAGGGGAATGATGTAAACCCCTTTGAGTTCTTTAAAAAGAAAAGGGTGGGATATAAATCTAACAAACAAGCAAATAAATGGCCTCTGCCCTGTGGAACTCACCATCTTAAATTCAGCTCAGAGATGGTGCTGAGGGTAAAGAAGAGAAGGGAGTGGATTCAATTTAGTAACTCATAAAGAATTTCGTCTCGATAGGGGGAGAGGACAAAGGGACTGTGACCTGGACTTCATGGAGAAGGTGGCTTCTGAGGAGAGGCTTGAAGAAAGAGAGGGAGAAAATATCACCATGATGTTCAGCAGGGCCATTCTAGGCATCGGAAGCACAGAGAGAGAGATTGAGAGAGAGAGAGAGAGAGAGAGAGAGAGAGCGAGCGAGCAGAGGGCAGAGGGCAAATTCCAATTCCATACTTCCTAGGTAATTGTGTAGTGCAGAACACAGTCATCTGTTTTCCAAATGTTCCAACACATGCCTTGGGCCAAAACATGTATCAGAATCATTATTAGAAATGTATAATTGGGACACTGTGCCTTTAGGCCGCCATCCTATTCCTATTGGAATCCCATTGAATTTAAGGGGACTTATGTCTGAATAGGTGTGCATAAGATTGTGCTGTTAGAACTACATATTTCAATGTGACTTAGTATGTGGTTTTTGGGGACAGGTTCCTCTTTACCTTGGATATAATGGGGCAAACTCAGGATGGAATTTAGTTATGAGTAAACATATTTGAAAGCAGCATGACCCAGAAAGAGACTGATTGGCCCAAACCTAAGCAAGCCCCAGTGCACACAGCGGGATCACTTGCAAGTAAACATGACTAGGATTGCACTGTAAGTCTGCCACCCTAGGCATATTTACCTGAGAGGAATGTACAATTGTGCTGGAGAACCTTGATGTGTTCACCTCCAAATGAACTCCATGTGGTTTGCTAAGAGCTGTCCATGCAACTTGGCACGTGCTGTACAGGTAATGTACAACACAACACCCTCCAATGAAATAACCATGCCATAGGTGAGGCATTTGATTATTTGCAAACAGACAAACCATTTCCCCACCCCAACCATCCAGGGAGTTGGATGTTTAGCACTGATAACATTTGGGGGAATAGTTCATGCCATGTAGCAAAACTTAGGCGCCCCATTGCTGGGTGCTGCAGCTACTGCCTTACTCAGAGGTGGGGCAACAACTTGGCAGATATAATTCCAGCACAGCAAGCAGTGGATGGGCAGGTCTCACAGCCAGCATCAACCAGAGGAATGGCTGCACCAGCAGAAAGCCACTGACAGGAGCCCCATGGCAGAGAATGGGGCTTCTGCTCTGCACCACTGCAATCTACTTGCTTGTGGGCCTCCCATTTTGGCTCAGACCAACATGGTGGTGAGAAAGAGGAGGGGCAAATAGCACTGCTGCTCTGCCTGCCCTTCAGCAAATGACAAGGAAGAGGATGGGCAGTCATAGTAGCTGGGAAAGATGGTGGTGAGAAGGTAGATTCACTGATGGAGGGGCTCCATGAAGGCATCTTGCCCACAGACAGCTCCATGAGGTCTGGTGACTGCTGTGGTCTCATCAAACTCTCTCTGCATGTTTACCACAAACAGGTCCAGAGTCTGGAACAACACAACCAAGTCCTGCATACCAGGTGGAACTTTCTGAAAGAACAAGACCACTCCCTTTCTGACTTAGACATCAAACTCCTCTATGACCAGTACATGAACAAACTGAGCCGCGAGGCCCGGTCTATCGATGTCGAGAAAGAACAGTTGGACTCAGAGCTTGATGAAGTGCTAGAGGCCATGGATGCCTTTCGGAACAAGTAAGTGTCTCCTCTTCCTCTTCCCCTCCCAGGTATTTCTTGTTGCACAGATTCATACAAGCATTCTAATTTGATTCCAGGGCAGCATCAAGAGTAGAGATGGTTTGGCACCTGCCAAGTCCCTGCACCCTCACAGGGGCCCGTGGACAAGCGTTGCTGTTCCTTTTCCCCCAGCAACCTGCTTGTTCACCTGCCTCTGGCCTTGTGGGTGGGAGCGGAGCAGGAGCAGCCAGAGACGGTGGTGATAAGAAGGGAGACTCACTTGGGCAGGTTCCCACTGAAGAAATCTTGCCCGAGGGCCCTCCAGAGCTGAGCTGATTACCTCTAATCCGTCACGTTTCGCATAGGCACCACAACCTTCAATAATTATATCATGCACATCATAACTGTATTTACTGCAACAACCCTTTATTACAAAGCAGTGACTTTAGTCTGAGATGCGGAATTTCAGGAGTGCTTATTAAAGGAAAGCAAGCTACTTTACCTAGCGCTGAGAAAATGATTTTCAGATGGGCCATGGGTTGCCATATGAAGAACTGATCAGCAATGTCCTCCTCCCTCCGTTAGCTCCTAAAAGTTCTCTTGCAGGTTTTGTAGGGATGGACAAATCAGTCTGTTGCTGTTCTGTTGCTGCAGGGTCAATTTTGGTGAAAAATCTGCCTATAGTCACTTGTTTTTTCCTGTGCTGCAGAACCATCCAGAAATGAAAGACTACATTATTGTTCATCAGATTCAACACTCTGTTCATTACATTTATGCTGGGGTGGTGCTTCGCAGTGAAATCCTGGCACAGGCACGCTCCTGCAGAAAAGAAGGGTGCAATCTCGGCCATCTTCCCCACCCCCCACCACAACCAGCATGATCGCGGCCATCTCCCCACCTTCCCGAGTGGAGAGATGGCCATGATCGCAGTTGCATTTGTGCAGGAAAGACATGTGTGATCATGGGTGCGCTCCTGCAGGAAAGACGAGTGCAGCATAGCACAGCCGCAATCACGCGCGTCTTCCCTGCACAAACGTGACTGCGATCGTGGCCATCTCCCCACTTGGGGGCGGGTGAGGAGATGGCTGCAATCTTGGTGACCACCCCATGCGGAGTTCGTGACCCAAGTCAAAATTTTCATGAAATTTTTGTTCGCAACCCGATTTGGTCATGAACCAAGGTGTTTGTGAGCCAAGGTACCTCTGTAGTTTTGCATATCATTTCCCGCATATCCCCATTTTTATATACCTCATTCCCTCGTATAGGTGTTTTCCATGCAACTTCTATTAGTGTATTCATTTTTGTATGCAATCTTTGCAACGTTCATTGAAAATTTGGAGCACTGTGCAGTCTGAAGGGTAGCTCTACTCTGCTCTGAATATTAGTCTCATATTATGAAAAGGGCCATCCATCACTAAGTAGAACAGCATGTGGTTTTCATGTGGAAGGTCCCAGGTTCACTTCCCAGCATCTCCAGGTAGGGCTAGCAAAGAGCCCTGCCTGAATCCCAGGGGGGCCTCTGCAGTGTCAATGCTACTGGGATGGATGGACCAAGAGTCTCACACTGTATAAGGCGTGTACAGTCCAGGAGGCAGACCAACCAAAATCCTCCACCATTGCTATTTGGAAGAAGTTGCTTTGTAAACCTGCAGTGATGTTTTGTAGGCACCAGTGTTGCTGGGCTAAGTAGAGCAGGAGTCGTGGGGACCAGGTCCCCCTCTTGTGCCACTCTCCCCTTTGGCTGGATCCTGTGAACAACTCCCAGGCAGAGCAGAGCACAAGCCTGGATTGCCTCCAAGGACATTTGTGACATTATGGTGCCTGTAAGAGATCTGTCCCCTTTCAACTAACAACTGCCCCCCTCCGTTTAGACTTACTTAAATGAATGATGTCATTAACATCAGGTTGGTTTGTTGGCTTGAGTGGTGGATTGTGTGTTGGTTGAAAAGCCAAGTACAAAGTTCAGCCAAACTGAAAAGAAACAGGAGAAGCCAGAGGAGCTTTATGTATAATTATGTGAAATTTCAGTATACACACACACCCTCCCATCTCACTTGTCTATATCTTTTCTCTGTGTTCCTTTCTCTATCCTGCCCTCTTGTACTGTCAACCTCCCATTTAAACCCAAGATTATAATCTCTATTCCCCTCCTACGTTCTTTTCCTTTGCAGCTTCCTGGCATTCAAATTCCCTTCCATCTGACATTCATTGTTTCTTTCCTCTAGGTACTTGGCAAGTAACTTCTTAAGTCACAGATCCCTGTCTGGCCTCCCTTATTCTTCTGCTTGTCTTCAGTAATGTGTCCTCTTGTAATTAGACTGTAACCTGCAGGCTGGGCCTTTCTCTCTCGTTCACTCTCTCCTCTAATCTTCACACTGCACCCAGCAGTTATAGGTGCCTGAGAAATAATAACAACAACAGACCTGCCTATAAATACCCTCATTAGAGGAGGGACACAGATGCAAAGGTGGTGGCCATTTACAAATGTTTTCAGATTCATAACCTGGATAAAAGAGGCAGTCAGTTACCAGAGTGGTTACTGGGTGATTTGGTGATGGCAAGGGAGAGCGATTTCCACCCCCAGCAGTCCTTCTCTGCTTTAAAAAAACAACAACAACAGTATACAGGTTTTTCAACCTCACTTATCCCATGTCAGTGGTTTCATTGTAGGAGTGGTCTGAGCGCCTACAACCACTCAAAACCATAGTAGGAGCTTTTCTTTCATCGCTTGCCGCAGTCTGGATGCCACCTGAGTTACATTCTGCCCAACATGACACACGTTATCCCTCAGGCCCCAGACCTCAAAAGGGAAGGCTGCTGCAGACCTCCCTAAGAAGGCACATGCGGTTGTGCTCACTCAGCCCTCATTCTTCTCCAGGGCCAGCATTTGTGGCTGTTGGATTGGGCCAAAAACAGACTGCAGATGCCTGATGGATTCCTGAAGGATGTTGACAGTTGATAGGGGGTTGCCTTTTTACTGTGGGATTTCAAAACACCTACCTCAGGGATGTTCAATGTCTTTCACCTGAAGGCTGATTTTGGAGATCTCGGGCCCCATGTCCCAGTGGTGACACAAAAATACAGCCTATCTGAACTTCAGTGGAAAAGCTGGGAAGGTAGCAAACTGTAGGCAGTCAGGAGAAGGGAGAGGGGTCAGAGGGAGGGAGTACAGCACCTAAGGAATCCCAGAGGGCTGGAGTTGGCCCATGAGTCCTGCTCTGACCTGTTTGTTGCTACACACCTCACTTGTGTAGCTGAAGACTGACAAGTGGCCCATCAGCTGCTGCAGCTTCAGACCATCAAGCGTCTGGAAAAGCTTACCACAGATCCACGTGGTCCAGCAGCCTCTTTAAGGGGTGGTGTCTCATGCAGACATGCTCTTTCTCACTTCCATGGTATAGATCAGTGATGGCAAACCTTTTAGAGACCGAGTGCCCAAACTGAAAATCAGAATCCACTTATTTATCGCAAAGTGCCAACAGTGCAATAAGACCTGAATTTGCTGACCACCAGCACAAGGGGCAACATTCCACTGACCACCAGCTTTTGGCCGGCCCTGAAAAAGGCATCTGAGGGTATTTCCTACCTTCTGCTGAAATCACAACGGGTTGTGCAGACTCGAACCGGTGACCTTTCAATCAACCAGCCCAGCAGCACATTAGTTTAAACCACTGCGCCACTTGCATCCCACTAAAATCACAGTCCATGCAAATCCCTGGCCGCTCACTGACCGGCCATGCAAAAGCTCAGTGAGTCTTGGCTAAGGAGTGATGTCTTTGTCTGGCGCCCTTAATCTTTCTGAATATGTGCATGGCTGCTGGGGTTCTGCGTGCCCCTTTGGGCACACGTGCCATAGGTTTGCCATTACTGGTATAGGCCATGAGACTGGAACATGGAAGCAGGAATATATGGAACTACTCTGAGATTTTTCAAAAGTCTTACCAAAATGATGCTGCTTTTCTTCAAAATTCTTCTGTTGTCTTGTCTGGGGAAGCATTCCAGATTTGCTTTATTTCCTTTACATGAAATTGTGTGCAAATGTAATACAGGGGAATAGGCTTTGGAGAGACAATTTGAAGCTTGCCCAGGGAACTAGTTCTGTGGGGTTTTAATTGGGATAAATCACCTTGAAGTCCTTGACTGTCAGGATCAGAATCTGTCTCAATTCTTAAAAATCCAGCCACCTGGATGGTCCCACAGATATAAAAAGCCTCTCCCCAATTCTTTATTTTCATTTATCTTGAGAGGATTTGATCAGTTTTAATCGACTTAAGGAAATGTGCCAGGATACAGCTTGAAAACCTTGGATATATATCGTCAGACATCCACCAAAGTAATAGGTCTTTCATTATTACACAACAACTTTCCCAAGGGAAGTAACAACATTCACAAGCAAAAGTAGAAGGAGCCAGCAACAGATGAAACTGTGGTGTTTAAGCATGTGAAACTTCCTTGTTTCAGTATGTTGTTGTTCTTTTCAGGACAAAAACTGCAGGCTAATTCAAATGTTTCCTCCAAAGGCCATGCAGCTGGAACCAACTCTTAAGGATTTGACCTGATTTCACCTGAGCATGAGCACTTTTTCAATTGGCTTGTAGTGCTTAACCAACACTTCTGATTTAGGGATGCCATAAATACCCATGATTTCCCATTCCCAAGGTTAGACTCGATTCTATCTATTGATTGATCAATTGATCAATCTATTGCTCAGCCATCTATCTGATTTATATCTCGCCCTTCCTCACAAAGGATAGCTAACAGCTTCTATTAAAACAATACACTACACTGAGAGCATTAAACTCGTGCCTCTAAAACCACAAATATGTAATAAAGTGCAAGGAAACCATCAACACGATCAAATTTGTTGTTGTGGAGACGCAGCTTTCATCTTACATGCGCCAAGGATCCCATTCACTCACGTTGGTCGGTCGGTTGCTTGCTCTGACACATGCTAGAGGGTTGCCTTACCTGACTATCCTTTATGACGGCAGACATGGGACCATGAGAGGAGCCATGCTGGATCAGGCCCAGGGCTTCATCCAGTTCAGCACTGGGTTTCCACCGTGACCAGCCAGATGTCCATGGAATGTCCACAAACAGGACATGGGTGCAGTAGCACCCTCCAGCCCACGTTCCCCAGGAACTGGCATTCTTGCCGCCGAGGTTCCATGTTGCCACTGATAGGCTTCCCCTCCGTGAATTACTCTTTTCTCTTTTTTAAACTGGCTGCTTTGTTAGACAACACTACTTCTTGTGGTAGCGTGCTCCATAATTTACCTGTGTACTGTGTGAAGAAGTACTTTCTTTTATCTATCCTGAAACTCCCATTATTCAGCTTAATTTGATGAGAGAGAAAGATGTCCTCCTCTCCGCCTTCTGCATCATTTTATACACCTCTATTGTGTTTCCTTCTTGCTTCTTTCCTACATTTAAATGTTCTTCTTCCCCTGAGCTTTCCTGCTGCAATTGCGTGATACTTAGGACCTATTATCTATCCATCCTGCAGAGTCCGCTGGTTGAGTTATGGCCCTGTCAACAAAGCCATAGTAGTGGAGCCTTACAGGCAAATGTGTTGTGCCTGTAATTAATGCACTTGTATCTTTCCCCATATGTTATCAGCATTTGTCTTCTCTTTAATCCTGACTTATCAGCATTTCTATAATTAGGCTAACAAAGAGAAGGAGATCAGGATCAGGAATAGCTTTAGGTGGCAGGAAAGTGAGTCTTCTTAGATCAGGCCAGCCAAGGGCTGCAGCCTGGGCATGGAGCCCAGCAGCTGCCCTGGCTCCTTAGGAACCCAGAAAGCATCTGTGCAAAGTTCTGAGCTGGAATGCAGGCAGTGCGTTCTGGAGCTGGACCTGCCGGGAGTACGTGCCACCAGAGAACCAGGGATTCTCGAGTGTGCCAAAACGATCCAGCATTCAGTATGAAGTTCACCCTTGGCTCACTCCCATTTTCAATTTCACTCTAGTTTGTGACTTGTCCAAATAAGAAAAGGTACACATTTTAAAGGGGAAAAGTGCAGATATCTTGAACATTTTTCAAAAAATATACACTTTCTCTCATTAACTAAGGCATGAGAATGTGTTTTGGTGGGGAAATAAGTGTTTCAAAATGCACGTTTTAAAAAAAAGTTGTGCTTTTTTGAACACAATCTCAGCTTCAGGAATTTGCAGACTCCCCCGTCCCCCCCCCAAAAAAACCCCTCCAGCAAACAAACAAAAAACTGCTTGTGTTTAGCCTTATAAACAAGGCCTGTTTGCTTGATTTGATTTGCAAACAGAAACAACATTCTACAGTGAAAACTCACTATGGGATGTCTGCAAATCTGGAGAGCATTGGCATATTTGTTGATAACATTATTTCTGGAGGACTTGGCCATCTGTTCCTGGAAAGCTAGGGAGGTTTTCTGGACTGGAAAATAAGCTTGACATGGGCTGAAAACCTTAGAAAAAGCAGCATATTGGAAGTACAGAATTTCCATTAAGCAAGAGTTAATGTGTTATCCAATGCATGCCTGTGCACAGTCACTTTTATTATTTAAAACGTGCTGGCACATTGCCATATAACCTCAACCCTCTGCATTGCTCATCCTAGCCCTTCACACGTGCTTCCCCGGTGAAGATTGCCAGCTCTTGCGGGTGGGAAGGCACATTCCACCTGACTCACCTCTCTCATGCAACTCCTTGATCCCAGAGCGCCTCCCCTGCAGCCACCCACCCCTGGCTGAAAGCACGTGGCTGGCCTGAGTTGCTTTGGGCAGTGTGCTCTGCCCTTCCACCAAGACAGGCAGGGTTGTGTTGGCTGCCCCGCTGCCCCACCCCCTTTGGTACATGACACTGCAGTGCATCGATTCTTCTCTCTGGGTGGGCTGAAGCCAGAAAGCACCGGGAGGAGGTGCAAAAGAGCATGGAGCAAGATCAGGGCTGCACGGATGAGGCGGGCTGTAATTAAGCATAACATGTGTATCCTGGCTGCAAGTCAAACATTCCAGCCCAAAGGGCAGGAAAAACCAGAAGAACCAACCTTTTGCTATCGACCTTGTAATGGGCCTTATGAAATAGGTAGCTCCCAGGGTGGAGAGGAGGTTCTCTCATCACCCATTCTGCATTTGGAAGAGTGGCTTCTTCTCTAAGCTGCAGGCTGTTTCTGTTGACAGATGCCTTTTGTTGATAGCCACTGGAGCTGTGTCACTTGCCCTTCTGGTCCAGGGGCTTGAACTTGAAGCCCTTAGACCACAAGGCCTAAGGTTGTGACTTAGCAGAGTGAGCTACTTGGATCTGTTGTGAGCCTCTTAAAAGATTCAGACCCCAGAGCCCTGGGACACAAATACACATAAGATGTACACATACTCCTTTGTATCAATATATGCACATTTAGAAATGTTTAGCAGGATTTGTTTATATTTCATAGAAGGCAAAGCCAGCCAACTGATTTCCCAATAACTTCTTTAATTAATTTGCTTCCCACGCTCAGATTATACCAAATCAGTAATTCTTCCTCAATTATACTTTCTTGGGTTGTGACAAGGTGTGAAATAATACACAATAAAGACTGTTGGCTGTTCTTTTATTTTAATGAACCTTTCATGCACAAATTAGGGCAATTGCGCTCCCACTGGCAGCATGGAATGTGGAAAAGATGCAGGGCTCTGAGAAATATATTTGGGGCTGGTGTCCCAGGGGCCCAGGCCTGATGATACACCTGCTGGGCATGTTTAGGCTTCAGAACCCTCTTTAAGTACAAAAGGGGTTGTAATGCTGCATCGGACAGGTGGTATGTAGCCTCTGGATTTATCAGGCCAGGTTGGTGATTGGCCATGTCCCAACAGCATAACAGTATCTTCTGCTGGCTGCATTTCTGTGTTCATCCGTACCCCTCGCTGCGCCCCCTCCAGGGGTCTTGTTCCAGATCTGAAACTGGGTGGAGCCATCCATTGTTCCGCCTGACTCTGACACAGAACCCCTGTGATGCCACAATGAAGGTATTCAGGGGTGCGGAGGCATGCAGATGAGCTCCCCTGCCTGGTGCTTCCCCGATCATATCCATAGAAATGACAAGAGTAATGCTAAGGTACCCTGATGCCGGGAACAACTGACAGCAAAAGGAGAAGGGGGCAGCCGAAGATGAGGTGGCTGGATGGAGTTCCTGAGGCAGTGGGTGTGAGCTTGGGTGGACTCCGAGGGGTGGTAGAGGACAGGAGAGCCTGGAGGATGTTGTCCATGGGGTCGCAATGGGTTGGGCGCAACTTTGCGACTAACAACAACAATGCTAAGGTACTGTGCACTTGCAAAAATGCTGTTCCATTCTCCTGCCAAGAAAATGTGAGCTTTTCCCTAGTCTGGAAAAGGGCAAGAAGAAGCATGAATAAAACATAGATGGAGAATGAGGTCATGTAGGTGTCCTGTAAGAAGTGAGTGAAAAAGTGAGGCTAGTTGAAAGCGTGGAAGGACTAGGAGCAGGCACAGAGTACATGCTTTGCATGTGGAAGGATGTAGGTTCAGGCCCCACCACCTCTGGGGAGGGCTCTGACTAGGAATGGGAGAATGAACAATGCTGAGTTTGTCGAGGTGCCTCATTTTCTACCGTCATGCTCCTTGCCTAGTTCTTGTTCCCCAATGTGAACATATTTGCTTTTTTTAACAGGAAAACTGCGCATTTTCGAACACAGCAAATGCACAGCTTTCCCAACAGACACTGCAAAGTCACACTCCCTCCCCCGCCCATAATCTAAAGCATGAAGATGCAGCAGGGGGTGAGGGGTAGAAGGTACATTTTTGGAAGTGTGCCCTTTCTCCACCATCACTATTTGAAAGAGGGTTGTTTCAGTAAATTCCCAATAATGCTTTGGATGCTGATTTTTGGAAGTGCACACTTTCAAACAGGAACATGAATTTTGGAAATGGTGAAATAGCCTGAAAATTATGCTTCTGCCTGTGTTCAGGTTTGGCAATGTGAATGGGAAGTGTGCACATGGGGTGATGTTCTTATATGGCCCAACCAGAGAAAGACGCCATTCTGAAACTCTGGAGAGCTACTCTGGGTCAGCATAGTTGACAATCCTGAGCTGGCTGGTCGGATGGATAAATGGATGGATGGATGCTGTGACTTGGCGTAAGGCAGCATCCTCTGTTTCTGTAGAAACCTCTGTTTTCTGTTGGGTAGGGCAAAGTGAATGGTTCCCAAAGGAGATTAGACATGTCCGCAGAGCATGAGGCTACTGCATGAGATGGCGGTATTTGGCCCCCAGGATCAGAGGCAGCGTGTCTTTCAGCACTGGTTGTTCTGCTCCTGCTCTGCTTGTGGCCTTCCCGCTGGGGGATCACCTTATCCTGGCAACAGGAGGCTGGATCAAAAGGCCTTTGTTCCAGCCCAGCAGGGCTCCTGTTCTGCTCACTCCCAGGAAATGAGGGTTCACCTTTCAGGCCACCACCGGGAGATAAGGCAGCCACAGCTACGTGTGCCTCTTCCCGCCAGAACGCCTCCCTCGAATGGGGCACGGCCTGGAATCTGGCTTGCGCTGCGGCAAGTGTGGGGAGAACAACTGGGGAGTGAGCAAATGGGCAGTTGTGAGCACAGCACCTGTCAGGGTAAACATGAGTTCCCCAGGCTGCAGCCTGGCAACCCTATTGCAAAGCCCTGTACGTGGAAGAGACAGGTGGTGCTAATTGAAACCAAGCTGCTATGGTAATTTCGGCTGCGCTCATTTACCTAGGAGCAGTGGAGTGGTGGTCACTTTGCATGTGGAGGCATCATCCTGACAGCCCTCCTAGCCATGTCCCCAAGGAGAGTCCCAAAATGCAGGGAACTGCACTGATCTGGACCAAGAAATCAGTTCTAGGGGCTTCTTCTGGAAAGCATTGCCCATTCAAGACCAAGCCACCCCAAATGCTTTGGATTCACACAGTGATCGCTCTCCACAAGCTCTCCTGCAGCTGCTTCTGCTGGGGAAAATTTTCCGGCACGCCTATGCCAACATTGTAGCTAAGCTCTGAGGGAATGGGGAATTCCGTGGGACGGGGGCTGGGAGGACCGGCAGTTGAGGTCAGCACTTGTGCTAAGCAAAAAGCGCTGGTGCTGCCCTTCTGTGAGCCCTGGCTTCATCACACCCCTACCTGGGAGTGAGCCCCAGCAAACTGACTGGCTAAGCAAGGTCAAGTGCAACAGATACGCATCAGAGCAGCTGCCATGCCTGGCAGAGGTCCCAGACTGGAATCTCAGCATCCCCAGGTGTGTGTGTGGGGGTGGGGGTGGATTTCCACCTGAAACCCCAGAGAGCCATTGCTGACAATACTGGGCTAGATGGACCAAGGGGTCTGGCTCAGTCTAAGGTTACACTGGCTGTGCTGTTAAAGGATTCTGCTTGCAATCCCATGACACTCTGGGAGAGAACGAAAGGCGTTTCCTGGTTCTGCCCAGAAACTTGAGCTCATCGAGCAGAATTGCAGGGAGGAGAGAGGAGCAGAATGTAGCAGGGCCATATTGCAAAGGCTTGTATAAATGACAGCCATGTATTGTCACAAAAATCACATCTACAGGTATGATGTAGCATCCCTCTCACCTGAATTCAGCAGAGGCATCCTTTTTCTCTGTGATGAGGGAGGAGAATGCACTCTTAAGAAGGCACTGTTTGGCAATGTCATCTGTTGTATTGAAAGCTTGCCCCAAAGGGCACCTGGGGGGCCTGAATGCCACCCAAGGCCACGCCCTATTGCTTCCTATAGGCAGGAAAGAGTTTTATGACTTCAGGCTGTTGGCATAGCAAAACCTCGCAGCCTCACTCCCATCTTTAGCAGCTTATTAAACCTGTATAAGCCACCTACAGTGAGGATGCTGGTATGTGGTGGGACTCCACCCTTCCACCTGGTTCTTTTAGCCTTGGAATTGCTGGCACTGTTTGATAGATTTTGTCATATCTTTGCAAGGTATCTCATAAGCTGAATAGATGCAAATGAAGCTAGGGCTCAAGCACCTTGGAATGGCTGTTTTAGTATTTCCTTAGGGACAATGCAAAGTGACAGTTGGCTCCCATTCCAGTACACATAAGCAGTTTGTGTGTATAACATGAAAATGGGGTACAGGACTTAGGGAACTGGAAGGGCTGGGGAGGATCTCTGCTAGGAAGACCACCCATACCTGTGTTGGGGAGCAGTGATTTAAATAGCAGAAAAGCAGACCCAATGAGTTGACCATAGCTATTTTTTGAAGCATGGCTCCTGTCTGATTTCATGGCTCGCAACACTTGCCAGTAGATAAATCTAGTGGTTAGTTACTCAGACCTGGAAGGCCACAGAAGAAAGTGTTTCCTTAGATCTCCCATTGGAAGAGAAAACTGCCTTTCTTGAGCAATCAGCAGAGCCTAATTCAAATGTTATTTAGGCATAGGAATGCTTGAGGAACTTTGTCTTTGCACATTCAAATATGTACTGACCTGATTTGCACCTGCCAAACTAATGTGAGGATAAAAACACAGCTGTTCACTGAATTTTGCACATCTCTGAATGTTGGTGTAGTTCTCCACTCTAGAAATATTCTAAAATGAGAGGCATACATATGCTTAGAAATTAACATTTTGTAAGATATTAAATATAATTAAATATAATTTTCATGTAGATTATAGAGCAGAATAAAACCACATGCCAAGGAAGAAATAGAATATAATGGTTGAAGGAACCAGCATCTGGAAAAGTAACATTTCCCAGAGGGGTAGCAGGAAAATGGCCAAAAGTCTTGCGGCACCTGATCATTTGTGGCATAATCATTTATGGAGGTGGATTGTATGTTTTTAAAGTGCCACAAGATGTTTTGTTGCTTGCAGAAAAGTGACATGAACTGGATATAGACAGATCCGTCCATTCTTCTCTGAATGGCATAGATGGAACTGCTCCCAAGTTGACACAAGAGCATTTAAAGTTCAACACTCTGTCTATTACTCATTGGTGTGTTTTGCATCAACATCAGGAGACCCCATGGAAGGAGATTCTTGGACAGCAGGTAGCAACATGTGAAGGACATCCTGCAGGGGGTTCCCACATCACGTTGGTAGTGTTGTCAGTTCTTCACCATGAGGGCTGCTTGAATTGGATGAAGCTCGTTTAGATGGTCCCATCAGCCGTAGCAAACCTGAAATAGACTGTGGTGGATGGTGTGATGATATCTAGAGCTTTGGGGTAGCCGCAGGGGTGTGGGAGATGACCAGAGGAACTGTGACCACCCTGCCACAAATGTTTTGAACTGGGCTTTGTAAGATGGAAACTGGGCAGAGCACTGGAAGGACACTCCTTTGCCTCTTTGAGGCACTGTAGTTAAGTGAGTCAACACCACTCTAACTGAGGTTTTGTTTCCAGCTCTTCTGGTCTTACCTGGAGTCGTCATCTCTCTTGCTATTATTTCTATTAATATTATTATTTATCCTCCCATGCATTGTGCAGCTGCTCTGAGGATTCTTTTCTTTGAGCAGGGATGGTTTCCCATTGCTGCATATCTGTGGAGCATGCCGCACAATGGGACTCTAAGCTGATGCTTCCAAGAACTATGATAATGAGTACTTGGTACAGGTGCGGCCTTTTGTCTGTCCCATGTGGGTGTCTATGTGTGTGTGCAATTCCGGTTTTACTTCCTGAACAGATAAAGGAAACAGATCCAGATAATCTAAATTCCATACGGTGTTTAAATGATACCTCCCACCATTTCATTCCTATCACTCATCCCTGTTTTCCCTTAGATACGAGGAAGAAATAAACAAACGCACTGGGATGGAATTCACCTTCACAGCACTCAAAAAGGTAGGCGCACACTCCTATGTGGGGGGATAATTGTGTTCACTTGCCTTGGTGGATGACTCACCTGCAGAGCTGGTTAAACACATGAATTTGAGAGGCTTATTTAAGGCTTTTTCAATAAGCTTTTTCATGTGGACAACTTCTTTGATGAAATGTAGGGGTGTGAAATGTGAGCCACCTTTTGACCCAAGCCCCCAGACCACCAGCATCTTTCACCACCCCGACCTCAACTTGGAAAAAGCTCTAGGAACAAATGCAGTGGTTTCCATCTCCTTCCCAGACATGCTCTGAGGATGTTCTAAGAATGAGCTTGTACAATGCCTGTTCCTGGAGTGTATTTCCAATTTTTTGCTGGATGGGACATCTGTGATTGCTGGGGAGTGAAGGATCGCTGGAGGGGTGAAAGATGCATGTGATGTATCTCTGAAAGAATAGAGGGGTGTGTGTGTGTGCAGGTGTGCAGACTCTGTCAACTTAACAGACACCCCAAGCAGCCCCTGGGGCCCAAAAAATGGGGTGCCTCTGCTGTCGTATATCACAGGTGACCTTCAAATTACAGCTTGGTCAAACTGCCGCACTGGATGAAGAGTACCTCTGGTGGGGGGAAAAGGAGCAAGTGAGATGGCCAGGCCAGATGCTGGCATTTATTGTGAGCTTGTGGTCCCTCACACAGAGAAGTTTGCAGGTCTTTCCTTCAGAGCTTCTCCCATGTGTACTAGCCATGCTCCTCTTAGAATGAAGCAAGTACCAGGTTGTCTCCTAGGACTGCAGGTAGCACTAGAAAAGGGCTCTGTTTCACGGCAATTGCACTATACTGCAGCAGGACCTTGTGGTTGTTTAATAAAACATAGAGTAAGGCAGAAGAATTTAGCCCAGGGCTGCAGGGAAGAGAACACATGAAAAAGATACGAATTTCTCCCCTTGGTGTTAATGGAAGAAGACGTAGAGCTTACAGAGTAAATGCCACAGGTGGAGTAGTCTTTAATCATGTTCCCCTAGAATGAGGTGGGATGGCATCCCATCCCACTTAGAAATCCAACAATGGCCAAACAAAACATTCTTTTATAAATACAGGAACAGGTGTTAACTAAAACAGGAGTCAAATGTCTGTATTGATTTTAATTGCACATGCCAGACCTGACCTGAAGTTTTAGAATGACAATGACTGCACTGTAAAACTTTCCTGACACAAAGACTGAGGCAGATTTATTTGTTTATTAAATTTGTTAAAGAGCCAGCCATGGGCATCATGCTCTCTGGACAGCCATTACAATTAAAAAAGAATAAAATAACATTAGATAAAAATACAGTTAAAATATCATAATAAATTGGAACGAGATAAATCACAATATACATAATTAAATAAAAACATGAATAATAGATTCAAAGCAGTGCAATTGGTCTGAGGGGGTCTAAGCCGTGCCATAGGTGTGCTGAAAAGGAAGGTTTTTGTTAGGTGCCTGAAATTCAACAGAGTAGGCACCTGGCGAATCTCAGAAGGTCGAGCATTCCATAATTGGGGTGCCACCACAGAAAAGGCCCTCCTCCTTACAGCCTCCCCTTGGGGAGAGAGACTCGTGGGAGGGCCTCAGTTGATGATCTCAAGCAATGGGCAGGAGTCTATGGTGCAAGGTGCTCCCTAAATAATAGCTGAAAAAGAACCGCATTTCCAAAATCTGACATTTTAGTTTTGTTTTTTAAGTCTACATTTAAAACTGTGGCTTGCATCCCCATCAGCTTCCCCGCTGCCACTTGCAGGATGAGTGAAATCTGGAATTATTATGACAGGTCCTCACAGCAGCCCTGATATGCCTGGATGTTGCTGGGAAGTCGGGACAAGGGAGGCTACTGACCGGCTGCAGCTGCAGCAGCCGTGTGTCCTAGAAGTACTGGCCCCAGGCCTTTATTTTAATTGTTCTCCTGAAAAGGAGATTTTAAAAAGAAAGCGAACTCTGACAGCCGTCTGCAATGCCTGGGCCTAGCCTCTATAATTATAAACAACCTCCTCAAGATTAACTCAGTGTTTTGTGTGCTAAGAGAATTTTCCAGCCTTTCCTGTTCTTAAACTATAATGACACTCTTGTGGCAGCGCCACAGCTGAGTTTCCTCACCCCACCTGTGGAGTGGAGTGGCTTGGATGTTACTCGAAGGTGATTGCTGTGGGGACCTTTGAGAACGGGACAAGCTGGGCGTCAGAATTTGTCCTGATGACAGGCTGCTCTTATGAATTGTAAATTCCTTTTGAGTGTGTTCATCCCCTATTGAAACCTCAATGGAAGTGCTTTTCTGTTTACCGACCTGATGCTATTCAACAGTCCCTGTTTTTTCTAGTAATTAAAAGATGACTCTGTAGACCAGCCTAATTTCCTTCCATCTGCACTCCACCTAATTTCTGGCACAATTAAAGTCTTAATATTATTGCATTACATTATATTTTTATCCTGACTTTCTTCCTGCTACGAGGAACCCGGCAGCTTACGCAGTCTTCCTCCATGCCATTTTGACCTCACAACGACAACGCTGTGAAGTAGATTATGCTGAGAATGAATGACTGCCCAAAGTTCATGGCTGAGTGGGGACTAGAGCCCAGACCTCCCAGGTCTCCAGCCCAGGACTCCAACTACTGTGCTGCTCTGCTTACTGTGGGGAATGGAGGGACCGTGAGATGTACATCCTAAGCCCAAACTGCAATGGCATTCCTTTACTCCCTAAATTAAATCTTTTGATTTGGTTTCTGGGGAATCCTGAGGATCCGTTTCTCAGGGGGAAGTTATGCAATGACGGCAAGCATCCATAAGGGAATTGGGGCTTTGTGCAACCGCTGGGGGGGGGGGGGGCAGGGGCTCTGGGCACACTCTCAGCTCAAGGATGGCAGCAGTGACATCCAGAAGAGCTGAGCAGCTATCTTAGAACATGTCCCGGGATCCTTTCAGTGCACACAGGACCCACACAGGGCTTTGCACTCCCGGGAGCAGGGCACACCTTCGCCCTGCACACATACTTCTTGCTCATCTGCACTTTCCTTGCTCTTGCATCAGCCACGGTGGCCTTTGGTTGGCAGAGAGTTCCCCCACTACAAGATCAAAAATTGTCAAGCCACTTTCAGATTGCAAGTAGCACATGGCTGCCACTCAAGTGACTGTCTTCTTTCCTTGCTTTACCACACAGGATCTGGACAACTGCTTCTTGCACAAAACTGAACTGGAAGCAAAACTGAGCGGACTTCAGGCTTGGGTGGAGTTAATGAAAAATATCCAAGAGGAGGTAAATGACAACAGCAACAAGGTGGGCTGTGGGGTGGGAGGATTCTCATCAGTCTAACTGTCCAACGTTCAGTTCTGCTGACGTGTGCATAAATCATCTAATGGAAGTTCCCCTATAGAGCTTGTCTAATTGAAAAAGGGAACAGAAGGAAAAGAGCAGGTCTTTCAGTGGTCATTACAGGTACGTAGTTTTCTATGCAGGCCTCAAGGTGCCTGAGCACGCTGCCTGCACTGACTCACGATCCATCTGTATGAGTAGACGCAAGGGACTGGGCCAGTCTAGTGTTCACCTTCACAAACTGTCCTCATGAGCATGCCAGGCCCCCTTCCCCCAGGAGGGACTTTCTGAAGGCAAGCAGGCCTCCTCTGCTGCTCAGTCACTCGGGCCTCCTGCCTCTTTTGCCTCCTCTCTATGGGGTTGAGACTGGGGGTGGGGGGTAGCCTGCATCTGAGAATTCCTTAGCCTCAGAAACCTCTCCCACTGGCTGTACATCTTGGTTGTTTCCAGAGGCTGCCTGGCTTGGACTGTGAGATGTACAAAGCGCCTGTAATCACCTTTGCCTCCTTCATCTCAGAATCTTGACCTAGCCCATCCTCCACAATCCCAGTGTAATTTGTTTCCCATTCCATTTCCAAATCATCTAGGAGGCAGCCAGCATTCTGTAGGAACGATTGCCCAAAACCATCATCCTTCTTGCTCCCAGAAGATAACCAGAGTGGTAGTAAGAATGGTCCAGCTTAGGAGGAAAGGATTGGAATTATTTAATTCGATTGTGACTAGCCATATGTTTGGAAATGCAACAGAAACCTTCACACGTTCACCAAGTGGAGCATACTTTTTGGAGCTCACATGGAGTCAGCCAGTAGTTTTTCTGTGCTGATTGTCACATGCCCAGCAGTAACCTGCAATGCCTTGTACATTGTGGGCACTTGTGGGCCACAGCTCCTTTTGCAAACTGATTGAGCACCAAGTGCTTTATTATAATGGGTGGGAGCGGTACTATTCCATCTTCCAGTCATACTGTCTGAGGCATGGTTATTTTTCAGAAAGCCAAGGATCACCTGGGCTGATCCCATTACAACATCCTTGACAAGCAAGACCAACCTTTTCAGACCAGCCTGCTGTCTTCAAAACTGAGCAGGGCCTACCAGTGTACCTGTACATAATAGGACTGATATTTTTAAAGATTCATTTTTAAAGACTCTTCTTTTAATGTTTGTTAAAATGTGTACAGGACATTGCTATGCTTTAAGGACTTGTAAAGAGCATTAACTACTAAGCTATGCCATGAGTTGTGCAGCAGAATCCCCAACCCATCCCTGTCATGGGAACCCTTAAATTATAACCAAGATGCAATTACAGCCCTTGTGCTTCAAGACACAATTATCCTCAGGAAGGAATTCCCTGGCACTCACTCCAGCCCCTTATCATGTTTGCTTTAGATCCATAATAAGACTGTAACCTTTCCTTAGGCATTCAGAATATGCTTTCCTCAAGAATTGGGCGACTTGAATCATTGGCTGGTTGGCACCATCTAGCATCACAATCCTTGCCAATTGTGGCGATGTGCCCAGCCTTGACATTTCTTTGGATATTTGCTTTGGGATGTCCACTCTGTCGAGGCTGCTCTTCTGTTTGTCGAGCCACTTCTGTCCTGCTACTTGGAGGCCCAGTTCAAGACCTGCTCCTTAAATTAAGCCTTTCTGGAATCGCCCCTCCTTGTCCACTTTTTTTCTTACCTGGGTCAGGAATAGCTCTCTAGCCCTGCCCTACCTTGGCATGCAAGCTCACATCTAGGCAATTGAGAGTCCAGCATCTAATTGAGGAAGCAAGGAGCTGCTGGCATGTGGCAAGTCCTTGAAGCACTGCTGGGTTTTCTGATGGGAAAGGTGTGCAGACTTCTTTGCTCCCATTTCAGGCCCTGTGCTCCCCAAAAGGAGTTGCAGCTCTTGACAGAGCAGTTGTGTGGCTCGCTCTCCTTCCATTCAGTTCTTGATGTGGCTGAGACGTGTTATTCAGAATGAAGAGTCAACTGTGCTCCACTGGGTGATACCTAGTGGCTGAATCCAGAGTTAACCAGTAGAGGCTACTGACACCAGTGTCAGCGGGGCTGTGTAACCTCTCTGGTTTTTACTCTGAATTCTTATGGAGCTGGCCACGGTGCTGAACCTGCTTGGGGCTCAGCACAGTGAGTGGCTCTTCAAAGTTCAAACTAAATCCTGGAGTGGTTACACGGCCCTGCCATCTTTGGAGCTGTGCGCCTCTGCTGGTAACAGTAGAGTAAACCCATCGAAATCACTGAGACTTAGTTGTGACAAACTGAACCTCCCATGGATTTCAGTGTGCCTGAATATGATTAAATATGGATTCAGTTTGGAAGCTGTGAGATATCAGTTATTTTTCATAGCTTCTTATCTTCCCATGGATCTTAGGCTCTAGGCATGCCTTATTCCTGTGTAATTCTGCTTTTAAAAAAATAGACCACTTCCCAGTTCATAAGATTCTTTGCCCCCAGGCAAATCAACATGCTTTGGCAGAGGATCAGTGAAATTTAATGCTTTGGCATAAGCAGAGCTGCAGATAGCCAATGCGGTGTGTAAGCATTTCCAACATGCACATACTCCAAGTTTGATGTCGAGAATGAAACACCAGGACTGCTAAGTAAATAACACCAACAGTAGCCGCTACCCCTTCCCAAGAGCTCAGGCCTGCATGCATGCCATTTTTTCACCATTGCACCATCCAGATGTCAGTATCCTAAGGATTTTTTTCTTCCCCACTTTTTAATACAGATGTTTAGCTCTTTGGGGTGCCATCCTATTGCATTGCTGCCGACTAGAGGGAAGCCTGTGTGCTCAGAGGCTTTGGGGTGTCCAATGCCCTCATGGTTGCTGTCTGCAAAATGGGAGCCCCTCTCTGCTCCCTCCTTCCCCCAAAAAACAGGCCCCTGAACGCATCAAGTAGAGGTGCATTCATGTGGGAATGATCATCAGGGCATTGAAGGGAAGAGGGTCTTCCGGGGACAGGTCCTGTCTTCCATCCCAGTGAGTGTCTTGAGCTGCATGAGGGGAGTGTGCCTGTACTTTTGTCTGCTGAGCCTCAGCTATCAGAAGTGAGATCAGGGGTGGGTGGAGTGGCTTTAACAGGACTAACTTCTGTTGGTGTAAGAATGTGCCCGCTTGTAAATTGGCAGCTTTTCAATTTTGTGTTTGGCATCATTATCTCCACACTCTCCCACCCCATCCCTACTTCAGCAAGGTGCCTGGCATTTTTTCCTTTGGCACTTTGCATGTTTTTCATCTGTTCTTTGCGTACAGAAGAAATAGTGCAGCTTCTTCTGACTTACCTCTTCTTCAGAATAGAATTATGGAAAGTGGGTGGATGGAAGTAATATTTTGTGGGTCCAATATTCTTCCACACCCCCATCTCTTTTCAAAGCTGGCCCAGACCTTTCCAAAGTACTGCTCAATTGAAAACTGTCTTGCTTTGCCACTGGCCACAAGCCCTTTGTGCCGTTTCCTCCCTTTCCCACATGCCTCCAGGTGAGGCAGCAGAAAGCGCCCGCTGCAAGGATAGTCCTTGAGATGGACACCTAGATGCTTCCATGGGCATGTACAGCAGCATCCATTTTTGCTAGAAGTCTTGGGAGCCTTAGTTCCCATTACTGGGGCAGCCAATGAGGCTGTGTAGCATTGCCCTGGGAAAAGTGACTTGAACCAACTTCCCTAGGAGGAAGGGCTGCAACTTTGGGGGATTCTGCATTTAGAAAAAGTGGGCTATAAGTGTAAGCAGGACAGAGGTTTATAAAAAAAATAATGGCATGGAAAAAGTGAACAGAAAGTTTTTCTTCCTTACTGAACATTCTGAAACCCAGATTTGTCCAGTGAAGGGGAATTGTGACTGAGAATTGTGGAACTTTCTGGACCATGAAAAAGAAATGTTTTTCACACAGCTGGACAATGGAATTCATCGCCAACACTCCTTGCATGGTGCCATGCAGCTGCACAGGCAAAGGCTGCCTCCGGGCAGATGTTTGTGCCATGCAGGCAGATGCCGGCGGGTGGGGCTAACCATCGTGTGTGATGATCCAGGTGGGACTACTCAGTGCATACACCCCTCCGCGTGGGCCGGGCAGGCACAGAAGGCAGCAGAATGCCAGCCTGGTGGGTCAGCGTGTGCCTCTGCACTGTATGGTACTTCACTGAGGAACGGTTTCTGCGAGCCGAAGGCGGCCACTCACAGGGGAGGGTGTCTGCGGCGTTACTGCCTCTGTGGCCTTCGTTCAAGTCAGCCTCCGCGAAGGCCGATCCACTCCTCCCCTGAGTGTGATTGCAGCACAGCTTTCCCTCCAGTGCAGAGGAACCATGCTGTCGCCCACGATCAGGGGAGGGTTTCCCTTGACCCTGTTTTACAGGACCACTGTGAGGGTTCCAGAGGCAACCTCTGGAACCATGTGAAATCTCATAAGGATACAGGGAATGCGCCTGTTCCTATATTCAAGCCCAGCTGAGCTTCCAGGCCTCCCCTGCAAACTCCAGTTACCGTAACCCTACTTTATGCACAAAAACTCAGTCCCGTCTTCTTCCTGCTCACCAAGGAACTTGAGGAAGCAATGTCACAAATCAAGGACGTCTCAGTTGTGCTCGGGATTGACAACAACAGATACAACCCAGACCCACACAAGATCGTGGAAGAAGTGAGAGCTCAGTACGAAGCCCTGGCGATCCGGAGTTGGGAAGAGTTAGAGGCACTCACCCGAACCAAGGTATGAAGCCTTTTGCTGCCAAGAACTGTCCCAAAGCCCTGCACATCAGCATCAGTCCTAATGGAAAGACACAGAAAAGGTGCAGGGCTGGAAATGCCTGGGCACGTATGAGAATGTCATTTTCTCTTTACAAATCCATCGGAAATTGCAACCTGTAGTGCAAACATGCATGGTTTCAGAAATATGCAGTTTGCAGAGTAGCTTGTATGTTTCAAATTTGTTTGTGCTTTTTTCTCTAAAGGCATGCTTTTACAATACTTATTTCCACACTTCCGTTTACAGGGGAAGGTCTGCATTTTGAAAAATACATACTTTTGCACACAAAAATGCACACAAAATGAACAAACTAGAAAAGCAGGTGCAACAGGAGTGAGTTGAACCAAATCTGAAGCAAAGTACAGATAATTTCAGCAAGGTTAAACATCTCTGCTTCTCCCATCCCCAAATATATTGCATGACATTGTCCTATTTGTCAAAAAGGATCTTTGTCACTTATAGTCTTAGCTTATTTGCTCCTCCTATGCTTGCATGTGGATCAAAACATAGCTATCCACCAGCTTCCATGCTTCTGGAATGTTCTGATGCAGTTCCCATAGCATTTCTTAATATACATATTTTTAAAAACTCATTTAAAAAGGTTTATTTTGAGAGAATTGTTTTGGCTGTGAGTAAGGGAGAAAATCCAAGTGTGAATTCCCAGATCCGAGGTCAGAGCTCTTTTCTGACCTCGGACCTGGGAATCTAAAAATTCAACAATACAATCCTGGGCGTGTCTACTCTGTAGTAAGGCCCATTTAGTTTGCTGGGGCTTGTGTCCAGATGAGTGGGTATAGGGTTTCAGATATTTAAAATCAGGTTGCACTGGCTTCAGCACTTGGGGAAAAACATTTGTGAGAATATACTCCAAGGTTTAAATCAATGAGATATTTTGCTAAAGTCATTGCTACCAGAATAGGGTGTTTTCTGCTATAGGACAGGTGTAATGGGAAAGGAGGCAAGGTGGAAACATTGCAGCCACTTAGCTCTGCCAATAGGGCCGCACAGCCAGCGAGAGGTAGATGGATGACATGAGCAACTACTGCAAAGAACTGAAAGGTCGGGTTGGATCAGATGCGGTTCATTGTGTGTTTTCATCTCTCACAATGCCAAAAGCATAGTAAATTTGCAGAAGTCAATATAAATCCAGACAGGTTAAAGTGACAAGAGAGAAAGGAAGATGGGTGGAAGGTTAATGGGGAAAGAGATGTATAAGCAGAAAAGGGATTAACGTTTTGTAGGGAAGGATTTGATGATGCCATTTTGTCACAAATCTAATCCTATATGGTGCCAGGGTATTAAGCCCTAGGGCTCAAGAGTTCTTGGAGAGTAAGAAGGCTTTGCATTGAAACATGTGTTTATGAATACAATTACAGGTGCAGTTTTTGTTAAAACTAGGTCTGCTTTAGGGGCTTGCACTCCTGGATTTCCCATGAATTTCTTTGATTAATTATCAGTTCCATTTCTATCCTGCCATTTTCCTTGGGAGGAAACCAAGGCAGCTTGCATTGTCCTCCTCTCCATTTTATCTTCACAACAACCCTGTGAGGTAGATTGGGCTGACTCAGCAACTGACCTAAAGTCATCCAGGGAGCTTCATGGCTGAGTGGGGACTAGAACCAGGGTCTCCCAGGTCCCCAGTCCACCACACTCTGACCACTGTGCCACACCACCTCCTCAGGTTTGTTGTCAGAAATGTAATCTATACTCCTAATTCCTCCTTCTAGCTGAATGAAAGAGAGGTGCTCTCTGCTAGGTTTGGGGACCATCTCCTTAATGATCGAAGGGTGATTGCTGAGTTAAACATCCAGATCCAGAAGATGAGGTCCTGCATCGTGTCTTTGAAAAGCCAGGTAAGATGTGGCTGGTGGAAGCCTGCAGGCTGAGCTGGAGGAAAAGTCCAAAAAGATGCCGAATCATGATTTCACAAAGATCTTCTGCCACCATCCCAACACAGAGAAAAGCCCATGCCTTTTGCTCCTTCCCAGAATGTTACTCAGCGTTCTGAGGGAACTGTCAGTGTTTGACTGCATGAACAGTGTTGGGTGGATCCGTGCTCTGTCCTCCTCCAGAGCTTGATTCTGGAGGATCTCCTTCCCCTCCGCAGTCCCACTGAGTGGTGCCCCAGAATCTGTGCTGCATTTTCAAGGGACCGAAAGGGCTGCTGTGGGAAGGAAGAGGGGGCAGGGAGGTGCGCTTCCACCAGGGCTGTTGATCTAGCATAAATCTGGATCCATCCCCATGTGAAGGAGAGAGCTGGCACTCATGTGGCTGCAGTGCTTGGCCAGTCAACATTTGCCATGAAATCCATGCTGTGTGTGAACAGCCAGACATTAACCATGTCATGCCCAGCAAGTGAAAGACAGCAGGCAAAAGAGGGGTGCCTTGTCAGTGACATTCGTGTTGGAGGTATCCTCTCTTAGAGCTCATACTTTGCATATGGACCAACCCCAGTTCAGTCTCCAGTAGCTTCAATGGTGCTGCCTCATAAATAGCTACAACAAGGGTGGACAACCTGGTGGCACCCAGGAGTTTTGGATGACAACAGCCCAGAGTGCTTTGGCTGCTGGGTGGTGAAGAAATGAATTAATTAAGAAAGAAAGGAAGATCTGGCCAGCATGCCAATAGCTATGGATTGTGGAAATTGTAGTCCTGAATATCTAAAGAGTTCCAAGTTGCCTACCCCTGTCTGTGGGAATGCAAAACCTGTTATCTCCTATGACAGAGAAATAAGAAAAAATAGCAGCATGAGTGTAATTAGTTACTGTAGGGTCAGAATGTTTTGTCTAGTTCATTTTGCTAACACATTTGTCATGGCTGATTTCCTGTCTGATTTCCACGGCTGATTTTGTGTCACTGGTATAAAGGCAATTATGCCTGTTGTGGCTTTCCAGCGTGACTTGGGAGTATTCCATCCCGACATGGTTGTTCTGCAGGTTTAGTGATACCAGCAGATAATCAGTTCTTTGCAGAGTAGCAGACAGATTTCCAACCATGCCCTTACTCGTGTTGTGTTGGCCTCGCTCCATTCTAGTGTCTGCATCTAGAGAATAATATCAAGGAGGCCGGGATACAAGGTGAAACCGCCCTCAGTGATGCCAAAGCCAAACTAGCTAAATTGGAAGAAGCCCTTCACAATGCTAGGCAGGACTTGGCTCAGTTGGTGAAGGAATACCAAGAGCTGATGAATATCAAGCTGGCCTTGGACTTAGAGATTCTCACCTACAGGACGCTGATGGAAGGTGAAGAGAGCTGGTAAGTAAACTTGTTTCCAGCCTCTCCCCCCACCTCCTCTGTGTGTGTGTGTGTGTGTGTGTGTGTGTGTGTGTGTGTGTGAACTGAAAAGTCTGAAACTAATTTGCTCAGTCCCAAAAAAGTTATCCAAGAACTTTGAGGTGGAATGACTTCCATATATTCTTTGTATATGTTAAGAAGCTAAGAACATGAAAGGAACCGCTGAGCCAAACCAAGATCTATCTAGCCTAGCCAGTTGCCCACAGGATCTCTCAAGCAAGACATGAGCGCAACTGCACCCTCCTGCCCATCTTCCCCAGCAACTGGTACACACAGGCATGCTGCCCGGGAGCTTGCACAGAGCCCTCAGGACCAGTGGAAGCCTTCTTCTCCATGAACTCGTCCAATCCATTTTTCAAGCCGTTCCAATTGGTGCCCATCACTGCGCCTCATGGAAGTGAATGCCATAGTTCAACGCTGTGATGTATGAAGATGTGCCCCCTTCTGCTAGTCCTGAATCTCCCAGCAATCAGTTTATGGGATGAGTTCTGGTTCTAGCATTATAGGAGTGAGTCTTCCTGCCCACTTTCTCCACACCATGTACAATTCTGTACACCTCTATCGTGTCGCCCCTTGATCATTGTTTTACTAAACAATCACAGCAGTTATACCCTTTCCTCACAGGGGAGTTGCTCCAGCTCCTTGATCATCTCAGTGTCCCATGCTGCACTGTTCCCAACCCTCTAAGATCTTTTTTGGGTGAAGTGACTAGAACTGCACATTATATTCTAAGATTTTGTATAAGGGCAGTATTACCTTAGCAGTTGTATTTTCCATCATGCCTAACATGGGAGTTTGCCCTTTTCACAGCAATAACACATTGGGTGGACATGTTCATCAAGCTGTCCACCACAACCCTGAGGCTCTGTTTTTGGTCAGTCAGAACTGGCTCAGCTCCCACCAGCTGGGAGTGGTGCTCCAACTTGCATTCACTCTCCATCTTGTAGAACTTTGCTCATTTGTCTTTTCCTTACAGCATGGAGTCCCCATCACCAGCCGTTATTAGCAGAATCTACTCCACCCAAAGGCTCTGTAAGTTCATTTTTATTAGTTTCATGGATTCTTTGAAATGCTTGTAACTTTGAAGGGCATCTCTTTGTGCTACCAATCAGAAAGCAATTCCATCTTTTTCCCCCCTCAATGTTTTCTTCTGGTAAGGAATAAGATGGAAGAGAGAGCCAGTGTGATGTAGTGGTTAAGAGCATGGGACTGGGGCTCAGACGATCTGGGTTCTAGTCCCCGCTCGGCCATGGAGCCAACTGAGTGACTTTGGGCCAGTCACAGACTCTCAGCCCAACCTACCTCACAGGGTTGTTGTTGTGGGGATAAGATGATGGAGGAGATATAAGCTGCCTTGAGCCCTTTGTAGGAAAAAGGCAGGATATAAATTGCAATATAAACAAACAAACAAACAAACATGATGGGAAAAACGTAAGAGGGTTATGAGTGAGGGACAATGAAAGGCTTTACAGAGACTTTACAAAGTCATGAATAAGATAGTATGATGGTGTAATAAAAGCCTTGGCTGAAGGCATCCCAGATCCCACCAGCTGGGATTTCTGTGACCCCGAGGGTATGGAATGGGCTTCCACAGGAGATGGTTGAAGCCCCAGTGGTGAAGGTGCTTAAGGATAGGCTGGACATGCACATGGTGGGCATGTCGTGAGCGGAGCCGGCTGGAGCCGGGGGTCAGACTAGATGGTCCAGGAGGCCCCTTCTGACTCACTCTGTTTCTATGTTTCTACCCACCTGCTTTCAATCTGCTAAAGAAGCAAATGAGCTAAGAAGTGGGAGCAAGATGGACTTGCAAGGCTAATAGGCATGTGGAAGAGACCATTCAGAATCAAATACTTAGTGGAACATCCCTCTGATGGGGAAAGCTAAGCTGAAAGAGATGGGTACTGAAACCAAGAATACAACAGAAACTTCTCAAAAATACAGCCCTCTTCTTTGTTTTTCTTTTGCAGCTTCACCAAATTCCAGCATCACATCCACCTCGAATGTGACAACCAGAGCAAAAGCAGATTTGATAGATAAAACGAGCCACAGCAGAAGCAGTTCAGAAACTGGACTCTCTAGAAATCAGAGCACTGGCAGTAGGGGGCTGTCAGGTGGAGATTTCACCAGAAGCCATAGCAATAAAAGTAGAGGTTGTTCAGATAGTAGTCCTTCTAGGCATTCTAGCAGTAGAAGTGGACATTTTGCAGATCATGAAGACAGTTCTGGAAGTCATGGCCATGGGAGTGGAAGTGACAGAAGACAAAGCAGCAGGAAAGAGAATAACCTAGAAGGCAGCCTTTCCGGAAGCCCCAGTGGTGGAATCAGAGGCATTTCAAAAGATAACCTTTCCAGAACTCAAAGCAACAGAAGTGATGGTTTGACTGACAGTGTATTTACTAGAACACACAGTGGTGCAAGTGATGGTGTCCAAGAGGGCACCTATTCCAGAAGCCAAAGCTATAGAAGTGTAGGACGTTCACCAACCAGTTTTTCCAGAACTCATAGTGGAGAAAGCCACAGTGTTCCTAAAACTACCCATTCTAGAGATCACACTTCTGAAAGCAGGAATGTCTTGGAGAGCAATCTTACTAGAAGCCAAACCAGCAGAAGTGGAGACTTAACAGATAGTGTTTTTTCTAGAACTCACAGTGGTGTTTCAGAGAGCGGCCTTTCTAGAAGCTATAGTGGTACCAGTGCATCCTATGTAGAAGGTGATCTTTGCAGAAGCCAGACTGATGGCAATGATTTTCAGGGCACTCATGGAAGCCGTGGCAGTGAAGGATATGCTCAGAGTAATCTTTCCAGAACCCGGAGTGCTGAGGATGGCGGTGTCCCAGTGGGTGGCATTTCTAGAAGTCACAGTGGGGCAAGCAGGGACATCTCAGTGGGGAGCCTTTCTGGAAGTCAGAGTGATAAAGATGAAAGTTATGGCAGCCCTGGCAGTGAAGGGTGTGCTCAGCCTTATTTTTCCGGGACACGGACTGCTGAGGATGGCGGTGTCCCAGTGGGTGGCATTTCTAACAGCAGCAGCAGCATGTCAGCCAGAAACAATTCAGAGGGCGGCTTTTCTAGAAGCCAAAGAGGCCAGAGCGGGGGCTTTGCAAATGCTGTATTTAGTAGATCCTCTGCTCAAGCTAAACAAGAGCACAGCCTTTCCCGATCCTCCAGTGGTACTAATTCTGCCATTAGAGATGGTGGAGATCCTTCAGGAGGCCATAGCCCTAGAAGTGAAAAATTTTCACAGTCTGGTCTTTCTCAACACCACAGTGGGGAAAGTAGAGTTGACCTAGCCAGCAGCCCAACTGGACACCAAATTGGTGGAAGTAAAGGCTTCTCAGAAAGTCATCTTTCAAGAAGCCAAAGCAACAGAAGCAGCAGCTTAGCAGACAGCGTTTGTGCCAGAACTCACAGTGGTGCAAGTGAAGGTGGTCTTTCTAGAAGTCAGAATTATGAAAATGAAGGCTTACTAGAAGCCAGAGCTTCTGGAGCTCACAGCCATGGAGGTGGAGGACCTATAGAACCATCTGTTTCCCGAACCCACAGTGCTGAAAGCGGAGGTGTCCCAGAGAGTGTTCTTTCTAGAAGTCACAGTGGTGGAAGCAGAGGTGTCTTGGAAGGCAGCCTTTCCAGAAGTCAAAGCAGCAGAAGTGGAGAATTTGTACATGGTGCCCTTTCAAGAGACCACAGCTATGAAAACAAAGAAAGTCGTAGTGATGCGAGCAGAAGATTTGTGTCTGATGATCGTTCTGCAATCCAGAGTGAGGGAAATGAAGTTGTCTTAGAGTCTGGCCTTTCCAGACGTACAGGTGGCACAGCAGACAGCATCTCTAGAGGTCAGAGTGGTGAAAGTGGAAGTCCTGTGGATACCTCAACTCCTATTTGCCTGCACAAAAGAAATGAAGCTGCTATGGAACATAGCCTTTCTAGAAGCCAGAGTGGAGAAAGTGGGAGCTTTAAAGCAGCTGACTTTTATAGACGTTCTAGTGAAGAAAGCCAAGGCATGTCAGAGGCTAGTCTTTCTAGAAGCTGCAGCAAAGAAAATGAACATTTAGCAGAAGGCACACTTTCTAGAAACTACAGCTATAAATGTGCAGTTGCGTCACATCCTAATCTTCCTAGAACCAAAAGCAATGAAGCTGAAGATGTCCCTGAAGATAGGCTGTCCAGAAGTCACAGCTCTGGAAGTTTTTCACAACCTGGAATTTATAGAAGCCAAAGTGATGAGAGGGAAAAGTTGTCAGAAGTTGGCTTCTCTAGAAACTATAGTGAAGAGTCCCCAGTAGATAACCTGTGTATGAGCCACAGTGGTAGACAAGAAGCCTTCCCAGAGACTGTCCTCTACAGAAGCCCCAGTGGTGGAGTGGAAGATTCAGGGGATCATGTGTGTATGAGCCACCATAGTGGAAATGAAGGTTTGCCAGGGGATATCCTGTATGGAAACTACGCGTATGAGTTTGTAGATGCCTCACATCCTGACCTTCCTAACACCACAAATGAAGGTGTTTGGGAGAGTGGTCAGTGTGAGTTTGTACAGGGAAGTATTTCCAGAACCCACAGTGGTGAGCCAGCAGAACCAAGTCCCGCCTGCTTGATCTATGAGGTTTGCTGTGATGCGTGTCCCCACCCTCCAGCTGGGGAAATATGCTACATTGTTGAATCCACCTCCATGGAGTAGGTGTTTCCAGAGCACTTGAGTAGGATCCAGTTGCCTTCTTTCAGAAGTCTCAATCCATCCAATGGCTCATGGACCATAGATGGGAATCCACATTAAGCCTTACATAACCAAGGTTAACAGTTGGAAACAGGCCCCCACAGGCTTGGAGGTAGCGACTCAACCTTTCTAGTCTATTATGATTTGTGGGGAGGGGGGTCAAGCTCAGAACGTACCTTGAGTTCTTCCAGTAGTATACTCCATGGTGAGGGAAACCAAGGTTGCCACTATAGTACAGTCATGGACTACAAGAAGCCATAAGTCACCAGTATAATCTGTTGACCAGCATTTGAGATAGTAGCTTTTTTGTACTTCTCTTTCTTTTATTTATAGTAACTATTCCAAACTTTCAATATGCAGATAATTCTGATCTTCCTTCCTTCCTTCCTTCCTTCCTTCCTTCCTTCCTTCCTTCCTTCCTGGAAAAGCAAACAGTGTGACGGTCTACAAGGGATTTGATTTAGCTGTGTGATGATAAAGTCATTCAGTGAAAATGAAGATAACAGAGATCACAGCACAATGATTCCTTGATTAGTCACATGGGTGATCCCACCCAATCAGGGAACATGGGGTGAATGCAGTAATATCACAGTGCTGTGTGGCTAGTCAGATTCAATTCTACATGAATGTGTCCAGGAACATGCGAAGAGAACAGGGAGTGAGAGTGGCAATGCAAATGAACAGGCAGACATTTCCAAGAGTCGTGCCAATGCTCCATGAAATTCATCCGTGAAGATCATGGAGGATTTTTCAACTGCTAGAAATGTTCATTAAAAACTTGAGTAGTTTTGACCTAGACCCAAGGGCTATGAGGTCTCTCTGGGCCTGGACCTTTGAGTGCTTGATAATTCTGCCTGCACGTTTAATAATTGAACGATTTCATTCTGTGCAGTCCCGTTGAAGTGCACAGATAGCAGGTGAATTGTGTAAGAGACTCCTCTCCCTGTGAGATCTTGCCAAACCCTGCTCCCACTTCTTCCTGGCTTCCCTTGGCTTTCCATAAGTATTCTCCTGGCTTGCCATGCATATTCAGCTCTTCCTGTGCTGCCATCTAGGGCAGGAAGGTTTATATGACTTCCTGTACTTCTCATGGATAGAGGAGGCATGGAGCTGTAGTTTGAACTTGGTATCCTTTGGACTGGACTGGATGGAAGTGGTAGAAAGTAAAAAGAGCAAAGGCAGTAAAGTTTATGCTGGAAGTAAGACCCATTGAATTCAATGGAGCATGTATAGGATTGCCCTGCAAATATAGATGAAAATTGGCAGTGGCAGAAGGACCTCCCCACCCCCCACCATGTACCTGACGTAGGTGAGGTCGAGGAGAACAGTGTTTAAGTAAGTGAAGAAATTGTGTGAAAGCAGAGTCAAGAAAACATGGAACCCTGTGGAGAATTACAAGGGCGGGGACAGAGAAGGCAAGAGGCTGATTGTGGAATGAGAAATGATCACTTTTAGATGGGTCTTTGAAGAAACAGTAAACAGGCGATGCTACATGTCTGCCTCTATTACAGGTTAAGTACACGTGAAGACACAGCTGCCCTTTATGCTGCCCCACTTGTCAAGGAAGGATTTTACCACCATTGTATCCATTGCAAAGAAAAGCCAGGTGTTCCAGCAAAATTCAAGGGGCAGATGTGAGGTTAGCAGCTATTTTCCTGAGATAGTTGCAAGGACTGACTGAGATAATGCAATAAGTATCACACATAATGTTTGTATATCTTATCTTGGTCCTTTAAACCTAAGGTTTAGTTCCTTCTTTTATTGTAACTAAAATATACCCTGGAGAGTATCATTTCTATACATTAGGCTCAGATGCCTCTGTCACCCTGCATACATGCAATCTTGCTGTCTTTCTAGGTACTAGAGATGTTCAGGGAGGTGCCATTTACATATCCCATAACTGGCACATAGAGGTCAGTGCCCGTGAAACTAAAACTGGAATTTTCCCAATGGAAAATTGGGAAAGTGAACCCAATCTTTTTTTTCTTTTAAGTCACTCTTAATGCATCTATTAAGCTTTTTCTGTTATTAGAACACTTGGGTATAGAGCAGATTATTTTAAAGGATACTGACTTTCCCTGCTTTGCAGTTTTAAAACATATAGAATAACCATATATAGGGCTTGCTTTTGTACTGGCAAGGGATTGGGAAGAATTGTTTTCACAGCCATGCAAGGCTGACAAATCCAGATTTGTTTTTTCACTAGACTTCTTATTGCATTAGATCAAGATTTGTAACAGGGTCTTCATCCCAACAAAGACCATCACAATGGGATGATGACTTGAGTGAGGTGTAGCTCTGTGTTTCTCAGCCTATTATTCTCATTTAGCTAAGTTTCTATGGCTAAAATATTGGTTCAATGAGAAGGGTGGTATGGCACTATTAAAGGCAAGTTTCTCTTCATGTATTCTGATTACTTTGTATTAAACTATGGATGCATTAATAAAGTACTGAGCTCTTTAAAAAGAAATGTTGAGCAGGCGTCATTAATCTTTCCCAAAACATGTTGTGATGCATTATATTCTCCTACAGTCCTTAAAGTACACAAGCCCTTCCTCTGCCCATACTAAAACACCCCTCATAATACTAAAATGTTGCTAGTTTGATTTAATCGTATTACAGCAACAAAAACATTTGTTTTCTTGTCCTCAGTCCATCCATTATGAAGAGAGGGAAGTAAAATGACAGATAGTTTGGCTTATTGACTCACACGATGTGTTCTTAGCTGGCTAGATGGCGGAAGCCAAAGCCTAGCCACCATAACACACATTCTGTTCCACCACATGAACCCTGGTCCACAATGCCTCTAGGACAGCATTGCAATAGGTGCACTTCAGGATGGGAGCATCATGCTCAAGTCCGTGGAGAGACAAGCACGCGCGACAAAAGGGCAAATAAGAGGTTCTCCAAAAGTGACTCACCAGAGAATCGCCTTGTGTTTGTTCAGCCACTTTCTCAAGTCGGTGTTCTAGTTATGGGATTTCAACCTGCAGCCAAACCAGAGGAGTGCTTGCTGTGTCAACACACCTCCTTTCCGTACTTCCAGGTATTTGGCTGCTGTTGGGAAATGTTTTTGAGCGCATGAGTAGCCTGCACCAGATGGGCTGCGTTCCATCTGGAGATGGTAAGCAGGTCTCCTGGTGAAGCTCCTGTGGAGCAAACCTTGAAGCCCCGTTTGCAAGAGAGCGTCCTGTGCTATCCAGCCCTGCGATCACTAACAGTTACGTAAACCGGAGAATAATGCCAAGGTTTCTAATTGCCTTCCCTTGCTTAGGATTTGGGGCTGCTGCTTTTGCCTGCGATTGACGGAATCTTTTTTTTCCCCTTAAGAACTGAGGTGCAAAGTTGCTGGCGAAAATCCACATCATTGCAAATGCCATGTCCACTGACCGGCGGGACTGACTGAATGGTGAAGTCATGGTACACATTCAGCAGTCGCCAAAATCACCCCCAGTGGCTACTGGGGCGAGAAGAGTCTGGAGAAGGGGGCAGCTGTATGCATGCTTTCCTGAGGACCCTTTTCTCGGCTGTGCCCCTTCCTCTCTCCTACATAGACCAGTGGCCTTCACTGATTTATTTGGCAGCAAGCCTGAGGGCTTCCACAGGCAAAATCTGCCCCAGACACCCAGTCAACCCCAGCAGATGTTATTGGCTCCGGCTCTGTCCCTTTGCTTCTTCCTTTCCAGAATAGGATAAAGCATCGTTCTCGGGAGCACTGCTGCAGTGAGGGCTACACTCCCTCCTAGCCCAAGATGGTTGGGACAGCACAGACAGAGGCCAGGGGGAGCCCTGCCTGCTCTGGGGGTGCAGGCATGCATACATTCAGCACAGGCAGAGTCATGAAGCATCCAGGAGCCCCTGTGAAAAGGATGCGGCTGCCTCTGCATCCAGAAGCTTTGATCTGCACTGATGGCAGGACTCAGGGCACTGGAAGGCTGGAAGGCTGGGCTCCAGTCCCCTTAGAAATTATATAAGGCAGGACACTTCCTCAAAGGAACCTTGATATGATACATTTCTCCTGCAAGGAAAAACCTCCCTGCACACATTACGACCAAAAACGGCTTAGGGATGTTCCAAACAAATCTGTTAAGCGGTATATAAATCTATTAAACGATAACAAGAATGGGGGCTCAATACCCTTCAGCTGCCCTAGAGGGGGATGGAGCCCTCTCGGTTTGCCTGAGCCTCAAGACGATTTCAAAGAGGTGAGGGATCATCCCATCTCCCACTCCATCCACGCCTGCTGCTCCTGCTCGGGCAGAAAATAGAGAAGAGGAAGGCAAAAGAAGATCCTACTACATCCACAGCAGCTGCTCTCTTCACTTTCACAACAGGTGCACCCTGTGCATTAGATAAGCTGTGGCAACCAGTGCCTCTCCCTCTCCCTCTCCCTCTCCCACACACACGTTATGCAACACAAAATGGCACATGCTGACAGTGCCCTCTAGCCCTCCAAAGGGGCAGTGCCTCCCAGCCCATGAACACTGCAAGGCTTGTCTCCCTGCAGTGAAAGGAAGACAGAGTTAGAATAATAGGATTAGTGACTAAATTTGGAATAGCTCCCGTGAAGACTGAGGGCTGCGGCTGCACCCAGACCGACCGACCGACCGACTGAGCTTTGCTTCAGCTAATCAAACAAGCAGGAATTCCATGTAAAGGAACTGGTGGGGAGCGGTGAGATGAGTTTAATTGAGCACAGAGTTAAATATTTAAACTAATGATGCAAGACATGCCTCAGGCCAATCTGAAATGAAAAATGGCACCTGGAAGGAGGCAAGGCAGGCTGGGCGTTAATGAGACACAGTTCCTCATTTCAGCTCTCCTTGAGATCCAGACGAGCGTTTCTTTCCCCAGAACTGTTACCACACTCAAAAGATGCTCAGGCCCAACTATTATTCTAGGCCTGCGTCCCCAGTCCCTTGAACAGCTGGAACTGAGCCGAGATTGGGTGCATTCAGGGTACCTCATGCCTGTTTCCTGACGGGCAAGCTGCACTGGAGAAGACCCATTTTTAAGAAGGAATTGCATCGACCCAGCTTGCATGAACCCTGGGAAGCAAGGCCTGGTTGGTTGTCATGTCGCATGAATCTAGGCTGGGTTGCTTGTCTGCCCCTCATCCCAGCCTGAGAATCCATGGGCTTAGTACGGTTTCTTTTATCCACAGTGTGTTTCCATGTCCTCTGAAACTGGATGGCCCATTGCAGTGCAGGCAAAATTCTATGGTTAGTAATTCACTTGGGCAGTGCAGCAAAAACCTTTTGTTGAGCTAGTCCTGGCCACAGCCAGCCACTCCACAAGTGCCCAAGCAAGCTCTTGGGGGTGACTGCCCCGAACTTGGTGCCCTCCCTGTGCAATTCTGAGCCAGTTCATCTCCCTGGGGCGATTCTGGGTTTTAACTTTGTAGTGGAGATCCCTAGCTGAGAAAAAACACGGAGGTTTTAATTGGAGATTCCTGGGGCCTTCTGTACATGGAGCAGGTGGTATGCCACTACACCAAAGAAATGACAGGGAGCTGCACTCTCTTATTTATTATATTTATCAGATTTATACCCTGCCCTTCATCTTCCAAGGAACTCAGAGCAGCTTACACAATTCTGCTCCTCCTCCCAATCCCATCCTCACAACCACCCTGCGAAGCAGCTTGAGCTGGGCGTCTGTGACACCCAGAGACACCCAGTAAGCTTTGTGGCTGAATGGGAACTAGAGTCCGGGTCCCACACCCTTGACCACTGCACCACATTGGCCCACTGGCGGTGTGCCAAGGATGTGTCCTCCTGGGAAAGGGGGGCACACAGAAAGAGACAGGGCTCAGCACGTCTGGCTTCTGTTCCCTGCTCTGAGAGAGCAATGGGAATCACAAAGGAAATTTTCATCCATGATCGCCATCCTGCTGGAGAAACACCGGAGGTGGAGGAGCTGCAGCTGCAGCTCTGTGGAAAGCTGAGCTTTCCTGCTGCTCTGCTTTCCTCGTGCCTCTTTCTTCCCCACCGCTGGCCCTCTGGGAGCTTCCAAACGTGTTCCTCCAGCACCACCTAGAGCCGGCCAAGGCCAGTGCAGGCGTGCACCAGGGCAGCAAGACAGTTGTGGCAGGCAGCAGTAGATAGGGAAGTCCTGGGGCCATTATCTAACCCATTATCATGGGTGCCTTTTTGTCTCCCTTAGGGCAAGACAGGGGAAGGACATCCCATTCACCTTCCTTCAGAGCTCGCCTCTGCACCTGGTCTCCCTGGGAATCTCTCCCACACACGCCCCACCACCACCTTGCTTTCAGCCAGCGCAGCACTCTGAGCAGCACCAGGCAGCTGGGTCCAGGCACCATTTTAATTTCCCACAATGCCACTGAGTTTGTGGAGCTGTGGCTCACTGACTGTTGGGAATGAGAAAGGGGGCTGCTCTAGGCGCTCGTTCTCCAGGGCTGCTGGCTGGACTTCGGAAGGCTCAGAAGCAGAACGTGAAGCCGAACTGGGGGAGGCCTGCAAGTTTGGGCCATGCCAGGACACTGAGATGAGCGAAGCAGAGGCCTTCCCTCAAGGCCAGGCTCCCCAGGTGGGCAGGCCGTCCCTGGCAATGAGCGAGATGTGCAGCTGGAAGGAGAGGACTTGGAGCAGGGGAGTTTCTCAGCCACAGACCAGGCCACCCTGGCTCTTGACCCCCTAACCCAGTGTCAGCAGAGGAGAGCAGCCCCATTAGGGGATCGATGTGAAGAGAAGAGGAGGCATGCTGGCTTTCAGAAGGCCCCCCAAAGGGAAGGGGCCCAGGCAGGCTCATGAAGAAAGTTCCTGGAACTGAATACTAGATTGGGTTCAGCAAACTGCCCTGTGCATGCTCAGAGCGTTTTATGGGTGTTATATGCTTTTGACTGATAAATCTCCGCTTTGCAAGGAAAGGGTCTGTGGAACGCACGATGAGGAACCTCAGCTCCTGACACTGCGGTAGATTAAAAACTGGTGACTGGTAGACCAGACTGCAGAGCTGCTCAGAGCCCTGCTGACACCATCAAAACTAGGCAAGTTCTCCAGGACTCAGTGGCAGAGGAGGGGGGCCCACCAGACAGCACTTTCTCAGGCCCCTCCTCATAACTGTGAGCTGGCCCTGCTCCCCTCCCCTGCGGATCTGGTTACCTGAGGAAACGCTTCAAGAGACATTTCCTGCCTGCATAGCTATACGTGGAGCTAACATGACAAGTCACCTTAGCTAAGCTGGAAAAGCAAGGGGCTGCAGCCGGATGGGTGACCACATTGGACTCAGTGGCCTTATAGGCCCCTTCCAACTCTACTTCTATCCTATCCTATCCTATCCTATCCTATCTGTTACATTTATATCCCATCTTTCCTCCAAGGAGCCCAGGGCAGTGGACATAATCCTGTTGTTATTGCATGCCATCAAATATTCTCCAACTTATGGCAACCCTACAGAAGAATGCCCTCCGAAGTGTCCCACGGTTATTCTTATAACAGCCCTGGGAGAATCGATTACTGGCCCAAAGTCAGCCAGTGAGCCTCCTGGGGGAGCGGGGACTAGAACCCAGATCGCCTGCATCCGAGTCCAGCACCCTTAGCACTATGCCACACTGGTTCTCGTATGTCGTCAATTATATCCTGCCCTTCCATGAAACGTGTCCAAAGTAGCTGTAGCCATGCTTTGCTTTCCTCTCTCTCTCCCCCCACTCATGACTTCGGCTGTCTCCTTTTAAAACAGGGGTGGCCAATTTGGTCTTCCAGATGCTTTTGCCCACAGCTCCCATCATTTGCCACCATTGGCCATGCTGGCTGGAGCTGATGGGAGCTGTAGGCCATCTGTGAAACTATAACGCCTCCACCCCTGTTTTAAAAGAACTGCAATCTGAAGAACCAGGGGCGGGGGCGGGGGGGAGGCAGGGGTGGCCCACTTTTAGATCGGACCACATTCCCACTGCAAAGTAGCATCCTCGATGCAGTCCTTGGTTTGGTCTGCAGGCTTTCTTGTGGACTTGCCTACACAATGCTGCCTGCCGGCAGAGCGAGGGGGAGCCACACATCGCCTCTTTGCACATCGCAATTGGGATGCTGAGGCAGGAAGCACAAGCCACTCTTGCTTCCTCTTCCCCTGCCATGCCATGAAAGGGCTCAGAGGAGAAGCTAGCAGACCTCAGTCCTTCCACACAGGAGCCGGTAGCAGCTCTCTTTAGACAAGAGGGTGGGTTTGTGTTAGACTTTGGAGAGGGAGAGCGTGCCGAGGGGATGGATTCTAGTCTTGTCCTCTCCCCGATGGGCTACTTTTCTACATGCAGATAATTGTACCCATGGAGAAATACCTGAATGTGCCATCCCCAATCCACCTGCCCCTGGGAGTGGTGCCACGGTCCAGGAAAGGCTTTGTTGCTCGATTCTGCTGAAAGCACCACCCAGCCCTAAGTGAGGAGCCCCTGCAGTTAGCGGTTGTTCAGATTCCCCTGCCAACATGAATGAGTAAATTAATGAGCTTTTCCTCTCCTTTGGGTTTGACAAAGGCTTTGGTTCAAACATGACGAGGACTCCGTAATTGCACAGGAATCCACTCCGGTCACACCTGTGGAGCTGAGCACAAAGGCCAGCCTGTTTGGTGCTGGATGATAAATGGCTGGGGGAGGCTTTTTAAAAGGGCTTTGTATTCTGAGGGCTGCTTTGGCCCTTGCATCAGAACACTGTGCGCTCTCCGTGAGAGGAGGAGCTGGTGTGCTTCAGTGCCTGAGAGAGTGATCGGCGCGCTGGGAAGCCCTCGGTGTCAGATTCCCTCTGCACTCTTCCTGGGCAAAGCACCATTTTCCCAGCCTTGGTCTCCCATCTGCAAGATGCAGAGAATAGACCCCAGCAGCCTTCTGGCTTATGGGGTTGATGGCCGATGGCTGAGATAAAGTCTGTAGAAGTCCTTTGAGAATCCCAAATGCTGTATGAGGAGGAGGGGGCGGTGGCAGTGGAGGGGCCCCTATGAAAATGCCAAGCTATTCCAAAGAGCCATGTACAGTGAGAAACACCCTGAAAGCATCTCAGTGGCTTCAGAACAAGCAAAGGTTGTGTGTGTGTGTGTGTGTGTGTCAAGGTTTTGGCAAACTGTTCCCCAGCCCTTTCTTGCAGCCACAAATGCACACATCTTGAGAACCAGTCCCAGACAAGTGTCTCCACACACCTTGCTTCCACACTTGGCACACTGTTGCAGAAGGTGCTGGTGTTGCACTGGGATTGGAATGGGAGAAAGGGGAGGAGTCCTGCCAGCTTTGGGGGGCTTTTGTGTGTGTGTGTGGGCGGGGGGGTGGAATCCAAAATTGAAGGGGATACATTGGAGAAGAAGGATTATGATTTCCTGTATTTAACAAGTAAGCTATTTGCTACTTCTCCCTACTTTATTACCCTATGTGTGCATAGTATCACTTTCCCTGCAAAGAGAGAGGGGGGGGGGAATCTTTCAGAGGAGGCAGAGAAAGCTGCTCCACCCAACTGGGAAAATGATCAGCATCTTTTCAGACAAGTCCGGTCTCTTACTTAGGTGCGGCGAGTGCTCTTCTTTACCTTATAAGGCCATCTCGGGCTCATCTCGCCCGACCGGCTGGCCTATCAGAGGAGGAATGCAAACATTCCAGCCTTCCCTGGGACTTGCAGGATCTGCCAGGACTTTCTCTTTTTGAAGTGCTCTCAGCACACCAGGTGGATTAGTCAGAGCCACGCCTCAAGGCTCAGCGCCAGGCTAAGCAGGACAGCCATTTCGCCCCAGTCCCTGTGAGGCCTCCACCATATTGGAAGAACTACCAAAACCCTGTTCTGAATGCGGATTTCCAAAGCATTTGGGAGTTTTTTTCTCAGCGATCTCTGCTTGGTGGCCCCCACCGATGATATCCAGATACCTTCTGAGACAGTGTCCTCATTAGAGCCACAACATATAGGAGATCGCGTGGCAAGCTCGTGTGAGGAGCCACGTTTCTCGGTACATGAGGGCCAGTGTAGCAGCTGGAGTGCTGGCCTGGGACTTCTGAGATCTCGCCTCTAGTCCCCGCTCAGGCATTCCCCCTCAGCCTATCCCATCCCCTCGCAGTTGCTGTTGTGAAGGTAAAATGGAGAAGAGGAGTATGAATTCAGCTGGGCTTCCCTGCAGGAAAAAGGATGGGATAGAAAGATCATCAATACGTAAATTTGTTCTGTGCATCATCATGAAAGGACGAGCGCTTTCCCGTGCAATACTCATGACTGCACACATCAGGCTGCCTTTTTCAGGTGATGTGTGTTGGAGTGGAGAAAGACGGTGATAAATGTGGAGGTGGCCCTGGCAGACTAGCAGGTTGCTGCCACACACAGGGGTCTCCATGTGACAATCACAACATGTGCCACAGCCCCAACACACAGGTATGGAATACAGGGCATGCTCACTTCTAAGCACAGCTGTACCTGTGATTGTTAGAAGGGCTCCTTGGTGTTTTGCCTGCCTGGAACCATCAAAGACTGGCCAATGGACCAAGTCAGATGGGATTGTAAGTCATACCCACTGGCCCAGGGTAAAGGCAGGTATTCTGCCAGGATTAGGAGGAGGGGAGAAGGAAAGGAGTTTGGCTGGAGAAAGTCTGGGAAAAAGGAGTCTTGGAGGGGTTGCTTCTAGTTTGGGGAAAGATGACTGAGCTGGCAGATAATGGTCTTACATATAAGTAGATATTACCAAAAAAAATCTCAAAATCTCTCTCCCATTCTCTCTCTCTCACACACACACACACACGCACGCACAGAGCTGAGTCACATAAGGAATTCTGCAAGGCCCCAAAGAACTTGGCATGCAGCATAAGCTGGTCACAGACTCCTCCGGGGTGGCCAAATGAAAAAGAAGAGCAGCCTCTGCCCACCCCCACGGTGCACTTGTAAGAGCTGTGTAAGAAGAGGGGGACATGAGCAAGTCCAGTTTCCTTGTGGGGGTGAGCAAAAATGGCACCTGCTGAAATCCCCCTCCTTAGTAGCCATCAGAGCTGCAGGAGGGATGCCCTCCTTTCTCGCCTTGGGTTACCCCAGAGGCTCACCAGGGGCCACCATCAGCCAGCACTCAGGGATCGCCGCCAGCTCTTTCATGAACGCACGTGCGTGGGCAGCCAAGTTTCATTTTCCCCTGCGCACTAGTAAAACAGATTGGGCAAGCTATTCTCACAGGGGTGGGGCATTTTAATTGCATGTTTCGGGGCCTCCCTTCCACCAAGCTGGGGATGAACTGGGACAACAGCACCACCCAGGGGTTGCTTGATGCTTGTGGAGGAGCAACAGAGAAACGCTGAACCAAGGTCAGGGGGAAATGCTGCACTGGGACCTTGTGCTCCCAGCATAGACATACTACCAGCTTGCTGGCCCCTTTTCTCCCATGGCCACCTAACCACGAGAACTTGCATTTCCTTCCTTCCTTCCTTCCTTCCTTCCTTCCTTCCTTCCTTCCTTCCTTCCTCTTTCAAGCTGCCACAACTTGCTTGCACAGTTAGATCCTTCGATACCTTGATTTATAACCCACCCTACCTCCAAGAAGGCCGAAGCGGTGTACATGACCCTTCTCTTATTTTCCTCCCCACATTTTGCCCTGTTTGTTGGGTCAGGCTATGAGAGTCTGTGCATGGCCCAAAGCCACCCAGTGCGCTCCACGGCCGAGTAGCAACTAGAACCTGGCTCTCCCAAGTCCCTTCAACTGCTACACCCTACTGGGAAATGTGAAGGCAATGGCTGCAAACAACCTTGTGCTCCAGCGGCAGCGCATAGACCCACGGCACTCCACTGTGGCTTCCTTGTGCTCTTCTAAGGACGCCATAGGAAGCTCCTCCTCCTGAGTCACACCGTTCCTTTGACCAAGGAGGCAGAAGCTACCTGTCCCACACGAAGGGCCATGCTGAAATGCCAGCATGAGTGTGCCCAATAGGCCATTTGTATATACTTTTCGGATTTGCTCACTGTATTCCATTTGCAGTACTCGATTCCTTGATCATCTCAAGAGCTGTACAAATAGCTAAGAGGAAAGTTTAGTGTCCAGCATAACTACCTGATTCTGGCGTGCTTGTTTCTTGCAGGAATTTTTTAAAACGGAAAGCCTTGCAGCTGTTTAAACCAAGGCATTGTGCTACATTCTCGTGGACCAGAGTTCACTTCCACAGGCGCATGAAGTGCTTTCCTGTTAAAGTTTTAAAGCTGAAGATGTGAGAGTTATCCCTTTTGAAGCAGTTTAAAACTTTGCCCAAAAAAAGGGGGGAAAGTGCAGAAACTAGCTCTGTGATTGTGTGAAAAGCTGGGATTATTGCCACAAACCAGATCCTTAAAAAGGCAGGAGGACTTAGGGTGGCAACACCGAAAATGATGAAATGCATCCCACACCCCAAAAGACGGGACATTCCAATTTGCATAATATTTACTTGATAGCTTGATTTACATGTGATTGCTTTGATTTCTAGTAGCTTGGTTTCTATGGTTGGTTTGATTTCTTTGCTTTGGGGGTTGCTTTCTATGGTTCTCTGAGTTTAGACCAAATGTGGACTGGACACCTCACCAAATAGAAGACAACTTCAAACAGAGACGTTTCTCTGTAATGAAGAGCACCTGGCCACCATCTCAAGGGTGGATACGGAATGCGCAAGTGCGGCACTGGCATCATTCGCCATAAGAAGTGGGTAAAAAAAGAACAACTGATGTCAAGTCCAGAGAAAACAATGTTCACCCGGACAAAGCCCTGGTGCACCTGACATAAAGCCAGGCTGCTTCTTCCACCGCAGGCCAGTCAGATAAGGAGCTTTCTGCAAGAAATGCCTACGGACAGAGCATTTCGCCCTCCAGGGTGTGGGCGCATTGAGCGCCAGGGAACGAGTCAGCCATTCGTGATGTGGGGAGAGAAATGCCGAAACCAACGGCTGCCCACCCTCCTGCTTCTGTGGGAAATAAGGCCCCGGCTGCGAGTCTCCAAGAGGAGATTAAGGGAAGCCCCCTAACCAAGCCTGTGTGCTTCAGAGGCAGCTGCGGGCTCTGGCAGGGCCCACGTGGCCGTGAGCCAGGGAGAAAAGCTCGGCCCTGCTTCCTGCCGGGGCCTGTGGATCTTTGTGAGCCTGGCAGACACACCCTGATTCAAGGCTTTGGGGGAGTGTGTGTGTGTGTGTGAGGCACCACCTCAGAGCTGAGGAATCCCAGGGCAAGGCACTGCCTGTAGGAGCCAGGAGGGAGAAGCCAGTCAGGAAGAGGAGGAAGAATTAAAGGGGGCTTAGCACAGCTAAAACCAGTTCCTGCTCGTCCCCACCCTGGCTCCAAGGAAAGCAGAGCAGCAAAGAGAATGAGGGCTTCGGGCCTGGATTCTTTCCCCTGACTTGTCAGGATGTATGGATGGCCTGTGGATGATCGGCACTTGACCAGCAAAGGGGCTGGGATGAATCCATACCCATCTGCCCCAGCATTAGGCTTCCTGGGCTGGGCACTCCTTGGTGCAGCAATAGATACTGAACTGCACATGCTCATCATTATGCCCCCCCCCCCAATCCATAGGGCTCATCCTGGCAGCTCCCCAGCCCATAGCCATCCCACCAAGGCAGGTTGGAAAACGCAGGTTGCTGCACTCATCCATATCAGTTTTCGCGTTTTTTATCGTCTCTACAGGAGCAGATCTTTGCATTCCCACCATTTCTACCATAGGCTAAAGTGTGAAAATACACATTTTTAGGGATTTGCATTTGGGTGGAATTTGCACATTTGGGGAATCTGCTTCTGAATGGATTTGCAAAGAATCTGATTTTGGCAAAGACTGGATGACCAAAAAAATGCCACTTGATGACCTGTGACATAGGCAGAATGGGGTTTACAACATCCAGGCATCCCTACTCTGAACATTTGGGGGGTTTTATAACTAGAATAGTTTGTTTTTGTGTGTTCTTCCCTTTCTTCATTTTATTTTCATAACAGAAATCTGTTTTATAATACCCCAGGGATTCTTGTACAAAAATGTTGGTTCTAGATCACATAAGGTGTAGCCTGTGTAAGTAGACGGGGAAAAAATGTCCTACAACTCCCAGGGTGGGACATGCTGAGAACTGTAGGACTTTTTTCTGCCTAAGTATGCCTCAGTTTGCACCGTGCTTAGCCATGCGAACAGGGGGGTTCAAGGGTGATCAAAGTGCAAAATCACTATCAGTCCATGGGTAAAGTGGGTGTGCTGAAACTGACCCACAAAAGTGATTGTGAGTATGGAAGAAGGGGCAGGTGTGATTCCAGATCGATGCATACAAATGAAGCCTGCCTCCTTCTATATATCTGGGGCTCCCAGCCACAACCGGAAGAAAGATCAGCATCGGAGACAGCTGCATTCCCCGAGAAGCAAGACAGGGGTGTCAGAGGCCAAAGGGGCGGCATTAGAAGGCTGCACAGCTGCCCGCAGCGTCAGTGCAGCGCACGGAGCACAGTGGGGGACACGTGTCCGCGTGGAAGCAGAGCCCCCAGGGCTCGCTGGAGAGAACGACTCCCTGTTCCCTTGCAAAGGCCCTCCGTGTGGCTCCTCTCTGCACTGCCGTGACTTCCCTCACGTGGCTGCAGTCCTGCACATGCTTACCCAGAAGTGAGCCTCTTTAACGTGAATTCAGCCGATTGTGCTGTAGAGCTCTTGGCAAGAAACGTGTGCGTGCCAACATAAAGAGGTGGGTGAGATGAGCAGCCTAGCAACATTTGCAAAACAAAAGCCCCTGAGTCTTTTGAAGACTATGAAAGGACAGTCCTTCTCAGGTTGACTTTCTTCTCCTTCAGCCAGAACCGTGTTCCTTGGGTTGTGTATTTGCTCCCCAGCATCTGCATCCTGCATGGCATCCCAGTGGAGGGGACTGCTTTCTTGGATGAAGAAAGGTAGAGCTGGAAAGCTCCATCTGTGCATATTTCCTGTGCATGCCTCATGCTCTTTAATGCCATCAAACAGTTTGGGGGCATGTCCAAACCTGCACAGAGAACCTATGATTTTTCCCGAGCTCTCGCCCACGCAGGAGCTGCGCATTGGGGTTACTCAAGAGCACTTTCTATGTAGGACATCAGCCTGGCTTTCCCCCACACCTCGCGGCCTGCCAAGGCTCACTAGGCAAGGAGCTTTTCTGCGAGGCCTGCAGGATCCCGACGAGTCTTCATACAAAGTGGTATAGGCAGCTAAAGGAGCAAAGCCACCTCGCTTCTAGGTAAGGCCTAAATCAGTGAGTGCAACCCTCTCACCTATTAGCTGACTCCTTGCACTAGCAACATACCTGCAATAATGAGATACAGCGGCGAAGGCAGACTAGCAAGGAGCAAGCACCCCAACTGCATTCTCCTGCCATCAAGGACTGGGCCGTCCGATACCAGGGATCCATTTCATCTTCACTGAAATTCTGGCCCAGACATCGCAGCTCATTACTCTTCCCCAGGAGGAGTGAGTGGCTGAGGGAGAGACTGGAAAGCGGGGCACTGGGAGACACCAAGGATTGAAGGACGGCTGATGGTTCGACATACCTCCCACCCCCCACCCCCCACCAGAAACCCCAGCCGTGGAGATTCAAGCTTGTTCCTCCGCACAGCTCATCTGCAAGAGAAACCAACATCCAAGGCTCTGTTTCTTTTATCTCCCTAAGTGCACTGCAGGTGTCTTGCAATAAAAGTGGTTCCAAATAATCCACTTCCCAGAATGAAAAATGCAACTGTAGTGCAATTCCATACATCTGGGGTCTCCAACATGGTGCCTGTCGGCACTTCCCTTGGCACACAACAGTCCCCCACACCTATTTTTTTAATTTCTTAAGTTTTTTTTAAATCACAGGTCCAATTCTGACAGTTGTATAAGTCTCCATGAAGGTTTCCCTGTATCAGCCCAAGGGGCATTCCACCTGCATCTATTCAACTGTCCAACAAATCGCCAAATAAAAAAACCGATGCAACACAATCATGAAAATAGAGCAAGTGGGATCCTCAGCAAGATCATAGGTGGCGAAGAGTTTCTCTCTGGGATTCCAGATATTCCCTTCCCTTCCAATTCTTCTCCTATTCCTGCTCCACCAGCACGATTTTTCCATTAAATGACTTGTGTGCTTCCATAAACCTTGGGATCTCCCCAATCCTGCCCTTTTGGCTACATTAGGACTAGCAGCTGGAGAATCCAGAGTGTTCTTAGCATAAACGGGATAGGGAGGAGAGGTACGCAGCTGGTGAAAGCCCCATGCGCAGGGGCCTGGTTCACACGTACCATATATTGTTCAGTGCCTCACTGCCTGGCAGCCGAAAAATCAGGCAGCAATCCTGTGAACCGGGCAACCCTTAACTGGGCTCCATTAAATCCAGCAAAATTTAATGTTGAACAAGTCTGCACGGGATGAAGATGAGAGCTCATAGCTAAGATTGTGAACCACGTCTGCTGAAAATTTCAGGTGGGAGGTGATGTGGGTGATTTGAAAGTGGTGTCTGTCCATGACCAGTAATGGCTGTTTGGCCCATGCAGGTTGACTGTAAGACTGTTCTTGCTCCATCTTTTGCCTTTCCTACAAGCCTTGCAACCCAAGTCATCCCACGTGACCTGAAATAACGGAGCAGTCAACGTGGATGTGAAAATGGCCAAATAGTAAAAATGCCGGCATCTGGTAGCCAAAAGCTCTTACTGTTGGTCGCCATGTCTTAAGAGAGACATTTCAGCCTTCTAGAATGGAGAAAAAGGCACACGAAAGCTGGAAAGCACTGAATGATCGGGAGTCAAGAGAAAGGGGAAAGGAGTAGGACCGGGGAAGTGGGCAGAACCGTCGGGGGAGCCAGACAAGGACCACAAATGGCCAGGATTTGGGCCCCGGGCCGGGGATTCTGCACCTTTGCTGTATATTCCATATGCAAGGAATTGATTAGATTGGCATGTCCAGTCCCTCTCTGTATGTGCATTCATGCACACATCTGCACACACGACTCTCTCTATCCTGGTAACAATTTAAACATTTATGGCCATATGCCATAAAAAGGATTGACTGCCTGACAGACATACTTTATGGTCTTCACACGGTTCACTCTAAAATGTGCAAAGAAGTGCAAATTTTTGATCAGCTGCTCCAGGCATGCAAAGAATGGGGCAGGGAAAGCTGTGACACAGCAAGTGCCCGCCGCACCTTCTCCTGCAACAGCATTTGCCCTTTAATGCTCTTCCAAGGACTTTTAGGTTCTAGATAGCATCAAGGGGGGTGTGATTTTAATAGATCTGTGCCAGCTATTAAAACATGGGAAGTAACTAAGAAATGTTGTTGGGGGGGGGGGAGGCAGATGATAGTGAGAAGCTGAGTAAGATGTCTGCTGCAGGTAATCATCCTCATTAATCATTACCCCGCTACCCTGCGTGATAAAGAAAGGTGCATGCTTCTTCTCCCCTGGTAGGGTGGCAAGAAAAGAAATATGTATAGGGGAGAGTTTGAGCTAAAGTTTCTCTCTTTGCTGCCTTAGATCAAAGCTTCTTTGCATGAATGGAGATGTGTTCTGAGCAGGTCTCCCCTCCTCTTTTCTTCTCCAGCAGACTCAGGAGATGAGATTTTAGGAAGCATGGCCCTTATATTACATTGTATAATCTGCACTGTAAGATTATAATCTGCACGATTTAGTTGCAAGTGTATTGTTGTGTCAACTCTCCAGCTCATCTCCATTTTCTGTAGATCAAGCAGGACATTGGCGAGGGTGTGACAGGAAACTTTTTGAAGGCTCCCAGGAACAGCAACAAGGTGGCTTGCAACGAAGATCAAGAAAACAGCGGGCACTTCAGGGCCACCTTGGACAGAATAATACGTACTACTTCAGTGGGGGCTATCAGAGCTGGTCGCCCGTCCCTCTTTCCCCAGCAGAATCAGGAGATGAGACTGTAGGAAGCATGGCCTTTTATTAAGGCTTATCAGGCCCCAGAACAGTATCAGTCAAAACAGCCTTCTCCCCGAGATGTGGGAGAAGCACCTGCTCACGTGCAGAGTTGCACCCAAGCGGGACCTTCCCCTCCTTCCCTCCCTTTCAGGAAAGCTCACTCCTCGGGGTGGACCCTGCAGCTTTCGAGCCAGACAGTGGAAATGGTGGGCGCTTCGTGTCGGCCTGCTTGCTTCCTGACTTCTCCCGTCTTCTCCTGACCTGACTCCCCCGGGCGACCGTGAAGCCGCCAAGTCTTCCCCATTGCCCTTCCACCGCCTCCTCAGAAATGAAGAATCCATCTGAGAGACTGCCATGGGTGAGAGCTGGGCCTCCTCTAGACATTTGCGAGCAAAAGAGCAGGTGTCGCTGAGCCACCCCTGAAATTGCAGAAGGGGTGGCAATGCCATGCAGGCCAAATTTTGAATGTCAGGCGCTTGCCTTGCATGCCATTGCCAAGGAGGTACTGAGGGGATTGTTCATCTCCAGATCCTGACTCCAGAAATTACAGTCTGGCTTCAGATCTACTCTTACGCTGAAGACTTTTTGGCTTGCCCACTTATTCTTCACTTGACATTGAAACAGAAGAGTAGCTCCTTGTTGCCAAATAGGTGGCATGAGCAAACTAAACTGCTTTCCTGGGAGGTGCTGGGTGGCTGCCACAACCCATTAAAATGGGGGCATCTTCATTGCAAAAATAGATTTCATCCTTCCAGACCTTGCATTAAACATGTGCTTGGGTACGTGTGCCCACACATGGAAACTGGCCAAACCTAGCACCCAGCATGACACGGATTCCAGGACGTAGGGTCTGTTAATCACATTATTGGAGCAGAACTCAGCAGGACTCTCAGCTGACTCTGAGCCCGCACTTAGGTGCTCGGCCTCTTTGATGCACATCAACAATGCACAGCAAGAAAGGCGTGCCGTGCACTTTCTTCTGTAAATACAGCGAAAGGGTTTGCCTCCTGCACAAAATGCGACCTCCGCCAAGCTGAGGTGGCCAAGCACAGTCAGGAGAGGAGAGGCCACTGTTCGCTGGCTGCGACCGGCTGCTTGTCCTGCTGATGCACGAAGGGAGCAAATATGCACCAGCAGGACTGTGATGATGGACACAGGCGTGGGCACCCTGCACCCGCTCGAAAGAGAGGCAGGGAGAGAAAAGAGCCAGCAGGGTCAGGGAGCCTTCTGACTTGCTCCTGTTTTTTCCTGGAGTGAGATCTGGGCTTGCGTTGTGTCCCCCTCAGGGCCCTGATAGGCCACCCCAGGGGCAAAGCCTGGGTCAAGGGAAAAATACGACCCAGGCAGGGGGCTATATGCCTTCCGGGCTGCACGAAGTTGGAGCTGGAAGGACTCGCACAGCTGCTGAACGGCCCTGCTGGGAAAGCGGCACTTGGGTGAAAACCCGTCCCGTCTCGACAGGCCTGTGCTTCCTGAGGGAAGAACCCACAAGTCACAGCATCAAAAAGCAAGACAGAGCTTGAGAAGAAAGGGAATAAGGGTGTCTCTTTGTGGCTTACAGACAGAGACACCCCACCTCCTATCTCTCTCTCTCTCTCTCTCTCTCTCTCATGTGGTTTCTAGGCCCATTCTTGTGTTGCTGCTGCTCTTGCTTCTGGTGCCTTGAGCGTCCTCCATGGTTTGGCTGCTTTGTACAGGGGTGGGCAGGTTGCTCCCATGCGTAGGCTGCCTTGTGCACTCTTCCCATGGTGCAGTGAGGTCATTTTAAACCCTGGACCGAAGGGCTAGCGGGGGGGGGGGGGGGTCCGCTTTAGACAGACACGTGCATTTGGTGCTTCAAGCACCATTCCGTGCTTCACCACTGCTTCCGCATGCTTTCCTGTGCCAGGGCACCAACAAAGCTACTTGCTTCTTGCCTGCGCTTCCCTTCTTGGAAACAACAACACTCTGAGCATGGCGCCTTTAAATTTTCTTAAAGCACGGCTCTCCCATGGCTTCAGGAATAAAATCAGGGTTTGAGTCTGTTGCCCTCATTAGCAGCCCCCCTCTGGGCGGTCTTTGCCCTGGGGTGGGTGGGTGCAGAGCACCAGACTTTGCCCCCCAGGCCCAGGCCCAGCTGCACCTAGCTCCTACCCCAAGCTCTTCCACTGCCACATTGCCGGTGTATATTTGCCCATTAACCCGATCAATAATTGGGACACCAAGAAAGGCCAGTGGTGGCAAAGCAGGAGGCGGGCCCTGTGGCTGGTTGCCGGCCTCTGGAGAAGCAACGGTTTTCTGTCTCCGGCTCGAGTGAATGCTCAGAGGCATGACGGGGGCTTTGCCTGGAGGATAAGGCAGGATCAGGGCTGTTCCCTGTTCTCTCTTGCTTAAAATTGCTGAGCGGTGCTGTCACTGAGAAAAGGGATCGATTCCATGCCAAGGCTGCAGGCCCTGGCGGGTAACCGCTTTGCTTTGTGTGTGCGCTTGCTTTTTTTCTCCCCTCCGAGAGGTAGGACTTGCTTTGACTGGTTCAGCAGAAGTGCTGACTTCAGCCGCCCTGGTTATATGGGTAGGAGAGGCAAGGAAGTATGTTTCAAGAGCAGAGAGAGAAAAGTTACTTTAAAAAAGGGATTTGTGAAAACTTCCCACTTCTTTGGCTCAGACAGGCGGACAGACAGATAGCACAGACTTGAATGGGCTTTAAAGGACTAGGCAGGAGACAGAATGACATACTCTGAAAAGTTGTTCTTGGACTGACAGGCCTCAGAGTGGGGTGTCCCACATTTACTGCGCTTCCAAGCAAGGCTTTTATTGTGAAATTGACCCTTGCACAACTGGCTTATTCATGGAATACAACTGGGGGTCTGAATGATGTTGTTTTCAGTGGGTGGCCCTCCTGTATGTTTTCCTGCAATGGTTGGAGGATATAATCCATCTGCTGTAGAAATATCTCTTGGTGTCTCTTTTCTATGGCTTCTCCTGCATTTCTTACCAGAAACAACTGATTAAGAAAGGTTGCTGTGTTGGCTGGGACATGCTGAGAGCTGAAGGACATTTTTCTTCTCAACATGCCTAGGATTGCCCTCTAGGGCACTTCACGGGAGCTCCAGAACCACTGGGGGATGAGTGTGGCCATCTGGGAAGCCAGGAATGGTCAGATTCTGCACCTCTGTAGCAAGCAGCAAGCTATGAGCCTTTGTCACTGTGTGTTGGAAGTGCTCGGTTCAAGAAACTCCTTGACGCGAGGAGAGCAACATTACAAGTGTCCTTATTTTTCATATCAAGGGGAAGCCCATCCTTGGATCGGCCACTTCTGTGAATGTTACAGTGCAGTTCTTGACTCAAAACTGTGTTCAGAGATGTACCTGATACAGGAAATGTACATACATGTGTACCACGCATGAGAATAAAATGAGTACACTAGGGAAAATTGCATTTCAAGGGTGCCTGCTAGGGCAAATTGTGTAGGAACGTAAATAAGAATATTTGCACCCTTAAAAATACAGAAACTGGGGGAACTGTCCTATGGGCGAACATATAGGATACTGACATGAACCAGAGATGGAGTGCCTGGCTCATCTCTAATTATTAGCTGAGAAGTATCAGAAGGTACGCAGAACTGCACACTCAGCATGCAAGTGCTCATTGCCCTTTTCAGCCCATTCTGAGGGTGATTAAGCAACGGCACTAGCTGGAATCAGAAAAGAGCCCTCGGAGACGGAAGGGGACCTTGCTTCTCCCTCCTCAAAGGTGGTGCTGGTGGTATAAATGAATGGCGCTCAGGGCTGATGGTTTCGTCCCGAAAGCCTGAGAGAGTTTGGCCGGCACATGAAAGGGAGGCGAAGGGTGGAGTGAGGAAGACTGGAGTCACCGCAGCCCCCTCGCCGGGAACATTCCTCACCCCGAGGTGCTGGGGATGCGGCAAGCGCAACGGAGAAGCGCCGGGCGGGGCCTCTTCTGGGAACAGGGCTGACACCAAAAGCACTGCGGGGCAGGGCTGGGCCCTCAGCCTCGGCTCTCCCTTCCCAGTGAGGTGGGAAAAGCCAGACCAAAGGCCTGACGCGAAGCCACGGGGATCTCATGGTGGAGAACCCCAGGCGTTTTAATGAGGGCAGCCGTGCTGCTTGCCTTTTCAGCCTTGCGGTTCCAGCATTGCTTTCCTGGGCTTTGCAATGCTGGAACTGAGATGAGCGGATTAGCACTGCCTCTTTGGGGCCTTCCATAGGCCTTATGCTGCTTCGCTTTTGCCCCAGAGTGTGGCTTTCAATACCAGTGAGAATCGGGGGGAGGGCTCTATGGCCTCATTTTGAACACCATGATTTCACACACATACACACACACCTCCATTGCTGGACTCGGCTTCCTTTCCTGCACTTCTCTGGTGTCGGCAGGCAGCCAGCTTGGGAAGATGTTCATCTTGCCACCCTGGTCCCCACTTCCTCCACCACTTTGATTGCCCACAATGCTTTCAAAAGGCAGGTGAAAGGGGGGCTTGCAGTGGCAAAGCAGAGACACTCTTGTCAGGGGCTCCTGCTGGGGGTGGGCTTGTGGCAGGGGTCCAGCCCAGCCCAGCCCAGCTCAGCTCAGCTCAGCTTGGCATTGCATCCAGGAATGCTGAGGGGAAGCACTGGTCTCTGGGACCAGGACAGGAGCCTGCGATTCCCAAATGCCCCTCTCAAGGCTGTTCCAATCCTGCCTTGTTTTTTCAGTCTCTTAAAAAAGCAAGAGCAGAGCTCTCAGTTACCAAAACTGGCAAGTGGTGTGGAGCATAATGACCTTAAATGTATGGTAGTCACAAAGTGCATTGAGCCCCAGTGACCACACACAGGCGACGGCTTAGGAATGAATGCAGCTCTTGACACGCAGCCTTTCATCTAATCTCCCCTGAAGTGCTTTGCAAGCATCCTTGGGTCAATTGCCATCACTGGGGGGCTGAGTCACACAGCTCCCTCCTTCCTCATGGAAAAAGGTGCTCGCTCAGGAGGATTGCTTGCACTGAACCCGGCTGGCTGCTTTTGCGAAGTGGCATACCTGGGCTTCACCCTCTGGTGAAACCCGACCCAGCTATGCCACCGAGCAGCCCGAGGCTGAGAGAAGGTGCCTGCCCCTGTCCCAAGATGCAGGGACCCCTGGGTGGGTGTGGGCTTTTCTGGGGGGGCGGGCTCTTAGGGCAAGGAAGAAAAATATTATTGTAAAGATTTAGCAACGTCCTCCCCGCACCCCTCAGTCCTTCCGGTGCCAAGCCTGGCTACTTTCAAGTTATGAACCTGGAAGCAGCAGCAAAAAGGTGTGAAGAAATTAGTGTGTACAGCCATGGAGCTGGCTGGCTGGCCATTTTGGAAGACAGCCAATGCACAAGTCGCTTTCCCCCCAAGGTATGCACTGCAGTGTGTGTGAAGCCTGCGATGCTGTTCTGGGGTGGAGGGGAGGCTTCTGTGGGCTGCTGAGGGTGGCACCACAAGAGGATGCATCCTGCCGGACTTTGAAGGAGTCGCGGCAACTCTGAGGGGCAGGGAAGGCCCATCAGCCTTCCGTGACGTTACCTGCAGCTTCACGGCCCACCATGGCTCCTCTCTCACTTTCTCTCTGACTTGCCTGCTGAGCAATGAAGGCAAAACTTCTTGCCCCTCATTTCTTTCCCCTCCTCTCCCCTGTAAGGAAATACTTAACGCGTCTGCTCAGAATAAATTGGAGTTCTCCCCCATCCTCGTTGTATTCCCACAAGGAGAGAGAGAGGGAGGGAGGGCTGCCCATGGTCAGCTAACCCATGACTGAGCAGAGATTTGAACCCAGGTTTCTGTGATCTCAGCCACTGGGCAGGTCCATACGAGAGAAGAAGCCACGGTGAGATCTTACGATTCTGGGTGGTTGCATTGTCCAGACCCAGCTCCGGATTTCCCATGTGGCAGTGTCCATTTTCTGAACCACGGGATCCATTCTAAGGTCTGTTCTAAGCTTTCTGTGATTTACTGTGGCTTGCCTGGGCCTCGGGGGCGCCATTTTACCATTGCTGGAATGGGCTGGACTCGCCTGGCAGGCGCCATCACAGAAGTGCCTGTTTGGAGCCTTTGATCTCTGCTGCCCTCGGCTCCTAGCAACAGGCACAGCACTGCACCTTTTATCCCTTTGGCCAAGCAGTGTGTCCACCTCCCTGTTTACTTCTGGAAACAAGGAGACAGCATGAAACACCCAGAGGGGGAAGGACGAATCATGAGCAGAGCTGGCTGGAGCCAGGGGTCAGACTAGATGTCCTGGGAAGCCCCTTCTGACTCACTCAGTTTCTATGTTTCTATGAATCACAAAGAAACGGTTCATTTTCATGTCATAAAAATCTCTGTTGGGGCTGGAGGGCCGGCAAGTGCCACAGACATGCTTGGCGGGGCACCTGTCTCAGGACCTCAGGGGACCGATCCGGAGGAGGCTGCTGTGGTCCGTAGACCAGAAGAGGAAAGGATGCAGGTCACTTGCAGGCGCTCCCAGAGCAGAACAATGGAGCAGGGAGTGTGCAAACTGTGCTGCTTACGGAACCACACCATCACCTGATCATTTATTTATTTATTCCATTTCGATGCTGTCCCATAACCTGAAGTTTCTTAGTAAGATCAGCCTTCCATGTGCCACGGGAGCAGCGCAGGGCTGTTCACTGTGCTGTGTGAAGGCAGCCTTTCGCTACTTCAGCATCGCCTTCTTTTGCCAGATGTTAATTTCACACATCTGTCTCAGTTTGGGTTGGCAGGAAGGCTAGTTTTGGCCCAGGGGCACGGTCTTCCCAGTCCAGTCCAGTCAAGTCCCAGTTCTGTATTCCTTCCTCCAATGCTTCTCCAAGGCCCCTTGACATTTATTGCTGTTGCTGCCCCTCCTTCCTCTTGCACTGCCATATTGAACAAGCTACATGCACATGTCCTTGGGAAACCAACAGAGATGGCACGATTGCAATGCGCTGGGGTCCTGGGGACGAGGAGGTCAGCTGGCAGGGTCCAAGGAGGACCTGGTACAGCAGAGAGCACGTTCTTCCTGGGACAGGGAGCCCTGGGTGCAGCTCCCCAGTCAGCCAGGAGATACAGCAAGGGGCAGAAGCTGGGGACGTGGCAGATGTGCGTGCAGCAGTAACAACCTCCCTGGTGGCTACAGGGGACAGTGGCACACATGTGTTCTCCTGCTTCAGGTGGCTCACACCAGCCCTGGAAGGGGGGATTTGTCCTGTGTCTTGTGTGGAGCAAGAAACGTCTATCTGCTCCAGTTTTGCTCAGTGCACCCAAGAGGGTTCAGGGACAGCCCGAGAGAAAGCTCAGTCCAGATGCTGCAACTCTCCAAGTGACACAGTGGCCCACCGAAGGGGCCCACCGAAGGGGCCCTGCCTGTGGACCCCCAGCATTCTGGGGCCAGCACTGACTGCAGCCCCAGAGAGAGGAAAGAAAGGTTGTATACTCAGACATTTCAGCTATGCCAGCCACCTGGTGGTTGGCAGAATGGGAAATACATGAACAGGAAATGGCTGCTCACCTCCCTTGGATATAAACAGCAAATCCCCTTCCAAGTTGAAACATCAAGGGTTGATGCAGGCATGCAGCAGCCTGTGCGTCGAGGTAAAATCAAATCAAACAGCATTTCCTCAAGAGCTTTTGTTCTGCGGTACGCTACCACCACCAACTGGACAGATTGTGTAGGAAGGGTGATAGCTGTAAAAGATTTGCAAGCCCTTCCCAACCTTATTTATTTATTATTTAAAACTTTTGTATGCCGTCACCACATGCCTCGGCATCCCGGGACGGCTCAAAACACATACAATTAAAAACAATAAAACAATAACAAATTCCATAAAAGATTATATAAAAACAAAAACAAAAAAGCTACTGTTAATGATAAAATATTAGTTTTTAAAAATAGCAATTAAATAAAAAGGGTTTAACCTGGCGCCAAAAAGAATATAAACTCGGTACCAGATGCACCTCTCCAAGGAGTGCATTCCATAATCTGGGCACCACCGCAGAGAAGGCCCTGCTCTGGGTAGATGTTCTTTTTATCTCCTTTAAAGAGGGCTCCCAGAGCAAAGCCTCTCCTGCAGAACTTAAGGGGCGTGAGGGCATGTAAAGGAAGAGGTGCTCCTTCAGGTATCCCGGTCCCAAGCCATTCAGGGCTTTATAGGTTAAAACCAGCACCTTGAATTGGGCCCAGACTTCAACTGGAAGCCAGTGTAGCTGGTAGAGGACCGGTGTTATATGAGAATAACAACCAGTCCCCATAATGTCCTCTCAGTGTTTTGGACTACAGTTCCCATCAACCCAGCCCACATAGCCAATGATCTGGGATGATGGGAGTTAGTCCAAGCCTCTGGAATTGTCAGTCTGTGACAAATGGCCATTAAGTCAATGCTAAGGACACACGGATTTGGTTAAATGCAGTTTGTCTGTGTTTCACTTTTCATTGCCCATTGGCAGAACTGGAAATGTGTAATGTCTGAGAATTTTGTTTCACTTGCACAAATGCACACTAGCGAGGATGCATATTAACACAAGAGTGCACTTGCACAAGTCAGCCCCCTCCTCCACCTCCCTGCCAATATAAAAAGTGGGCTTGCAAGTCTGTCGAATCTCCTCATCTTGGAAAAAGCTGTTCTACAGCAGAATCCACAGGTTGGATTTGCAGAAATCCAAATTCTTTTTTAAAATTATATTGCATGCTGGAATTAACGTGAAAGTCAAGAGGCAAAATCAAGATAAAGGCTTTCTTCAAAGAACTTCCTTGCCGGCAGGTTAGACAGCATCTCCCCTTCTGCATCTTCATGGGAACATATAAGCTGCCTCATCCTAAGAAACTCCACTAGCCCTTTCACTTTTCCCTAAGTGCGGTTTACTTGCAAAGTGCAACCCTCTGCTTCCTGCACTCTCTTTCTCCCTGGTTCCGCAGCCTTGGGACTGAAAAGCAAAAATGGCAAGCAGCCATTTGGGCCGCAGTTGCCACCATCTGTAGGTTGGTCTCCCGCTTTGCCCATTTGGAAAATCCTCACTTTAAAGAATTAAAACCCCCCTCCCATATGTCCTAAGAACATGGCAGTGAAATGGGGAGAGGCATTTTGGTTTGGCTTTAATGGAGACTTTCAGCACAGGCAACTGACAGGGCTGTAGTCATGTGGTAGAGCTTCTCTAGTTAAGGCAGGCTTCCCCAGCTGTGCATCCTCCAGATGTTCCAGACTACAACTCCCATCTTTCCTGACCACTGGCCAGGCTGACTGGGGGTGATAGGAATTGGGTTACAAAACACCTGTGGGGTACTGGGTGGGGAAAGGCTGCTTTAGAGCATATGGACCTGGAGCCTCGGGAGAAGCAAGCTGTTGACTGAACACAAGTGGAAGCTGCGAGGGTTTCATTGCCAAGAACTGCCAGGCATGGGGCTATGAATGTGGCTCAGGGGCAGCACATCTGGCTGAGAGCTCAGCAGAAGCCCAGAGTTTTGCTTTGCTCACACAGAAAGGGAAAGACCAAGGGTTCCTTTCCTTTTTTCAAGCAAAGAGTCAAGTTCTCAGCTAGTTGCTCCTGCAGTAATTGTTCATGCATGAACATGAGGCCCAACATGTGCCTAGTCTGTCTCTTCTAACACATGTCCTGCAACTCTTCACACTGAGTGGTGCTTTCTCGGCAAACAGGTCAAGGAAGGCTATGCTGTTGGAAGGTAGGAAATAGAAATGTTTTCATCCTGAGAATGCTTCCTCTGAAAGGGACTATTAGAGAGCCTTTAATGGAGAACTGAATTGCTGCACCTGTTTGATAAATTCCCTGCACAGATCACAGATCCGTACTTGGCTCAAGATAACCTAAACCACAAACTGTGGCACTTGACTCCCAGGATGCAGTTTGGGCTGGACCTTGCAACCAATGGCCACCCCAAGGGTGGCACAGGATGAGGTCATCAGGGCAGCAGAAGCAAACTCCAGTTTATGGCTGCAGTCATGATGAGCGTGAGTGTAAACTCTGAAAGTACACGAGTTTTTATCATGGTTGGCAAACTGCCTTTTTGTTTGTTGCTGTAACATAGCAGTAGAAACAGACGTCAATATTGGAATGCTGGTGTGTGGACACTGGGAAAGGACAGTTGTATGCTTTACGACTGAAGTAATACACATGGCCATCTAAAGAGATGGAGGGACATAAGACCATGAAGCCCAGTGCCTAAAATGACCTTGCTGCCCCGTTTGACCCACTTAGATATTCATCAGAATGCACGGACGTGGCACCAAGAGCACTTTTTTCCAAGGATATGAAGGTCTCCATTACTTTGTCAGGATGCAGGGCTATGCAAATTTTATGCAAGTATATAACCACAGCCTTTAGCATACTGACGACTGGGGAATGATTACATTCAACTTCTAGTCCTTAGGCCCATAGACAAAATGATCGTAGCAAAGGTTCTTAAGGATACTGGGGGCTGGGAAAAATCAATCAATGCAGAATATCCAGAGGCGAACTAGACATAGCCACTTATGTAATTTTTAAAATTACACATATATTTTATAAAAATAAATCAAGGTGTGCCTAGCAGTAGTCATTCCAGTGTCTTTGCATTCACCGGCCAGAAAACTGGGAGGTGAAAGTAAGCCTGACTCCCAGTCGGCTATCAGATGGAGCTCCGCTTGCATGCTCTCCCATCCCATTTCCCTTTTCTGACCCAAGGAAATTCAGCACAAGGGCCTGCACCATCCTTGGGGACAAAGGCACAGATCTGCCATCCCACAGATGGCAGCTCCCTCGGCTACCAACCCGGCTAGTCTTTACAGCAACCACGTCTGACTTGGAAGCCCTGCACAGGTTGTCTGCTGGGCTTAACACTTGCAGGTGCTTCCACAGTTCGGCCTTCAGCACCTCTCACAATGCTTTACACCTCTGCCTGCAAAGAATAAATCATGCAAAAACAAATAAATGTAGCAATATATTTTCTTATAGTATGCACATGCCACAGAATATATTTTAACCTGTGCAGAATTTATAGTGAACTGTGGTCCTGAGCAAGCCCAGTACTGTCATTTCTGACATGCCAGGACTTGTAGCAGCTGGATTTATTTCTTCCACAGGCTATTTTCTTAGTGCTTTAAAAACGGCTCATTACTGAAGATGCAGAAGAGCACTACATTCCGCTTATATTCCAAAGGTGTGGTTTTTTTCTTTCTTTCACTGTTTAAAAGTTGAATCACCTTCTCCTTGGGACAAAGTATCTCAACACTGTCACTGGTGAAGGAGCACTCTCTCCCGGCTACAAAAAATTAGGGTTAAAAGTAGGAGGCGGAGTCCCCACCCCAACAGTGGCCCCAAGCACACACCACTTTCTCTCATTAAAGCACATGGCTGCAATTAGCTTCTCAGGAAAAAGAGCGCTGCCTGGGGACATGGGAAACTGCAAAAGGCTCCACCTCTGGGGACACCCATGCAGAATGCAATGTGTCTCCGCGTAGATGGCACACAGAATAACTCACAAGCCATCCCAGAGACCTCTCCCCCACAACAACCCTTAGAGAATGTTAATCCTTAGGCGCCGAAAACAGTAACATTTAGGAAATTCCAGTTGTGGGCACTTTTATACTTGTATCAGTTCGAAAGGGTTTTATGACTACATAACACAGAAAAGTGCATGTTTTACTATTTTAATACAATTCATTTCCAATTTATCCTCCATTAACGCTCCTTTCCACTCTATACCCTACAGCACTCTTCTCTCTGCATTCCCAAACCCCCTTTTCTTCATATCTCCTATGACCCACTTCTCTCTTCTATTCCAAGACCCTCATTTTTCTTCTATAGTGTTTCTCTCACCAATACCCAACATTACCTCATCTCAACCATGAAGAATGGTATCAGCATGCACAATTTTCACTCTTCTAGCAGTTCACAACAGTGAAGAATCTCTGGCTACAAATAAAATGCCACCACACTTTTTTCTACACCTCTGCTTATTTCAAAACAATCCAGGGTGGATGTGCTCCTGCACACACACACTTGATGCTTTCTGTTTGCTTGCTCAAAGGACCCTCCGCAAATGCCAATCTAACCTTGCAGGATTAAGCAGGCTCCAGACCTTCCAGGTAACTGCTGCAGTCACTAGCTGTACTTTACGTTACAAAGTTCCATGAAATTCACATAGCTGAGCAGAGCTCAAGCCTCAGAGGCAGGCAGGATGTCTAATGTGGAAGTCAGTGTTGCTACTTTACACATTGACATTAGCACCTGCCCCCCAAGGCACTGAAATCAGGAAGGAAGTGTGATACCAATACAGTAAAGTGGGCATATCCACCACTCTTGATAGGCCTGGGCAGGCCTTAGACATCTCCCCAGAGAAGCAGGAAAGACTGACAAAAAAGGGATATTTGGCGTTGTAAAATAAAAAAAGAGATAATGCCACAAATGATCTGAGGTTGTATTTTAGAAATTTTAGTCAACATTTTGTGGTAAAGGAAGAAAAGCTGAATCCAGGAAACTGATTTGCAAACTAGCTACATCTGGCATATATTTCATTCTGATTTTGCTCATCAAAGCGAGGAGCAGAAGGGGGAACATGACGCAGAACCTGAAGTCCCACTCCCAATCAGTGGAAACTGATTGCTCAGCAACCTTTTTCTGGCTTCTGAGACTGTATCAGTACTGCCAACAGGTATTCCAAGCCCCACTCCCATTGCAACCTCAATGATTTGAAAAGTATTTTTAAAGAATAAAAAACTAGAGGGCTGTGATCTTCAGAATGCTGAGTTATGCATTCTCTGCTGGTTATTGCAGCAAGTTCAGAAAAGAGTACAGTCAGTCCCACAATACATCACATTCTCTCTGACAAAATACAAGAATGTCCAAGTTGTTAATCATAGCAAATGCTGAGCTGCTTTTGATTTAAAGAGCAACATGCTCCTATCCCAACTGGTGCTTCCAAAACAACACACGAGTTCCATGGCGCCGTCTTCGGTCAAGATCTGGGTTATTTTCTCTGCCATGTTCCCACTGATGGTGAGGGATCGGAAATGGTCAAAGTCATGCCTGCCCAGTTTCCGCAGGCGCCGGGCAGCTGCTCGGTAACACTTCCATGGCTGTGGTTCAATGAGCAAGTATATACATTTAGAGGCAAGGTAGGACAACAACTTGACTAGACCACTGTCCCCATGATTCAGATGGATCCACATGGTCACAGACATACAGAAGCAAATGTCAAACGTCGAACGGCCAAACTTGCTCAAATAGCAGCCCAACAGCGCTTCTCTTACACTGGAGTCCATGATGTCAAGGGCGGCATAGGAAATGGAGCCAGGGAAGGGGCTGCGTTGCTTGGCTCTTTCAATCAGCCCAGCATCAATGTCACAGCACAGGAGGTTTAGATCCTTCCCAGCCATAGAATGTTCTAGGCTGACTTTGCTCTCCTGCAACCCAATAAGGTGTCTGTAAAGGGCAATGCTGAGCTCCTGAAGAGATAAGGAAAAAAGAAGACTTTCAGTATGCATGTTTCGCTCTAACATCTTCTACAGTAGAGATGGCTGTCCAGCTCCTGGGGCAGCCTTAATTTGCCCTTACCAAAGTTTAATCAAGATGCAGTAGAAGAACAATAGATTTGCTCAAACATCATTATTCGTCACTGTATAAACAAACATGTTGTTTTTTTTATATATATGTAAAAAAGGGATGCGGTGGCGCAGTGGGTTAAACTGCTGAGCTGGTTGACTGAAAGGCTGACAGTTTGAATGCATACACGGGGTGAGCTCCCATACTCTATCCCAGCTCCTGCCAACCTTGCAGTTCAAAAGCATACAAATGCAAGTAGATATAAAGGTACCACTTCAGTGGGAGGTAACAGCATTCCATGCACTTTGGTGTTTAGTCATGCTGGCCACATGACCATGTAAATTGTCTGTGGACAAACGCTGGCTCTCTCAGCTAGGAAACAGAGATGAGCACCACCCCCAAGAGTCAGACATGACTGGACTTTTAACGTCATGGGGAAACCTTTACCTTTACCAATCTGTAAAAACATTCCTCTTGGATCAAGCAAACCCCAGTCCAGCATTCTATTTCCAACAAAAGCCACATGAATAACTCCAGGATTTGTCTAATCCTACTATAAACTAAGATATCTATGGTAAGTCTGAGGAGTCCTAGACTCCACAGCCACTGCAGTGGAAATAAGCCACACGGGTTCCTCCAGATGCTACTGGACCATTCTTCCCATGATACCTGATCATGTTGGCTGGGACCAATGGGAGCAGAGTCCAACAACAGCTGAGGGGCACAGGTTCCTCACTCCTCAATGCTAACTTACTCATTGAAGGCCCATAAATTGGGTAGGGGGTCCTATTGAATAATAAAACTTCTCAGATCACAACTGAGAGCACAATGTCATTCTTGACAAGATAGAATTTGCTGTTCCTATTTTAGGGCTGACCCTTCACAAGGCTGTATGCGTAGTAAAGCAGTCATGTATTTGGGAAAAAAGAAGTACATCAAAAAAGTAAAGATACTTGTGGATAGCCCAGTGGGAGTCCTTATCTATTTATACGTATGTAAGTTTACGCTGAGATTTTTTAAAAGTTAAAAAATAACAAACCAAGGGAAACAATTCTGATATAAGGTCATCGACAAGTGCTTAGCTAAGCAAGTCTCCCTCCCTTTCTGATGCTTTTGTGCACACATATGTACACAGTGAAACACAAGACAAAGTTGAACCAGTAAAGCTGTAACACAAGCCAAGACAGGATGCAGCATGCACTCATGGTAAAATTCATGAGACAGCACCTTTTAATGACAAGATGTGGCCCTAAAAGAGATTTTTAAGCATCCATAAGAAAAAAGCCTGGTTGGATCAGGCCAAAGGTCCATCTCATCTAGCTTCCCCCTGGTGGCTAGTTAGATGCTTCCAGGAACCTCCTGAGCAGAGCCTGAAAACAAAGCACCCTCCTCCATAACTGGCATCTTGTTTCAGAACATGGTGATTTCACACAACCACCCACCATGACTACTAGCCATTGACAGACATATCATTTCAAACAAACTCCCTTTTGAAGCCATCTAAATTAGTGGCCCATAAATTAATTCTGTGAATTGTGTGGAAAAGCTCTTCACTTTCTCTATGAAGAATCTACTACCAGCACATTTCGATGAACAAACCCAATTATTAGTATTGTGCAGGTGAGGAGGGCAGGGGGAGTTAGCCTTTCTTCATTCTCTTTGGTTCAGTCAATTGAAGGAAACTATTTGTCCCTACAAAAGAAGCAGCCACCTCTCTGCCACAGTGATGATGCAAGGAACATGTTGGTTTAGTTAAGGGGTACACATGCCACATGCACTTGCACATCCATGGCCACTTCTTAATGTTAAGGTATGTATCATGACTCCCCCTGCACTCCTTTCTTCCTCCAAGTGCCAAAGGCTGTTTCTTTCCCCTACACCCCCAGGAAAGGTAGAGGGGAAAAACTCGGCCAATCAATCAGGCCAGCACATTAGTACTGTGTCCACCTTTACGGTGTTCTCCTCGGGAAAACTGCTGCACCTCTTGAAACTCGGCAGCAAAGCATGGAAAAGAAGGCTGGAGCAGTACTCACTAGACACTTACGATACCCTTCCTTTCCCTTCCCTCCCCACCCCACCAGTCTCTCTCACCCCCGAATTGCACCCCACGTCCAGCCCCAAAAGGGGCCCCGCACGCGGATTTGGGAACAGCTCGCTCAGCAGTGCGGCGGGCAGGAGGCGAACGCGCCCCTCCGGCGGGTGGAAGCGGGAATAGTCCGGGAAGTTCCCGAATGGCGCCGCCCCACCGGGGAGAACTGGCAGCTCCAAGCCCCCGTGGGCCTTACAGCACTCGCGCTTGGGCGCCGCCATCTTGGCAATAGCAATTGCTGCAGCGTCCGGCTAGGAAACAAGTCGAGGAGCAACGAAGGTTCCGGGCAATGCGGACGGGAGGGGAGGATTCCGGAAACGAGGGGGCATGCGAAGGTGTGTTTATTATTAATAATAAGGTATTTTTATTATCTCATTAATAATAAGAAGAGGGTGTTAGGAGAGCTCTGACAGGTATTTGGACTCCTTACTCTTAATGTTTCATCATGTAACACTCCTTGTAGAGAGATGTGCTATGAGCCAACGGTGCAGCCCTAGCCATGTGTAGACAGAACTGGCTCACAATAACTGGGGCATGCTGGGAGTTGTAGGCTTTGTTTCTGCCTGACCATGCGCAGATTGCGCATCAAATCTGGATCCAGTGAGTAAGGCGTTGCTGCATTATTTGAACATGCATCCCATTGAACTCGAAGGGAATATCCTTGGGAGTAAGCCTCACAGACAGTAAAAATACAGGGAAAATATGCAGGGTACTGTAAAGAAGCTCATCTGATTAATGTCTCACCTTGTTACTTTTGTGTAATCCCTGTAAACGTGCTGGTGAGTGGGCTGGAAATTGATTTAATCCCTATTACTGTGGGATGATTGTATTAGTCATAAACACCAAATAAATAATGTGTCGACCATGTGGCTACCTAATTTGTTTAAAACCAGTGGTCAGCACAATATAGTTGTTACGTGCTGACTTACAATGACCCTATGATTGAGTGACCTCCAAAAGGTCATGTCCTTTACAGCTGCTCTTGTAAACGTAAGGCTGTGGCATCCTTCAGCACAATATTGCTCTTGTTTATACCCTACCTTTCTGTTGCAGAAATTCAAGGTTGCTTAGCAGGACTTCATCATCACCAGCACCATCATACAACAGATACATCATTCAAATTAACCCAAATCAAAATAAGTGGTGCTTTTTTTAGGAATAGAAGAAGCCAGTTTACAAGTTGTTGTTGAAAAGGCCGCTCCTTGAAAAGCCAGTTGAAATAATATTTAAGAAATATTAAAATGTTTAACAAAAAGCAAGCAGCAGCGAGGACTAGCAAATCTCCCTTGGGAAGGAAGATGTTCCAAATTTTGAGTGCTACAAGGGAAAAGACCTATCTTGCGATCACAGTGGTATGTCTGATGGTTGGAAACATAGAGCCGGCTACAGAAGTGGAGCTCAGTGTGTAGGCCTGTCTGTGTGGGAGGAAATTCTTGAAGTTCTGTGGTCCCAAGCTTGTGAAGCAAAGCGAGTGAAGCTCGTGGACCTGCCCCAGCATCTGCTGGCCAGGTTAAGCCCTCACGTTGAGGTTCCACATCCCTGATTTAAGGCTTCAAAGATCAACTTTAGTGGCAAATTGCAGTGATAACAGGAATCAGATAAACAGCCATTCTCTGCTGTACCTGTGAGCCCAGGCACTGTTCTTTCTTGGTTGGCACTCACATGGGCATCAGAGGTATATTGAAGGGGAAATAGTTTATTTATTATATTTATACCTCACATTTTTTCCCTTTCAACCACCTCAAGGTGGCTTACAACACACTCCTCCTCTCAATCTTATCCCCACAACAACAGCCCTGTGAAGCAGGTTGGGCTGAGAGTCTGTGACTGGCCCAATGTCCCCCAGTGGGCTCCATGGCTGAGCAGGGACTAGAACCCAGACTGCCTGAGTCCCAGTCTTGCACTCTTAACCACTGCACCACACTGGCTTTCAAAACTAGCATCACGTATATTTGTGGTGTTTCTTATAATGGATCTGCACTGAAATGAACGGGGATAGTGTGGAGGAAAGAAGAGAGCTTCCACTCTAGAAACCAAACTCTCAGCATGCTTGCTTTCCAGCAGGTGCCAGCACATCTTTTAGAAGCCAGCTGCAGGCCGGGAACATGTCATGTTCAAGTCCTGGAGTTGCAAATTGCCTTCTCATTAGGCAAGAGTTTCTGCCAGGCCCAGGCAGAAAGCTGTAGCTACGGGTAATTAGAGATGATCTCTCATGATTTCACTGGCACACTTCTGAGATTACCATCTTCCTCACTACAGGCAGACTCGCTGGTTATTTTAATCCTTCCAAGATTCCAACAGTCACTTATTATACTTCTGTGGGCACAACAGAACAATAACCCATAGCTCCAGGTGGATGTTTACATTAGACCCAACTCCACAGATACTCTAGGAAAGAAAAGCTGGCCTCTCCTTCGTTTGAGCGTCTGCTGGAGTATGGGTCATTTCTTGAAAGACTGGCAAACATGAACATTGGTGTACAACACAAATATGAAAAATGACATCGGTGCATTCGTTATGGATTAGAGTTAGAAGTGACCTGGGTGTCACAAAAAAAGATGCCAACAGCAGGGAGCTAGCATGACCCGCAGAAGCAAACTCTGCCCAGGCTAACAGCCCTCCCAATGCTGGGTTTGTTGCACAAACTTTCCCCACAAGGCTCAAAATGATAGTTTGTGCAATGAATTATTCTGGTGCATCCAGTCCGTGGGTGTTCAAATCCACTTGCATCACCTGGACTGCATGCTGCTGATGCTAATACAAACTGGTTTAACCTGGAAAGAGTTGCTGTAATTATCCCTTCTAATATAAATGTTAATAATCCATTTCACGTGCTGGCTGACACAGGGCTTGTGTTTTCTCTAGGAACTTCTTCAAAATGTACCTGACTAATTTTAACTGCAAATGAATTCATCAAATTCCTCAAAGAGTCACTGAAGTCAGCAGCGGTGAGTCACATGGCTAAGGGGCTGCTGGTGCAAAGCCTTGATGAAAACCCTGTAGAGGCAGCCCTAAGCAATACATGAGCAAAGGGCGCAGGCCATGCAAAGCAAGAGGAAAGGAACGCTGCCATCACTAAAATGGTCTAAAATAGTCACTGAAAACAAAATCAGGAAGGATCATGCTTTATGAAAAATCTTTCTAAGACTTTTAAATATCTTTCTACTTGTCATCCTGGTCTGCATTTTAGAGAAGTCTTTCTTCTAGAAGTTGATTCCATTATTATAGAATACATATGTACCTGACTCTTCCATGCACTTACAGACATCAGGGCTGCATGTAGCTCTGTCAAAAAAACAAATAATACTCTTCTTAGCTCTGCCAAAACCCCTGTTTTAAGGGGAAGATTTTGTTTTGGCATCTGTCAAAATTCCATGCTCCTATGAGTGGGATGCTTTGCATTTTCCCCTTTCCCTGAGTGCCTAGAGTCTTGGGAAAGGATAGAGAAAGTACAGGATGCTGACAACTGTCACTTCCAAATAATTAAAATTAGAGGATCTCATTGAAGGGTGTCATATACACTCCATCCCCTTCTGCACATAAAGATCATGCAGTTTTGCTTGACCGTTTGCTATTTGGCAGCAGTCAGGTAAGTGCAAAGTAACAAAGTAGTCAGTGAAGGATAAGAGAACTAAAGTCCGTGGGGTCATAAGACTCCAGTGCGACTTTGCCGACTAAACAAAGTAGTCAGTTTGCAGCCTCGCCTGGTCTGTGCTTGGTACCTTCTGCAGTTTGACAGCAAATATTTCCTGGGGCATTGACTAGGTCAGGCTTTTCATTTTGGACCTCTGTAAGTGTGCATGACTGTACTGGTGAAAGGCCAGCATCCAAAAGAAACAGCAATGTGCACACGTTCCAATTTGTGCACATGGCAGAACCTGAAAGAAAATATGCAAAATGCTCCCAGAATCGGGGGGCAGGACCCAGTTGTCACTTGGTGGAAATGAATGCTGTGGAATTCCATTGCGCTTGAATGAATTAAATTCCCAGCACCAAGTATCCTAGAGCAAAGAGACTGGAATCAACAGCACGTGTATAACAGAAATCACACTGATTTCGATGGGTCTGTTCTGTGTAGGACTAAATCTGGATCCAACTCCTAAGGCTCTTCTTGGGTTTTGTTGTTGCTGTTCCTGGTTGCTAAAGACATGTGGGAGGAGCCTTATCAGTACCATCATATCCCATGGAGTTCAGTGGGTCCTACCTACACTACAGGTATGCAGCTTCATGGATCTGGCCTCCAAGGAGCCCTGCCTTGGGTTGCCCTGCTAGTTTAGCCTACCCTCTGATCTAGTTTGATATCACCCACTAATTTTCACAATGACATCTGGGGTCAAGGGCAGCCTTATTTTATAAACAAGCACAGATTCTGTCAATTTTAAACATGCTCCATTGTGCAAAGATGATGGTAGCATTTTCCAGGTATGCATATACAGTAATGTGGTCAGGGTTGCGCCATTCAGCATATCACAAAAAGAACTTGTCTTTTAGGTTGAATTCATCATTAATCATTTCAGGTCAGCAGCTTCACCTAGTGGGCCAGGTGTCATTCTTTCAGTGCTCAAAAAACCCAACCTTCCTTTAGCTGGTATTCACACAGATATTGTTTCACTATTATGAAACTTAAGGTGTAAAGAATCTTTATCAATATTTTATTATGCCACAAAAGAGATGCTTAAAAAACTGAAGTCCATCTGTCTGTAAGTATAGACATTCAAAGTGTTGGAGGTTAGGTTTTCTTCTGTGATTTTGGCTTCTAGCTTCTGCTCCAAAACTCCTCTGAATAAGATATTTCAATACCATCATCTTAAAATGAATGAAACGTCTTGTGATTTCCCATCAGATACAGTGATTTAAAGCCACTTTGTATCTTATTCAAACTTTACTAGGGCAGATTACAAGCAGGTTTTAAAATGCAATACAAAGCAGTGCAATGTGATGTAACAGGATGCAAACAAAACAATACAATCTGTAGGGGGGAAATAAAAATAGCAGTGTAAAAGCAAGCCACCAAAGGTTTAAAGGTTCACAGTTAAATGGCATGGGAAAAATAAAAGGGCAGCCATGGGTAAGTAATTTTCCTGGAAGAGAATTTCACAACCCCGTGTTTGCATGTGCGTGCTTACGTGTGTGTGGGTGGGAGTCACCAATGAGAATTCCTCTCCCAAGTCACCATTTGTTGTGTCTCAGCTAGTGGAGACAGCCTGAAATTGACCTCAGAAATTAAATTTGTGCATTGGACGCTCATCTGGAGAGACAGGTGATCTTTCAGTATCCCGTCCCAAACTGGGAAGGGCCTTAAGGGTGTGGGGGGAGTTTTGTGGCATCTTAAAGACTAACTGAAATTCAAATATTCTGGCCACCTAATGAGAAGGAAAGACTCACTGGAGAAGACCCTGATGCTGGGAACGATTGAAGGCAAAAGGAGAAGGGGACGGCAGAGGTTGAAGTGGCTATTTGGGGTCACTGGGAAGGTGGGTGTGGGGTTGGGTGGACTCTGGGAGATGGTGGGGGACAGGAGAACCTGGAGGAAGGTTGTTCATGGGGTTGCAAAGAGCTGGGCACAACTTTGCAACAAAACAACAACAAAAAGACTAACCAATTTATTCTGGTATAAGCTTTCTTGGACAATAGCCCACTTCATCAGAGGCATGAAGGCTTACAGAGAGTGAACTTGAAAGTATCTGACAGAACAGACCATGTTCCACGAAAGCTTATTTCAGAATAAACTGCGTTTGCTTGCAGGTGCACCAAGAATCTTTGACGTAAAGGTAGGATTCCTTACAATTTCAGGCATACAACACAAGGGGGCAGCATGCCATTGTACAGTCCTCGCCTCTCCTCCCCATTTTTAAAATTTGCTTAATGGCAAAAGAGCTGATGGTGAATGTTGATTTTCTGCTCCCCACCTGCCCTACAATTTAGAAGAAGGCCTCATGTGGTAGCATTTCAGACATTAAAAGCAAAAAAAAAAAAAAAAAAGGAATCAGTAAAAGAGATTTGGGTGAGGAGATGCATAGTAAGGGATGCCGATGTCACTTTAAACTCTCTAAGCTTAGCTTTGCTGGCTTTGTGAAAGAAACTGACCCTGGGAGAAGTTGCCCATCTAGGGCCAGGTGTCAAGCAGCTCCTTGTGTGCAGCACATCAGCTTGGCATCCATCCAGGCCTTGCTCTCTGGATCTTCCAATGCTGCATGCGTAGCAAGAGGCCTAATGCTTAATCAATAATCCAGATAAATTGTACCAAGTACTGCCTTTCAGTCAGGCCTTAACTTCTGGCCTCAAGAGTTTCAGCAGGGTCTTTCACACCTTCATTTGAAAAGCCAGGGTGGAAAGGCCTGGAGGATAAGCTTTGGGACCAGGTGGATTTTGAAGCTGAAGATCTACACTGCCTTGGCAAGAGCACACTGCTCACGTTCTGTGATGCTTAATCTGCCAACCCCACTGGTTTTCAGAGGACCATGAGGGAGAGTAGAGACCACATGAGAGCCAGGTTTTGTTTCACTCCAGATGTCAAAAGGCCCTAGCAGATGCCCCAATTTACTATGTGCTTATGCTGAGGCCATGTAGGCATGGGTGAGGGACTGTGGGAACTGTAAGCCAAAACATCTGGAGGGTCGTGAATTGCTGATTATTTTGTATACAAAAGATGAGAAGGGTAAAGGCTACATGAGGTAAGGGTTCCATAAATGCTGAGGGAAGTAGTCACTTAGGAGGAAAGAGTTGGAGATTCTAAGTTTAGAAAGAAGGTGAATAAGGAAGACATGACATAGAGGGAAAATATGCATGGTACAAGGAATGTAAGACATTGCTCCACATTCTCATATTTTGGCAAGACACTAGCATCACCATCATCTGTGCTGGTGTAATACATGAGAAAATTGTTCTCTGGGATGTTGCAACTAGCTAATGTACTGTCATTTGCTTCTTCAGTAACAGGGAGGCCTTCTTGCCCCAGCATCCAATTGCACTGAAGTCCAACCGTCTGCCAATGCTCAACTGGACGCTTGCTGGGGCATGGCTCCTTTCCAGGCAAGCAGAACAAGGAATGCTCAGGCCTCCTGATCTGAAACAGAGATGAGCCATAAACCCCACTTATACCTTCTTAATCCCTCTTGGTGCCAATGAAGGGCCGAAGAAAAGTCCTCCATATTGGACGTGCTTCCTGGGGCATGAGCAACACCAAGGTCTTCCTGTGTGTTGAATAAACAGGCAAATGCAGACAAGCTTGTGCGATCCCTAGGAACTCCTTGGGGTTGACTGCAGACTCCTTTTATGATGGAATAATGTGCTTCCACGCTCAGGTGTTACGTCCCCATTCTCCAGTGGAGCCATTTCAGAATGACATTCGCTCACACATTCCCAGTTTTCTTGGGCTATCAAATATCCAGTAAATGCTAGAACAGGTTAGGGCCAGAAGAACTGGTTTGATAACCCCTATCTCCAGCAGAAGTGTGATGGCTAAGTGAGGGTTTGGAGAGGCATTCAGCTTTTGATAATCCCATAAACCTGCCCTTGAGGATATGCTCAAGCTCCGGAAGATATCATTTGGCTCTGAAGCTCTGGAGCTGGTTGCCCATTCTTACAAGATGGGAAGCTTGTGTGGCAGCATACAGAACATGGTCTCTTTCCTCTCTACCCCAAATACCAGGACTGTTATTTTTATTTTCAACAGGCTTGTAGGGTTGACTTAGCTTGGAACTCTTGGAATACTTGGGCTGGTTGTCTTGTTGGGACACAAGCTCTTCCTTTCTATGGGCAGTATTGCTTCATTTGCACTCTCCCTCCCAATCTTTCCTTCCACCCTGGTTGGCATCCAAGAATTCTCCGTAAAGGGAGAATCTGTGAATGGAACATGGGGCAGAAAGAACGGGGTGGGCTCACAGGCCCACCTTCCGGTTGCAGACTGGTATTCCTGTGTGCCACGATGCTGTGGATCATGGCCCAGGAAAGAGGATGGTACTTGTCTAGAATGAGGGAGCTGTGCTGTCTTCATGGCAGGGCATCTGTGTGCAGCAGTGGCATGAGAACTGGCTTTTGGGGCACAGCCCAGGACCCTGCAGCGGGGGGTGGGAGCAAGTGGCAGGCAGCCGAAGCAACCCCCCTTTTTATTCTTCCAGTCACGAGGCTATGATTTAAGTGCATTTAAAATGAAAAGGCTGCAAATGCTCAGAAGGGGGGTCTTTTAAAAATTGTTCTAACATATCAGAAAGGTAGGAGTAGTAGTTTTAAAACGTGGAGCAGAAGTTGGAGAGTGGAGGGAAAGTTGCAGGTCGATTGTGTGTTTCTCAACTTCACATGGCCATCTAAAGGAGCCTCTCGTAAGACCATGAAGTCCTGGGTCCAGAATTGTCTTGCCCTGCTTCTCCCACCACTAACTCTTACATTGGTTTTGGTTGATCTTACCATGCCCATCCATGTTCACCTCCATCATGAACCTTCTGTTCCTTCTTACAGAAGCACTGTTGATCTTCTGCCTTGCCAAACTGGAGGGTTCACTATATAAACTACAGAAGGGAAGCTTGTGAGCTTTCTAATGTTGTCGGACTCCCATCAGCCTCAGTCAAAATGGCCGATGGTCAGGGATGACTGAGACTGGAATCCAATGGCAGGTTGAAACCAAATATCCAGAACAGCAAAGCCTGTCTGATCAAAAAGCAAGACAAGCCGAATGCTTTTGTGTGTGTGCAGGGACAGCGCAGCCAGCTGGCAAACCGAGCACAGGTGCCGTGGCGGTCCAGGCACGTGAGTGCTCTGTGGGGAGGACAGCGGCCAGATCATGCATGGTATGCGGTGCTTGGCACTGGCCTGCTGAAATCCCCTTCCTCCTTTGCACTGGTCAGGACTGCCAGAGGCAAGCGAATGACGCAGGCTCCTCGCCCTTCCCAGTCAGATTTGAGATAAGCCCGCCCTATCGGGTGGAAGGATCATCTTTTCAATAGGAGATAGCGGCAGCCTGTCTCAGCCTGGGGCCCACACTTAGAAAACAACCGTCGATTTCCAAATGGGGAACATTAATGCTGCACGGAGATGGAGAGATACTTGGGTGCGCTCTCTTGTTTGCTCGGGCTGCGACCTGCGGACACGCAAAGGTGGCGGGAGGCACGTCAGGCAGGCGATCTGTCTGCCCTTCCAGACCGAGCTCCCCCTCTGAAGAAACAGGAAAAACCTCTAGAATGCTTCTTCTCAAGGGTCCTCTTGAGAAGAGGGGGCTGGCCAGACAAGACCCCCACCTCTATCAGCCCAGGCACCCTGCTGTGCTCACCTCGCTTTGAATCCCCCGTTTGCCTCTGGTTTGTCAGAGGGCAGATGCGGCCCATGGGCTGCCAGTTGTTGGCCTCGGGGCAGGTGCCCCCTCCCAGCAGCTTCCACAGTTTCCAGCTCAGAGCAGAAGTGGGCCAGCCGCACATCAGAAAGGTGTGAGGGGGGAGCACAGAGCTCGGGGTGCTTCCACGGTCAGCATGGCGACTGGGAAGAGGAGACGTTGCTGGGGTCACGGTGAGCATTTAAGCTGCATGCATCATTAATATGTCGGCATCCCACAGAGATCAGATACCCTGAAATCCTGCAGCCAATGCCCCTAAGAGCCACGGGGAATAAACCACACAGAGACAGAATGCACTTGTTTAATAACCAAAGGACAGAGGATGCCGTTAACACTGTGAAAGCTACTCAGGTCTCAGCCTGCTCTTTGCCTAAGCGGGAGCTTGCCTCTGAGCCCCATCTAAAGTGCTCTGGGTTTCTGCGGGGGGAAAGCAGGTCACCAGCACCACGAACTGAGAGAAACATAAGAACACAAAGCATTCAGTGGTACATCAGCTCTATCTACAGATCCAGTCCAGTGTGTGGGACAGGGTTGGACCGGGACCTCAGAGGCCTTGGGTAGGAGGCTGTCTCAGCAGTGCTGCTTCCCAGGCGGTCTTGGGCGCATCGCCGTCATTGCGGTCTAACCCAGCCTTCCCCAGTCTGGAGCTCTCCAGGTCTTCTGGGCTTTGACTCCCACTGGCCTTAGCTGGGAATGACAGGAATTGCAGTATGACATTGCTGGAGGGCCCTGGAATGGGGAAGGCTGGTCTAACCCATCCCACATAAATAGGGCAGGTTAGTCTCCCTGAGTTCAGCAGAGGAAGGGTGGGATCCCGATGCTGTGATGCACAAACGATTTGGAGGTGCATTGGAATACACAGCCGAGTGAAGTGCAAATCCTGACATTGTGATTGTGCACGGCATGCTGCGGACTGCACGGGAGAACTGCATGCTGGGAACCTCCGATGCACAAATATATTGTGTTGCACTGGAACACAGAGGCCCTTGTTGTGTGTGTTTTTTAAGTCAGCTTGGAATCTTAGAACGTACTTCCATGACATGGACGCTATTCTTGTCCAGCAGCGTTCAAGCTTTTCTCCTATCCTGGAAGCCTTTGGCCTCCAACCTCAGTATTCTTCATATAGTCCCCCCTCCCACAAGACACACAACTTTGGCCCCAGAGGGATGCCAAGAGGACCCCCAACTCCAGCATGCAGCCTGGTTTTAGGCATTTACTCTGCTCCAGACTGCTAAGGAGGGTAAACAGTTGAGTTAAAACAGGTTAGAAATGAGTTTCTGCAAAGGGTGATGAGCCAAGTTGTCTCCTAGAGAGGATCCCACCTAGAGACAAGACTTCTGAGAAGGTTCTGTTTATACACCCAGTTATTTCTAGATGGGTGGTGGGGTGAACACAAAGGTCTGAATACCAGTGACAAAGATCAATCCGGCTTTCAGCATGTGTTACATATGAAAATGCCATACGTCTGTAGTTCTCAGCTATGTGGTTGTTCCTTACTTTCTTTTTTACAAAGAAGGGCAAAAATGTTTTGATAGGCTATGGGAAAACCTGCAGTCATCCACTTCAGCTCAGCATTGGCCCTGAAAGCCAGTCGTGCTTAGAAAAGGAAAAGGAAAAGGAAAGAACAGGGCATCCTGTCTGCCTTGCCGCCTTCTCATCAATCATGATTTCTCAGAGAAAGTCTTACCTGTACAATTATCAATGCCCCCCAATAAAGACGGTGGGCAAATGAAAGAATTGATACAGGGGAGGCCTGAGGGTCTAAACTTGCATTACTGCAAAGATGAGGTTAGCAGCAGTGTCTTTTGTACAATATGGGGTCTTGCTCTGGATGAAGATCCAACTGCGTGGGGGCACAGGGGCTCTAATGCTCCCCCTCTGCTGTGATTGAGATCCATTCTGGGGCTGCAGACCTGCAATGGATCTCCATTTGGCAATAGGCGGTGTACACTGGAGATTTTGGAAAACTTACACATTTCAACAGAGGAAAAAACCTCAACCCTCAAGCAGGAACCAACACCAGTATCCCAAGAAGCATAGGAAGAAAACCAGGGGACAGCAACAATGAAGTTTGATGTCACTAAAACAATGCCCAGAATAGGGAACCAGCCAACACAAAACTGAGCTCATCATGCATGAGGGGAATCTTATAGGAATAATAGAAACTTACTAAGCCTTAAGAGGAAGTAGAAGAAAACATAATTGAATTTCCAGGTAATTAAAAATTTGGTGGAATAGCAAACACCCTAGAAGACAAAATGAAGGTTGAGGCCAATTTTGATAAACGTGAAAATGGCTGAAAGCAACACAATGAGATTCAGTAAAGACAAGTACCAAGTCCTCCACCTGGGAAAAAGAAGCAAAATAGAGCAACACAAGGTGAGGAATGCGTTGCTCAATGGAATCAAAAAAGTACGAGCTGTCAAAAGCAGGAAGCCCTGCTGAGGAGAGACTGAGACAACTGGGCATGTCCAGCCTGGAGAAGAGAAGGCTGGGCAGGGGGGCCCAGAACATCCCTCTCTAGGTACCTCAAAGGCTGTAAAAAGAGGAAGGGCAAGACCTCTGCTTGCTGGCACCAGAGTGCAGCAGACGGAATAATCAGTTCAAGCTGCGACAACCCAGCTTCAGGCTGGACATCAGCAAGAGCTTCCTCCTGACTCTCAGAACAATACGGCAGTGGAACCAGCT